>NW_027460280.1:27462873-27803230 GCF_050947875.1 Dermacentor variabilis
TGTTTTGTGGATAGGAACTCGGCTAGCTGGCATTGATCTATGAAAGGTGCAATAAATGCCCTTGTGATAGTTTGCTCTACTGTACTGTCGTTCCTTTGTCCCAAGAGCACGGAGGAGGACCCCACATCTGGCTGCCCAACGTGAGGCTCTTGGGGCATCGGACGATAGTTTTAACAGTTTTGCTTCGTTCGAGACCTTTGTTTGAACCGGAGCGTAGGCCTAGCATGGATTTTGATCGCTACCGTTGGCGGCGGGCTTTCTTGAGAGGCGACAGTGTCTGTAGTGTGTTTGAACTTGTCAACATGCTAAGCCTTCTCGCAAGTATTTTTTTTTTTAATGACATTCGTCAGTACAAGAGCCACGTGGTCTGCATCCTGGGAGAGCGAGGCTTAGCGCCCACGAAGCATTGGCAAGCCTGAAGCGAGTGAGTACGGAAGCCTCGTGGGTGGTCCGAATTTCTCATGTAAATAGCTTCTCCTATTTCTTTGACTCTGATGAAGTCGCGGCTCTGGCAGCCGGGTGGCCGCGGGCCACGGGTGCCGCTACGGGCTGACTGGTATTGCCGGTTGTTGTCAGGGTAGCGATGCTTTAGGCCTAAGGCTTTACGAAGCTGCCTGTCGCACGTGGAGGGACACAACCTGGTGGACTGTGGCGCTGAGGTGTTGCACTTTGTTTCCCTCATTCTAGTTAGCCTCGCAGGAATTGAAATTACTCGTTCGACTCAAGGAAGCGAGCTTCGTTCACGTGAACTTAGCAACTGAGTAGCCGCCCGATCTTTTGCTAGCCGAGTTGAACATCATACCACGTGGGCGATGCGCATGCAGACTTCGTCTCTCTTGCACTACGTTAGTGTTTGCCGAGTGTGTTGAGTGTACGCAGCGTGAGTGGAGTCACGCCTGGTTTGCTGTCACCTGCACATCGTCTGCGCTGCTGCCCCGGACTAGGATCGAGCCACCCCGGGCAATGGTGATGCTGTGGCCGGTGCAGTGCAGCGACTTCGGCGGCCTCCTGTATCCAGCTCACAAGCCCCAGCGGCGGACAAAAGAGCCGGCGGTCACCGACAGCTACTGCGGCTCTTGCCAGCAGGGCGTGTCGGCGCGAGCGACGCTTGCTCGTTCCGACTACTGCATCGCCGTTTCCGGAGTCCTGGCCTGGAATCGTGCCGTCGAGTCTGCAAAGCTGCTGCTGTGACCGGCAGACGCCAGCGGTGTACCCAAGGACAATGTCGGCTCGCATGCTATCGACAGCGTGTTGACATTACCTCAGCGCAGCCACTGTTGCATGTACTACCTTGTTCGAGAAGCACGCGTTTATGTTAGACCGTGTGACATTTTTCACAGGAATATGTAGTGATTTAAGGTTGGGGGATGTGGGGATGCGCGACTCTCGCGCGTCCCCTGATATGTTTTTCCCGCACAGCGAGTCTCCTGTAATCCGGCTTCGCCGCGTGGCCTGGCGCCCGCGGCGGTCGGAGTGGTTGAGGCACAATACGAGAGATGGCGCGAGTGTTGCGCTGCTAACGCCACCGACAGGCGGGGTTACTTGGGCGCCGAAAGAAAAGGCGCTTGCTCTCTTGGGTTCGAGATCGTCAAGCGGCGCAGACGTCGCGCGCGGGCGCCGATCCAAGCTTCTGCAAGACCGCCTCGCGTGACCGTACGCGCGAACGACCAGGCTTTGGGATACAGCATGGGGCGAACATATTCGTTCGCTATCCGGTCGCGGTGAGTCGGACTTCTAGATTTGTGGCGCGCCCATTGGCATGTTTTGTGGATAGCAACTCGGCTAGCTGGCATTGATCTCTGAAAGGAGCAATAAATGCCCTTGTGATTGTTTGCTCTACTGTGTTGTCGTTCCTTTGTCCCACAAGCACGGAGGAGAACCCCACACAGTAGAACAAGTACTTTGTCTCCAGGATTGAGCTCTCGCATCTTGGCTTTCCTGTCATAATATGTCTTCTGTTGCTGCTTCGTTTTTGTGAGTTCTTGCATGGCGATGGCGCATGTACGCTCTAGCCGTTGACGCAGTTCCATGGTGTATTTATAAGAAGATTTCGTGTCGTTATCCAAACGGGAATTTGTCCATATTCCTTTAGTACAGCCATCGGACCACGGACATAGTGCCCATAACAATAGTTCAAATGGCGAGTAACTGATGCTGCTCTGTGGCACTTCTCGGTACGCGAGGAGTAGCGGTCCTAACATCTAGGTCGCTCTTGGCGCATCCGTCCTAGCACGCACTTTAGCGAGCTGTTAAATCGTTCCACTAATCCATTTGCTATGAGGTGGTACGGCGTGGTAGGCTATTGCTAAATTGACAGAAGACAACTAAACTCCTTTATCACAGCTGACATGAAATAGGATCCGCGGTCGCTGACAATCTACCGCTGTAAGCCCACTCAGGAAAACATTTCAACGGGTCTTTCCCCAACAGTTTTCGACTCGGTAGCTGGCAGGGCGATAGCGTCAGGGTATCTGGTGGCGAAGTCAACCATAGTAAGGATGTAACGGTTGCCTTTATCTGAAGTTGGGGATAAAGGACCCATAATATTGATGCCTACGCGAACAAAGGGAGTGTCAATTACAGGCATCGTACTCAGTGGAGCGCGTCCGACTAAATGGCATGGCACTGTTCATTGACAGAGGTTGCAATTTAACAAACCATTTTGTCTCTGACTGGACCCCTGGCCAGGTTCAGTCTTGCAAGCAGAGTGTAACACGAACTCCTAGAACTTCTCTCTACCTAGATTGGTCAGGTTTAGTGCCTCTATAAAACAATCAGCATTCTTCCACAACATAGCGAGGGTCTTACAATTCCTTTCTGTCAGGAACTTTCGCAGCGACGCAGAACATCTTCTCAAAACCTGTTCAGCAATCATGGTGTCCCTGAGGGAGTTAAAGGTCCTCTCAATATGGGACATTTCAAGCCAGTGGTCAAAGTAGCCCGATATTCTACCTGCATATTGCAGGCCAGTCTCATTGTCTTCGGGCCTTGCGTTTTGAAACTTTTCTCGGTATCCCTCAGCGGTGTACCGAAACCGCTGAAGGAGAGTAGCCTTCAGCTGGTCGTAGTCTAGGGCTGCATTCGAATCAAGCCATCCTATGACCATCAATGCTTCTCCTGGCAGGCAGAGGCTGACGGAGAGTGCCCATTTTGCACAGGGCCATTCTTGACTTGTTGCCACTCGCTCAAAATGTTACAAGTAGGCGTCTAAATCATCCCGGGCTTCGTTAAACGGGGGGGGATCAACTTTTGGGGACTTAATAGCTCAGGAGCCGCCCTGATAACCGACTGTTCCATAGTTCTGTCACTCTGTACGCTTTGTGCGCCAGAAGTCTTTTCCTGGAGCTTGATCTTGAGCTTTAGCACTCGTTCTCCTGCTTCTAATCGTAGATGCTCTTGTTCTGCCTGCGCTTTCGCGTCTTCCCGATGTTGGGCGCGCTGGTCGCGTTCCCTCACAATTTCTGCATCAACCCAACACTCTAATTCCACTCCTGCCATTCTTAGCTCTTTCCCTATGACGAACAACCTCCCAATCTCCATCGCCCCTCCTGTGCGTTTGAAAATCCTGGCAGGCTCGCCAATATTGTGATAGCATGATGTGGGCCCAGGCCTTAAACACACAGGGATGGCAAAATGAACACAGAGAGGCTTTAATGACATGGGGACGGGCTAGGGTAACATGCACGATAACACATACGGTTCACTTTATGAGTGTCTGTCGCTTAAGTAGTCAAGCACAGCGTCAATGTAGGAAGGAGTCTCGGTCGCATGTCAGTATTACAGACTCACGGCACGAAGAGGCGCAACGATGAATCTGGAGCAGGGGCTGGAGGCCGAGGCGATTGCCCTGCACACGACAAGCCACTCATGTGACAGCTGGGTCGGGACGTCGGCCCACCACAGGGTAGTCCATTCGGAAGGCTTAGCTGCACCGGAACACGCCGGCATCGGATGCTCGCCCAGCAGTGGAGCACGCCGGTTGAACCCCAAGGACAGCCTGGCCTGTTTTGCCAGCACACCCACGAACACCGGCCTTGGGTAGACTAACTGCTCGGCTCGTTTGGCACAGAAGGCCAGCCGAGGCAGCTCAGGCAGTTCGCACGGCTGCCGCCTCGGCCCAGACACCGGCCCTTTTTCTTCTTCTTCGTCCGCTGCCGCCCCACAGCAGTCACGTGCATTCGGCCGTGCCATTCAAATAGTCCAAACTCCTATCACAGTTGTACAGTGCAAGCACAACCGTTGCATTGCAGCAAAATGCTGCGACAAAGTCTGCAGTGTTGCAGACCATGTGTGCTTCTGATTTATTCTGGATAAAACAGACAAGTAAGTGTGCCCGAATGTGGTATTAAACTGCATGCACTGTGAAATGCATATTGCTGTAAAATGTGAACACAAATGAGCCACCAGTTTAGCCAGAAAAGTCAAGTATACCTGGCAGTCCTTTTTAGGCTACATTTGGTACTTGCTTAGTTCAACAGATAATAAAGGTATGAAAGGTTGTATACCTTCCCAGCTCTGATTGCGAGTCTGCTCAGCTTCAGGCTCTGATCGAGTAGACTCTGTGTCCTGAAGCTGGTTGCGTGTGTATGTGAACTCAGCCGGAGGCGATGTCACTGCCGCCTCTCGATTGTTCTGCATGGCATGCGGGCTAGCACACGCGTCAGCCTGTAAATAACAAAGCCAAAACATGAGACACAACTTAGGATGAGGCTAAGCGACTCTGTCAGAAAAAAAGAAGACAACACCTGCCTTTATCATTACATGCCAACATTAAAGGAGTACTGACGTAAATTTTGTGCCCCGCATCATTTTGCTTCTTTATGTAGCTATCAACTCCATAATTATGGTACGAAGCCACAATTGCTTGAGAGTTCTACAAATAATTAGTTACAGCGCATCTTATGCAACACATTTAAAACACACATCAAGTGCTGCACGGCTTTAGATGTGAAAAGAAAGAAGAAAAAGAAAGCGAAAAAAAAAAATATTCACACCACTGAAAGCGACAGCGGTGGTCACATGGTATCCCAAACCACTCAAGGGCATGCCAGTTAGCCTGGTGTGGTGGTTGAAGGCCATACATTGACTGTGTCACTAAAAGCTGCAAAAGTGGCCCTTCTAATTGTGTGCTTCTCCTGGAAACGCAGGGGAACACACTCTCCCCTTTTATCCTGTCAAGCGACTCACCTTTTGGCAGAATGGTCATAGTATGTACGTATATGGGTAATGTCTGGTACCACGAGACCGAGACATCAGGTTTAGGTGCCATGAATAGCCTCCCTTTTCATGTGTGAAGGCACTGCAGTTGGCATGCATTTTGAAGTGGTCGCATTAAAAGGTAACATAATTATTTGTAGCACACTTGAAGAATTGAGGCTCCCTAGTGTAAAAATTTGTCGGTACTCCTTTGACATGCTAAAGCGCTTCCACAACTTTCATCACATATACATGGCCTCCCACAATGCATGTAATTTTGCTCCAGCCAGTCCTAATTGCCAACTAACACATGGTGTCAGGACTCAAGTGACTAAAGCGTGCTGGAGCACAAGAATGTATATGAGAATTGCATTTCAGATGCACCAGACCACATCTGCATACCTCATTTCTACTCATGACCTCATGCATGCACCATCAAATGCACCAGTGGCTAGTCAGAAAAGTGTAGTGCCAAGTGGAAGGGAGCTTACAAATTCCTTGGCAATGAGCAAACCAATGTGTAGTGCCTAAGAGTAGCTGTGCTGTTTAGTTATAGCCAATGAATACGGCAAATGACATTATGGTGACCTTATCCTAGTGAGTCATACTGTCATTGGAAACATAGTGGCAACTTAACATTCGTGGACTATGATGATGATGATGATAATAATGTAAGCATGGCATCATATGACGGTGATCGCTAGCACCTAATAAGTAAAATCTGTACATGCAATGGAGTGCTTTTGGTCTCGTAATTACTGGCTTAGTTTCTTGCAAGATTCTGTTCGTAAATGCTCGATGACAAGATAGCAACTATCTGGACGGCTGTACAGAAGCCTGTGGAGTAATTTTTACTGCAGAAATAAAGGCACCTCACTTTACCAAATTCCTAATTTAAGTTTCTTTTTCTGCACGCACAGCTTTATTATATTGTGCACAAGTACAAATGGTGGCACAAATGTCAAACCGGCTTCATGTACAGCTGCACTTTATGCTTCGGCATTAGCTTTGGTTCAAAGCTGGCTCTTTGGTCAGCTTCTGGTCAACTTTTTACTTTATGGCCAAAGACGACACATAGTGCCTTGCTAGCGCTGCAATCAGTGACTTGCTAAGAATGTGGTGTTGCTGAAATACGTCAAGTGCATCTAGCGACGAAACTGCCTCAACAGGCTCAGTGTCAATCAAATGGCAGGCAGTATATTTTGTTTCAATTAAAAACAACCTCACGGTGAAGAGATGCTTCAGGCTCTTGAAAAGTTCCAATTGGACATGCCAAGCACAACACTTGGGTAACGTGGGAAGGATGTGCACTGCAGGCGACCAGTCTACACGTTTCACGATGTGCTCATGAAGTGCTCCATTTTGATGCTATCAAAGCCAGTCAACTATGGAAAGACAGTACCAACGTCAAGGACAGTGACAGCTGCATTGCTATTGGGAGTGATGATAAATCCTGCAACGCCTAGAATTCAGCAGTAAGTCATAGCTATATTTGTTGTCAAACGTCCTTTACAACTTTTGTCTCTCTCTCTCTCTCTCTTTTCCATAAGTCCCTGTTGTGAAGGTCTTTTCATACTCAAATGTCGGATAATATGCAGCAATATATAGCAGTCACTTTGCAGCAGACACAAAGTAACCCACAGAAAGGCCACCTATGCATTACTTACTCTTGAGGCCGTGCTCCCATGATTAGTGTGTTTTGCAGATGCATGATTTTCAACACAAGCAGCTTGGGAGGCATAGGTACCAGAGTACGTCGTGGGTTCAAACATGGCCTTTGGATTGATGGTCCGCTGGGCAATCAGTGCCTGTGCTTCCTGCAGCCCAAAAGTTTCTCCCCTGCATTTGGCATTTCCATTTGCCAACACTACACAGCAAAAACTGTAATAACAGTAATCAATGCAAGTTACAGTGTTTTGGCAGTAGCCATAATGATCCTTCAACTCAAGCCCTTGCATTAGCCTACTGACTCATTTGATGACTGTGATTGAACAGGCTTTCTCTTGTACACAAAGCAACACCATAGGAACAGTGACAGCAGGCGTACAAGCTGATCATGCAGAAGAAAAGCCTTGCGAAGGCCACAACATTCTAGACATAAAGCTATGTGCAATAGCTAGGCAAAACACAGAATGGCTTGCTCATACAATCTACAGACACATGCACACCAGTTTGCTGCTTTTGCATTTTGCTCACCAAAACAAGGAAGCAGGTGACAGTGACTTTGGTTCATTAGCTAAGTAGTGATGCTGTTTCATTCGTGCCATCACCAGGTACTGTCAGCTTGCAGGATATCCACAGTGCAGTGTACCAAGTTTAAAAGATGAAAGAAACATTTGTGCAACACACATCTCTCAGTATCAGCAGTATCCGCTGCTACACACTGCCCTGAGTGTGTACACATTGTACACAGAGAATTTCCATACTTTACACAAATGTTTGTACAGTGAGCTTTCATCAGCTTTCAGTGGTCATGTGCTACCTAAAACGTACGCGAGTGCTATCAGTTGTAACATTCCATTCTTGTTTTGCGTGAAACTCTCAGCAGTTTCTTAATCGGAGGGCATTCAGTGGGCATGGGAGCAGTGACAACGGCATTGCTCCAATGCTTCGTTTTTTTCACCGTGCAGGCTGTGCTGTCGCTCATCGTGACGACATCTTCGGCTGCACCCTAAGGCTCGCCGATTGATCTTGGCCCGGCGGCTGAACTTCTCGGAATTTCCTACACCGACAGCTTCTGTGCGTCCTGCCGCGGTTCTACGCTCGCGGAGTGGCTCGTCCATAGCCTTCCAGCATCATCGACAATGCCATCACCACCCGCACCGGATTTAAGAAGCCGACGTGCCTGCTTTTCCTTCAGTGGGCATGGGAGCAGTGACAATGGCATAGCTCCAATGCTTCATTTTTTCACCGTGCAGGTGTGTACGCAGTATTCTTTGCACCCAAAAAGGAGTGATGATCGCTGTTTGTTACTGTTCCCATGTCCACGGGTTTGCTGTGATAGTGCTTGTGATTGTTTTTCGCTGGTTCTCTTGCTATTGCGCTCGGGTGACATTGAGTCGAACCCGGGTCCTACAACTCGCTCCGAGGCCCTACTAGATATGGATAGCCTACCAGATGATCCATCTGATCAAATGAAGGTTATGTTTCAGCTCCTGAAAGAAGTACACTCTCGTACACTGCAAAGCTCGAAAGGTCAGGCCGAAATGACTGCGGACATAAAAGCCATCAAAAATAGTCAGAAGAACATTGAATCAAAGTTAGCTGGTATGCACAAGAGGCTTGATGAACTCGAGGAAAAGCCCGTGAAATTTGACAACATTAGTCAAGAACTTTCATAGTTAAAGGGACACTAAAGGTTACTATTAAGTCAACGTGGACTGTTGAAATACCATCACAGAAACCTCGAAACGCTTGTTTCGTGCCAAGGAGAGACTTATTTTAAGAGAAAATGCGTTCTGGAGCGTCCGCGTACCTCTAGCGCAGTTCAAATCGCCCGCCCTCCGATCGAGGAGTACTGACATCATGGTCTCATAGTGACGTTGCGCCATCGGTGAGTAGAACGGCGTCCGCAGACGGCGCTACGGCTTTTCTGCGCAAAACGCGAACGCGCGGCCAGAAACAGAGCCAAGACAGAGCCGACAGCAGAGCGAAAGCGGGAGTATGGTGGCTAGCGGAAGGAGAAAAGAATTACGTCCCACGGCACACGGAGAGTCCGTTTTCGTTAAACTATAGGCTGCGGCGAGCTCGCAGCGTGGTCGGCGTGGTCTATGAGAAGCGACGAGCCTTTTCGCACTCGCAACAGGGCATAAAATGTGCGAATCGACGCAATACTCGGCCTAGAAACGTGCTTCGCCACAGCCAGGGCTCAATACGACCCAAGCTGGCACAACCCAGATGTCGTTTCCCGCACCGCCACCAGGCGCCGCTACTATACCTCAAACTCCAGCGCAAGACGCCCATAAGCTGGTACTTCATTCTATGACGCTAACTTCAACGCTCGTCACAATGGACTCTGACACCGACAGATTGGCTCGCGATGGTGGGCTCAACTTCAGCGATTTGAGCACCGACGAGCGCGAGCTGCTGCTGAGGGCTCGCACTGCCGGCGTCGTTGCGTACTACGACGGCGGCCTCGACACCGGCTCTCCGGAGCGGGAAAGTAACGAGGGCTTCCCACGACATCACATGGACGTGGCATTCTCGCTGCTTGTTCCAAATGAAAGTTTCGCGAGCCAGCAGAACCCTCACAGCACGACGCGATAACGAAGCTACTGAAACTCCAAAGCGTGCGCGGCGCAGAGTCCAGCGCGCAGAGTCGAGCGAAAACGAAACCTTTCGAACACCCATATTACTGAAGGGTAACGTCAAAATGTTATTTTTTCTTAGAATCGAATAGACGTAGACAAGTAGCATTTTTTTCCGTCTTATAATCGAATGAAATGATATTTTTAATACGAGTAGTTGAGTATTAGTAACACAAATTATGAGGAGACCTTTCGCCATCGGGCTAGTACCGGAATGTCGCTGGGGGGTCTCAAATCGTGTCATGCATTTACCTCAATTTCTCGGTTACTAAAGCTCTGTTCGCGATTATATTGACGCCTTAGACGTTCTAGAACTTTGCTCTACCACTTTAACTTGAGTTTCTGGTAACCTTTAGTGTCCCTTTAAAGAAATCGATGGATGAGCAGTGTAATCGAAATGATTCTCTGCAGTCTCGTCTTGACGAAGCTGAAGACAGATCCCGACGTGAGAACTTAATATTTCAGGGTATATGAGATGCTAAAGAGTCTTAGGCAGATACCAAATCTAAACTATTGGAAGCATTGACTGAGGTTGTCGACTTGTGCTCTGGTGCTTTAATCCAGCGTGCACACCGCCTCGGCATTTTTTCACATGACAAGTATCGTCCTGTCATAGTCAAATTTACCAACTCAAAAATGAAAGAAAAGATACTCTCCTTGCGTAATGAATTCAAGTCAAAAGGCATCACTATCAGTGACGATTTCTCACCTGCAACATGCTTGGCTCGAAAAAAATTGTTTGAATTCAGTAGCACCCACGCTGGCCCTCGCTCTTTTAAACTATGGTACAACAAGCTATAATTCAATAACCGATGTTTTATGTACAACGCAATCACTGGCACTGTCGATGAGGTCGGGACATGTGGCGAACATGATGTGCAGGGAACAGTGACCGCTGACACTGCCAATGGGATTGGCACACGTGGCGAAGCCAGTAGATTAGATACCGATTCCGCATCGGAAGTTGTATCCTAGGGAATCGCGAGGGGCTGTGGGAAGTTATCTCCTGTGTCTGTTCTTTTTACCAACATCAGAAGCGTTCTTAATATACATACTAACTTATCTTCCGCCATTGATACATGTACACCTCCCATTGTTGCACCAACAGAAACCTGGCTCCCAACGCACGTGTCTAATTTTGAAATCTTTCATAACGCTCATCGTTACTCGATGTATCATTGCAATAGGACGGCAAGACGTGGCGGTGTTCTGCTTGCCATTTCAAAAGATATTCCTTCTACATGCATTCAAATCTGCAGCGAGTTGGAACTAGTTTTCGCTTTGGTAGTCATCAATCATCTGAAAATAATTACTGGTGTCTGCTACTGCCCCCCCCCATCCTATTCATCCACATTTACTAACAAACTTCATGATGCTATAAACTTGGTTCACACACGCTATCTTAATCACCGCTTTTTACACTCGGAGACTTTAACTTTCCAACTATCTTGTGGACTGCTCAACTGCCTTATTCATCGCCGCCTTTGTCACAAGCTATCTTAGACCTATGTAGATTGTTTTTGTGAACTCAGTAACGCAAGCCACTAGAACTGTAACAAGTACTGCAAACACTCTAGATTTAATCCTAACCACAAATCCAGAACCAACTACAGATCTAACATATCTGCCAGGTATCAGTGATCATCTTCTGCTCAATTTCGTGATTAATACGCCACGTCCTAAAACAAATAAAATTAAAAAAAGAAAACATTCTAGATTACAAACGGGCTAACTTTGCCACTATTAATAATGAACTATCTGCATTTATTGGTCATTTTCTTGTTAATTTCGATACTCGCTCTGTCAAAAAAAATTAGCTACTGTTCAAAACGAAGGTACACCAACTATCAGACAAATATATTCCTAAGCGCGTCGTCACCTCTAACCCTCAAGCACCCTGGTACAATTCATACATCAGGCGACTATCTAACAAAAAGAAACGTTTGTTCCGTCTTGCCAAACTTTCACCTACTATTGAGCGATGGTCGACATACAAGGCTGCTTCCGATACATACGTGAAAACCCTGAAACATGCAAAGAACAACTTTTGGTCTTCTACTTTACCATCTATTTTGAAAACAAATGTTAAAAAGTTTTGGCGCATTATACACCCTGCACACGACCCTTTAATTACATTGCAAGATACCTCCGGCAACATAATCCCAAATAATCTCTGTGCTACCGCACTGAATAGAACATTCATTGAAAGCTTTTCCTCGAGCACGACAGTTGATCTTCCAAATATGACGCACCACGGATTTTCCATTATGTCACCAATAACTATTGATGCTCCTGGCGTTGCTAAATTAATCGAGTTTTTAAAACACGATTTATCTTCGGGGTGTGATGAAATTAGTTCTAAATTCCTAAAAAGTACTTGCGTTTATAGTTCAATTATACTAACAAAACTTTTTCAGCAGTCGCTCGATTCATTAAGCCTCCCTAACGCCTGGAAAATCGGGAAGGTGGTCCCACTTCACAAATCCGATAATAAGTACTTGCCTCAAAATTATCGCCCCATTTCACTCACTAGCACATGCTGCAAATTACTAGAACATATAATTTTTAAAAACATCGCCACCTTTCTTGACTATAACTCTTTCTTTTTTTCTGCACAACATGGTTTCCGTCAAACATATTCCTGCGAAACACAGTTACTGTTATTCACCGATAAATTACAATGCATTCTTGACAAGTCATCTTGCGCCGATTGCATCTTTTTAGACTTTTCGAACGCTTTTGATGAAGTGTGCCATCAACTGTCGCTTTATTAAGTCATCTTAATCTTGATCCACATGTCTTTAGATGGATTCAATTTTTCCTTCTTAACTGGTGGCAGTTTGTTTTCACTAACGGCACAACCTCACCGCTTACTAACGTGATATTTGGTGTACCACAAGGATCCGTCCTCGGACCACTTCTATTTTTAATTTATATTAATGACCTTCCGTACACCCTATCTTCTGCCATCCACCTTTTTGTTGACTGCAATTTTCCGAGAAATATGTAACCTCAACGACGTTAATACTCTAGAGACCGATCTTAATTTGGTCTCTAACTGGTGCAAAATGTGGAAAATGGAATTAAATATCAACAAATGTAAGTACATATGTGTTTCTCGCTGCTCTAACACTTCCCCTTCTTATTATCTTAATGGCATTCCTCTTGATTCTGCCGCGTCATGTGAATACGTAGGCGTACATATATCACGAAACTTAACATGGAATACCCATACTGAATATGTTACTAATAACGCTAATCGCATTTTAGGGTATTTTAGTCGCAACTTCTCTGCTGCTCCATTGTCCTTAGAACTCCTACTTTATAAATCACTAATACGACCTAAACTTGAATACGCATCGTCTATATGGAACCTTGGCCATGAAAATCTTGTATCTTTTTTCGAACTTATCCAAAATAACTCCATTTGCTTCATCTTTTCAAATTACAACCGCACCGCACGTATCACAGCCATGAAAACTAACCTTTCTCTCCCACCTTTAAAATCTCGCAGGAAAATCAGTCGCCTCACTCTATTCTACAAGGTATATCATAACGTCACACTACATGATGATTTTATTTCACCCCCGGAATACATCTCCCATCGCATTGATCATCGGCATAAGGCTGGCATCAAAAATTGCAATACTAAAGCTTTTTTTCAGTCCTACCTTCTCCAGACATCTGTCGAATGAACCACCTCCCTCCCGACATTGCAGCCATTGAAAACAATCAACTATTTCGCGATGCACTAACCATATTTGTTTATTTTGGAGAATGTTAAAATTATGTTCTAACAAAATTCACTGTATTGTACTGATTGTCTTTGTAACCTATATTACCCCTCCCCTCTGTAATGCCTTTGGCCCTGAGGGTATAATAAATAAATAAATAAATAAATAAATAAATAAATAAATAAATCGTACAGCCAAACTACAGCATGGCGTCCAAGCCTGTGTCAGAGGGAGGCTTCAGTGCATCGAGGTAGCGGCGGGAGGACCAGTGCAGAATACAGGCTTGTTCGATTCACAGGCACCACCTGAATCAGTTCACAAGGTGGTGCACCCTGCCATTCGTTCCAGCGGTGCCAAGCGATGGCGCTCTCTGAACAACGGTGTTCGTTTCAAAAGGTGCAGGTCTGGTTGACGATTTTTATGCACCCTGTTACAATCGGCCAGCGGGCCTCTCCTGCACCATTGCGACGAATCATTTTATGGAGCTAACAGTGCGTCCCTCTCGGACAGACCTGCGGCGCCAGCAAGGCGAGACAGGTTTAACGGACCGCGTGTTGTTTGTTGGTTCACTGTCGCCGTCGTGGACCAATGGGAGAAAAAAACTCATGGAAAAGGATATTGTATGGCATTTCCTCACGGACTCCGGTAACCGCCACGGTCGTTTGACAGATGCTCCAGCCAACTGCTGGGTGATCCCAGAAACCAAGACGTGCCAGCTTGAGTCAAGCATGACAATCCCTGTCTACGAAGCTTCCATCCTTTCTCTGTGTTCAGTGAACAAAGGTGTGGGAGTGATTGTGTGAACCCTCACTCTCAATGCGGGCCCTTCAACGTCTTTGGACGCTCTGACTGGACGAAAGTGGGGCGGCAGATTTCCCTGGCCTAGGGATCTAGGGAGGACAGAGGGGGTTTAGGTAAACTTTTTCGACTCTTCAGGGTGCTTCAATTCAGTCGTGCTAGACTGATGAGACGCAACATTCTCCACTCCTCCATTTAGATATTATAAATAAATGCAGTACTCCTCGTTCTCGATGAGAACATGTTCTTCCTTTCAACAACGTCCTTAACATGGATGAGTCGGAAGACGACATGGGCCAGCTACCCCTTTTGACATGCCCGACCCCAACTCTTACAACCCTCCCTAATGATAGTGCAGACATACAGGTGCGAAGCAGCAGCACAGCAGATGATGCAGCACAGGGCTGTAAGCGCTGTTGAAACCTTGCTTACGCACACGCCTACAGTGTCTACAATGTGGGGTGCGATGTTTACATGCAAGAAACCAACCACACCTACAATTCAGGACCTCTTAAACTTACACGGACAGCACACAATAGGCTAGGCGCACAAAACATAAGGACTGCACTGCAGCGGCACCTTGAAATTAGTTTCGAGTGTTACATTGCGTCTGCACCACTGAAGTCTAGCTTCACAACTTCTGAACTTCTCGTGACCAGTCGTGAACTGATTCACAGAGGTGCAGGCAAACCAAACGGACCTTATGTGACCTCAAAGTAAACTGAGAAGCAAGCAATGTATACCAAACCTGGTTGCCATGTAAGAGAAATGAGAAAAGGCCCTGATGTCACTCTCCACAAAGCTTCCCTGGACTGGCACTTTCAACTTAGGGTGCAGTTCCTACTCTCAACCCGCCCTTACTCATCTCATATCCAAGCATCCATGCTCCGTGCCTAGTGGCACACTGACCAAAAACATGTAAGAGAGAGCAATCGTTGCTACTTGCCCCACAAATGAGTGCGAAGCCTAAAATGACGAGACTTCCACCGCACATTTTGCAAAGCATGAGAGATTACTGGGGCCTTTTCTGAGCTCTCCTTCCCCCATGCTGTTTGCAAACTGTCATAGTACAGTAAAATCTTGTTAATCAAACTCCAAGAGGACCAGAAATTTATTCTAATAAAATGGAGTTTAAACTATGGAGAGCCCCTTGAAATATAATGCCCCAATCAATTGTGCAGTACAGCGCACAAAATGTTTGAGTTGACCACATTTCAATTTCTTTTTTTTTTTTGCTAGTGAACAACATAGAAACTGCATTAGATTCAAGAAGATGTCACCTCTTTCAAGTGAAACCATGCAGCTTCGGAATAAATCCACAATGAAGAGGATTACAAAGCACTACCTCACTCCGCTGATTCCTCAAACTCTGCGACCGGCGTTTCCGTTCTTCTTCATCTTGTATGTCCTCTTGCAGCTGCTGCTCCTGCTCCAAGAAAATGCAAGGCATTGAAGTCAAGGCATATTCACGCACACAGAACATATTCCCACAAGCAAAAGAAGCTGAACTGATGGCACATGCAATACAAAATAGAAATAGAAACCCCTTAAGATCATTGTGCAGAAGATACACAGCTCCAGTTGTGAAGAAACAAGCAAGTTTAATGTAAGACCATGTTTTGTCATTGCCATCTCAGCAAAATAGTTATCTCCCTAACTATGTCCCTAACCGCATTGCTTGCAATAAGTAACAATCCTAACAAAATTTTTTCCCCATCACAATGACTGATGCAGTAGCAATTGACGACTATTTTCTGCAGCCTGACACTCAATTTACTTCATTCCCACCATCCCATGAAACATGCACACCTGCCAACCTGTGAAATATAAAATTTGTAAAAATGTAATGGACACAACACTGGAAGATTAAAGGGGGGAATAGCACACATTTTAATTTTTATTTTAAAGCGTGCCCTGAGCACATACTTTTTGTGAAGCCACATACATACTTTATTAACTGCAGTAGAACTTCGTTCATACATCTTAGAAAAAAAAAAAAAGAAGTGCCAGAGAAAATGCACTAACTGGGAAAATATACAATTCGAACTAAAGAATTTGACACTCAATTGTAGTTGACATGTAGGTAATGCGTCATTCCACGCCAAATCAACCAGCGTTTTCTCGAACATCACAGATATAGCTGAAAAATTTTGCACGTTTGTTGAAGTTCAAAACTCATTCTCTGCATTTATTTTTTCTGCAAAAACATTTCTAGCATTTTGGCAACAATTTATTTTTCCAGCCCAGCTAAGCTAGAAGGCATCGATCAACATTTCTTTTTCAGGGGCCCAATGTACAATACAGTTGTTTAAATGGTCTGTATGGCAAGACAATGAAGTAGCGTGGCTGTCAAAATATCCAATTTCCAAATATTTGAATACTTCAAGTGCTTTTGGCACCAGCAAAAGAGAGTGAAATTGAAACGTTCGTTTTCCTTCTTTCTAAACACATTAAAATCCAGAAGGCACAAATTATAGTATGGTAGGCCGGTTGACATAAAATAGCTGAAAAAGATTTCAAACTTTGGAGGTTCAGCATATCCCGTAAAAAGAAAAGTGTAAATGTCAATTTTCTTTTTTTTTGCAAGAAGCTTCATTTTCAAGGTCAAAAAAGTTGCTTTGGTGGTCAGCCTAAAAATATATGTGACATATCATTGATAGCTCAGCAAGTCTGCTATGTATGTGAGAAGTTACAAAATATTATTCTTGGAAATTTTTTTTTAACTATATCCATAATGGTTGTAAAAAGGGTGGCTGATTTGGCGTAGTATGACCTTAATGCGAAGAGTCACGTGGATAGTTTTGGCATGAGGCATGAGACGCCGATGCACATAGATATGGTGGGGCCTCTGGCGGCTCGAGACGTGCTTTGCTGTTTGCCTATTGCATAGTGTTTTAAGACGGCGACAGGAAACAAAAACAAAACCGAGCTGGTGGGCAATGCCGGATGCCGCTGGAGGGAAACAAGGCACTCTATAGTGCAGCGTACAGCAGGCAATGGCGGTGTGCTTGGGTTATCGCCTACTATAATTGTGCAGTACACTTACAACGGCACTACGCCCCACGTGCTGTAAAACAGATAGGTGAAGGTGCTTATTGTCATAGGGTTTGCGGCGATAGGCGTGTGACGACCGGGGAGATTTGCTGGTACAGGAATAAGAAACTGAGTGTGCGCAGGCATTTCACGTGAGGTGGGTGGGTGAGTATTGCGGTGAAGCTGCCGTGGCGGGCAGCTACTGTTCTCAATTGCATGCACCTTGTGCATTTTCTTGTCTACATGGGATCTAGCAGCCGGAAAACGTATTCTAATATAGCAGTTTGGCGATGTACAGTGAAACCTCGTTAAACCGTAGTTAGCTGACACTCGGAAAAAGTACGTACTAAACGGTAGTATTACTCAACCGAAATAGCATGAGATAGCCCACTTACCTGTCAAAAACGGAACTGAGAGAGAGTGCGATAAAAGGGGAAAAGACATGCAGTATTTATTCACTTTTCACGACAAAAGTGTTATTTTCGTTTGATGCCACGGCAGCCTAGCAGCTACAACAGCGGCCTCAAGCTTACTGAAGCTGCGAGCCAGCTTCTCAGCCAGCCCCCTCTTCTCGGAGAACACTCGCATGGCAGATTCCTCGTTGGCGATGCATGTTCTCCATGCATGTGGGCTGCAGCGCTGCAGAAGTCACGGGGCGCCTTTTTCGTTGCAGCATGCTGTTCTCATCTCAACGATTGCATCCATGAGGCTGACGTAATGCGCAGCTTCAGCCACTGTCGGGCCTGAATTGCCCGTGCTGTTGCTTTCCGTGTCGTCCCCATCGCTGTCGCTAGTCGACACTTCGGCAATAACAGAAGCAACAATGGCGAAAAGTCGAACCTCGTAGTCGACATCTCTTCGCGGTCGCAGCAGTGCTGCCGAGGAACTTCTTCGCATTCCAAATGCCACACGCCGTAGTCAACAGTAGATCTCTGTCGCGTGCCAGCGCCAACTTGTTCGTGTCATGTTCGATAGCACAAACGATGTCTAATTTTTCTTCTATGCTGAGCACCTGGCGTCCTTTTTATCCGAGCTTCAGCATGACGCGAGTCCTTGTTTGCACGATGCAACAACGCTCTCTGGCCTGGCACCGAAATAATGTTGATGTGGCTTCACACTCAAACGCACACGGTGCTTGGAGGCAGTTGTTCTGATCTCGGAGGCTTGTAGTTCTGCCGGGTCATCCGATGGAGACAACGCACCGCAGTGTTTGCACGACGAAAAGTGGAAACACTACGTGTTAACCGACACGTACGCAGTAAGCTGGTATGGTTTATGTGGATACAAAACACATTATGTTCAATGGCCGCTGAGTTGGGAATTTAACTTTACTACTTTTAAGATGAAACTACTATTTAAGCGGGTACGGTTTAACGAGGCTTTACTGTACTGAACGTTGGTGCTGAAAGAATGTGTTAACACAGCTAGCTGGGCGAGTTGGTGATTGAACATATTCCTAGGCGCTCTAATCGACTACTACTTTTTGTCCTTCGTCCACATTGCACTGCCCACCCCTAGGAATATGAAAGAATGTGTTTTCCGGAAACATATGAACTGGTAAAAAAAAAGTTTGGCAGCAAGTTACATTCCTGTAACACATGAAGGTGAAATCCTGCTGCATACATGGTAATGCATAAAGTTATACGATTGTAGGTGTCATACTTCTTGCAAGACATAACGGGCAGCAGTGTGAAGTAAACGTATGACGCTGCAGATCAACATCCGCAACGAAACATGCGAGCACCTAATGCACTACCTAAAGGTTCTTTCGTTCTTTTTTTCGTTCTCATTTTCTTTGCTTTCTTGTTCGTTTTCTTTCTTTCCGTTGATCTTTCTTTCTTTCATGTCTTTTTACATATTCAGCCATTGGATCTTTGCTTGTTTACATGGGTATGGGCCATCCTGATGATATTTTTTTGCATCGCTGATTTTATGCATCACTGGA
This sequence comes from Dermacentor variabilis, assembly GCF_050947875.1. NCBI lineage: Eukaryota > Metazoa > Arthropoda > Arachnida > Ixodida > Ixodidae > Dermacentor > Dermacentor variabilis. The sequence goes on from NW_027460280.1 coordinate 27,481,887, forward strand.
CTAGATGCCGCTTTTTTTGGGTATAAACCATTGCAACAAGTCACTTAAGGCTTTCGCCTTAATAAGCGCAACTCTATTGGGTCATTTTCTGTGTTCTCGATCGCAAATGTTGATGCCAGGAAATCGTACATAACAGGATCGTATCAACGAGGTTCTACTTTATTTACTTTTAGACAGCCACGGCACACAAGCAGCAGCAAGCAACCTTGGAACAACACACTTTTTTTAGATCAAAGTAACTTTTTCAGCAACTTTGCTGTTGCCAATTACGTCTGCTTCAAGAACTTTTTCTTTGAAGCAGGTAACCCCCCCCCGCCCCCTCTGGTAATGTGCTAACTTGGGTTGGTTGGTACATGTCTGAAGAAAACGAGTAATGGCACTGAACAATGGGATGTGACTGAGACAGACGAAGCGCTGACTTTCAATCAATATTTCATTGTGCATACAGCAATATATACAGGGGCTTGAAAAGGCAGGAGGGAGAGGAGGAGAACAAATCATAGCATGATGGAATACATAGCAATGAGGGATAATGTCAAAAAGCACAACTAAATGGTTGCCATCATCCCCGTGCAAGATACGCGAGTTGCTTCGTGAGGAGCGATACCGAAGGCACACTCACGTACATATCGCCTTTCTTGTCAATGCAAAAGGCCTCATATATCTCACGTGTATGCTGGGCTGGTATTCTGCGAGAGTCCACCTAGTGGACTGTCCATTTCGGTCGTTGCTGATTGGCAGGGGCCGCTCATCTCCTCCTCGCTCGTACAGCTGCATCCAATCAGCAGCGGCCAAAATGGACCCCCCCTGGTCACCATAGTGCCTTAGTATTTTGTATTTGTGAAGCAATGCACGACAACCACACCGGGAGCTATGCACGGCTAGGTGGCTGTCAACACACCACTTCATTAAATTTGAATGTTCTCTGAGGCAGTCATTAATACAACGGCCAGTTTGTAGCAATGACCGCACGAGAGAGGGATCTAATATTATACTATGTTGTGGCAGCAATCAACAGGCTTTTTGCGTGTTTCTTATCACACTTGCAGAGCCCCATGTGCTCTCTATTTACTTTTTGGCACATTCTGGCACCCCCTACCTTACATTTTGGCCAAAATGCCAAAAGGAAGGGAGCCGAGCTGAAAGGTAAGGGGCTCTTCTTGGAGCAGGGGGCATACTACCAGCACACAAGGTCAGATAAAAACAGTTCAAGGTCAAGGAACCTAAGTTTGCTATTATTAGGAAATTCAGTAGTTCTAGTTTCTTCATGCAGGAACGAAACATGTCAACAATTAGTCCAGCACAAAGTTGAGTATGTCACAAGTTTTAGATTTGTAAAAAAACGAAGTCATCCACAAATCTGAACACTTTAACAGCGCTTGCCTGTGGCAGGTGTTCCATGAGGCATCTGTCATAACTAGCTAGAAGAATGTCACTAAGTACAGGGGCAAGACACAAGCCTATGCATAAACCATCTTTTTGAATAAAAAGTTTACCATTGTGCTCTATGAAAGTGGAATGTAAATAAAAATGAATTTCGGTACTGTATATTTTTTACGCTTCTGTATGTCGAATAATACTCCTTGGATCTGCTTTTCGTGTTTATACTTTGTTGTTATTACTATGACTCGACTTTGTTTGTTAATACTTTCTGTTCCTAGGATTGCTACTGCTGTTGTTAACCGCATTAAGTAAACTTTTTCTATGTATTTTTTGTTGGAGGTCCCTCCTCAGTCTTTGACTATGGGACCTCCTAGAGTTGCTTCTGTAAAACATTTCAAACGCTCAATAAACTGAAACTGAAACTGAAACTGAAAAAGTTCCTAATGCTGATTTCGCACGAGTCCTGAAAACGGACATACCCATAGCAGTCGATGCACTGCTCACCTCAGAGCACATTTCACCCTATATTATGTGACTCATGAGCAGCTGACATATGAAATAAGAGAAGACCCCCATCAAGCTATTGCTAAAGGGCATGAAATTATATTCCAGTGGCTACTTGGACCTACCGGCACTGCTGGTAATGACCTCACCGACAAAGCCGCCCAGTCTGCCCATCTGGAAGCCCAACCAGTTCCAATCCCTTCATTCAGAAGCGACGCTGCAAGGAAGCTTCATATCGTGGCTAAAGCTATAACACACAAATGCTGGTCTTCTCCCAACCTCCCCAAGTGTCATCTTCATAGGCTTGATTCATCCTTAAAGCTACAACTGCCATCAAAACTTTCCCGCTCTGAGGCAACAGTATTGTGCCGCCTCAGGCTTGGGGTGGCATTTAGGAAAGCCTACTGGTTTCTGCATTGGAAAGGGGGATACGCCCGTGTGAGACTCTTGTGGAACTATAGAAACAAATGAGCACATCCTGTCTCTGTCCCCAGTACGACGTGGAGCATGAAGCTCTCCGGACAGCATTGAACCAACTGGACTCTAGACCATTTTCAGAAATGAAGATCCTTGGACCACGGCCATACACGCTAATGGCATAGAAAGCCACGAAAGCATTGTTGAAGTACAAGTCGACAGGTCTTGGCAACCGTATGTAGACTTGGTGTGAACCTTCAAATGGGCGCAAAACTGTGCTCTCTCTATTTTCTCTTTCTCTCTTTTCTCCCCTATACCCCTTCCCCCAGTGCAGGGCAGCAAACCGGATGTGCGTCTGGTTAACCTCCCTGCCTTTCCTCTCTTCTATTTCTTTCTTTTGATCTTTTCAACCAGATTGTATGCATTTAATACCTTAAATATGACCTTCAGTGACTCTCTCCAATGATCACAAAGATCAGGATGGATGCAAGCCTACTCACCCAAAGTTTTTTGTTCACTTTGTTGTGTGAAGAGTTCTGGGCGTTCTTCTCTGCCTCCCGCATTTTGTCTATAGAGAGTGATCGTTCCTTGAACCACTCCTCTCTTGCTCGAGCATCCTTCAACTGTGTGAACACAAGTCATCAAATATTGTACTTCAACACCAATGTATCATTAACACTTTCTTGCTTTAAGGGGGCCATGATGCCATATATTTAACCACGGGCCACTCTGAATGGCTCCACATATTTTATTCCATCCAACATACCACTGCATAGCTAGTGCAACGATCACTGAATCAACGTTAACTTCCCACTACTTGCACCCAGATAACTAACCTATGCTCTATCCACAAAGCATTGAATCACTATTATCATTCCTTCTTCATTAATCCATCATCATGCACTTCATCATTCAGAGAAGGCCTATAGTTCAAAACAAAAATGTACTCAGCTGCATTCCTCCCAAAGGTAAGCAGTGAATGGGCACTTACGTAACAAGTAATTTTTGTCAACCCTAGACATTATAAAGCTGTGCGAGCTAATTTGTACAGTTCTATATCCAAGGCCTCCAAGGCTAGCCGCGCATGTTCATTTGTGCTTCTGCCGAGAATCGGCATCACATCAAATCGTGGTATACAATTGCAGCAAGAATTAAGATGGGGAACAAGGTGTGCCCCTTTTTCTACATTATTATTTACTTTTTGCTCATGTCTTCTAAGTCACTCGTTAATACACCGCCCTGTCCGCCCGATTTAAGTCTTTCCACATGAGAGAGGGAAAGCATAAACCACTCCGGTAGAATATGGGACGTAGGATATCCAGTGCTTGATCTGGCGTCCTTGCTTTCCCTCTCTCGTGTGGAAAGACTTACATTGGGCAGACAGGGCAGTGTATTAACGAGCGACTTAGGGAACATGAGCAAAAAGTAAATAATAATGTAGACAAAGGGGCACACCTTGTTGCCCATCTTAATTCCTGCTGCAGTTGTACACCGCAATTTGATGTGACGTCGATTGTCGGCAGAAGCACAAATGAACATGCGCAGCTAGCCTTGGAGGCTTTCCACATTAAGGAAAAAGCAGACGACTGTATCAGTCATACCTCCTTGTCTCTGTACTCGGCCGAATATAATTTCCTGCGTGCACGTCTTCAGGAACTGGCTTTAGAGTGACATAAATTTCTGTCTCTTGTGGCGCACGCATGCATGGTTGAGCGGTGAAGGGTACTTATATGTGTTGTCGCAAGAAGAATAAATCTCAGTTGTTAGCCAGCACCAGTGCTTGTCTCGTCTCTTCGTTGTGGGTTGTCCTGGGTTTTGCGCTGAATTTTTCACTTTCAAAATACCATGTACCAACTAGCCCCAACCGAAGTTTTATTGAAGTACAGACACTGATGGATTGTTTCTTAGACAGAATGGATCATAAAATTTTCAGAATTATCAGGCAATTGGAAAAAAGCAAAATTTTTTTGAGAAAAAAAAAAATCATTTTGTTGAATTTGAGAGTCGGCAATGAATGATACAGTTTCATGCCACGTCAACAATATCATCACATCGACGGTACGAAACGAAGCCAGCCACGCTTTCGCATCCACTCCGGCCCCACAGCTGATAGTGTTGCCTGTATTGGGACGACGTTATCATGAAAAGCGCCAGCAGCAGGGAGTGAATGCTGATTATAAGATTTAGATTATGCAAGTTCCAGTACTAAACACGTGGAAAGACAGCGCACATGATGCTACACTATCTCGGCATGCCCACTCTTTGCGATACGGTGCGGCAGATTACCTCTAAAACAGGGCAACGCGTGTGGGCTGCATGTGCGCTCAGCGGTGCTGGCAGCCACACCCAGCCACAACTGTGCTAAACAAGGACATGCGTGCCGACCTGTCCACTTGAATCCCCACCCCTTCCCCTTGCTCACATGGGAAGACTGTGCTCATCAAGCCACTATCCTTCTCAGCTTACCCTCGCAAGCTTTCACTCGCACCTAAAAGCAAGGGGCTCGATAGGATCCTATCACACTTGGCCTTTATATGGAACATGACGCTGCTCCACTTCGGTGGGTGCTTTGTGAGGCACGTTCACAAGCAGCCACTTGTAGTTCAACCATTTGACCACCTATGTCGGCAGAAGTTTTCATTTATTGTCTTGATTTTGCTTCGTTGCGGCAGTGAAATTTCATTATATTGAAATCGTGTATAAATACACTTCGATATATTGATTTTTTAGATACATGATGTTCAATAGACAAGAAGTTATAAAATGTTAAATATTTCGTTATATTGAGAATTTCGCTATGTTAAAGTTCATTGCACTGAGGCTTAGATGTATTTCTCTCTTTTGACCGCATCTTTGTTCCTCAATTCTGTGTTACTAATGATAGCCCTGGGGCTGCTCCATTCTATAATTCTGTAACACTCTTAGGAAACAATTAACAAAATGAAATTCTGGAGTTCCTTGATATGTCAAAATACAGTTAAACCTCGATATAACGAACCTCAGCATAACGAAATTCTCGATATAATGAAGTATTTAATTTTTTCTAACCTCTTGTCCATAGAACACCATGCATTTAGAACCTCAATATAACGAAGTGTTTTTGTATGCGATTTCAATACAACGAAATTTCACTCCCACTGCAAGGGAATGCTGAAACAATAAAAGACAGATGGTAAAATGATTGAATTACCGTAATTACTCGCATAATGATCACACTTTTTTGTAAAAAAAATTGACGCAAATTCAGGGGTGCGATCATTATGCAAGTTGAATTTCCAGTGAAAAATTTTTTTTTCATGCCGCATTTGCTGCAGGATGACAACAGGTCAAGCAGGCGGCTGCCGCTGTACAATTGCGCTGTAATAGTGCGGGACGGCACGGGACACCAAAACAAAAATGGCTGCCAGCGGAGCAAGCCGAACACGAGTTTTTTTCTTCTCGTCAGTACATTACATGCATTGAAACAGTTTCCTCCGTATCAGTACTGAGTAATACAGTTAATATTGGTAAACTTGCGACAGTGGCATAGCCATGTCCACTTTGGGGGGACAGAAACAGAGATGGGTGTGCTTAGCTGCCAGTTACATAGAAACACATGGCGGGCAAGCTGCGGAAACTGCGGCATTTGTCTTCACTACTATCCTAATACGGCATGTTTCCGCTAAGGGTGGGCGAATATCTTAGCTGTGTTACAAGTGTCGGCATATGAATAGGGTACACTTCTAACGTATCAGTGTAAACGTGGCCACTATCTTTGCCGCTCGCGATTTGTTGCGTGCCCACGAGTGCAGACGAGAAGAATCGAAAGGCGCCTTTTTTATTGTTGTTGTTGGCCGAAACCATTATGAAGCCTACAAGTAATAAAGCCAAGGCAAGTTTGGTTGTAGCTTTTTTTTTTCATGGAAGTGCGGAAAGTGATGAAAGGAATGAAATGGGGCATCTGCTTAAGAATGTTTGGTGCGTGCACACCGCTTGGTATGTCTTCAAGAGTCGTTCGCATAGCATTTGACAGCATTCGACAAATGGTAAGCACGATCATCATTAGCTAGACTTGGCACTTGACATGTCGCTGCGACAAGTTCGGGGTGCGATCATTATACAGGAAAGAAAAAAACTGAATTTTGACAGCAAAATTCAGGGGTGCGATCATTACCTGAGTAAATACGGTACAAGCAGCTGCTTGCAAATGCACCTTTCAAATCGCGCACTGCGGCACCACCGAAGTGGAGCTGCATCATGTTCTGTCTAAAGTTCAAGTGTGATAAGATCCATTGCACCCCCGTGCACTGTCTGCTTCAGGTGAAAGGGAAGTGCATGAGGGTGAGAGAAGAAAGATGGCTTCACAGGGACGCCGCGCGAGCAAAGGGAAAGAGGGAGGGGAGTGAGCTCGCGGTAATGCGATCAAGCACGCGAAGGGGTGTCTCAGTTGTGCTGTGCACGGCTATAAGCACGGCCAAGCGTATATTTAGCTGCGCACTTTGTTTTAGAGGTAATCTGCCACATGTGCAAAGAGTGGGCATGCCGAGACAGCGTGGCATCATGTAAGCTGTCTACCCGCGAGTTTAGTATTGGAAGTTGTGTAATCTCGAGTTTCGGTGACTCGTTGGAGGGAAAGGCAGATGAGGCATTCCCTCCCTGCCGGCACTTTTCCTAACAGCGTTGTTCCAGTGCAGGCGACGCTATCAGCCGTGGGGGCGGAGTACATGCAAAAGCCTGGATGGCTTCGCTAAATTCGTACTGCTGATGTGAAGGTATCGTCAACTTAGGTGGCGTGAAACCGTATGATTCGTCACCGACTCCCAAAATGATCAAAATAAATTGTTTTCTCATTGAACTACACTTTTTCGTTTGCCCGATAATTTGGAAAATTCTGCGGCCCCTTTCCATGCAAAAAAATATGATTGGCAATTGTACTTATTCCCATAAAAGGTCGAATTTCTATACAACGAAGCAAACTGCTGCTTTTACTGACTTTGTTAGGGTCATTCTACGTGAAAAGTCCCAGACAAAAAATTTACCATAATTTATTTTCTTCAAAAAAACAAAAAGAAGGGCTACGTGGCTATTGTGTGAATAAGGTTTCACCAATGTACTTTTATCAAAGAAAAATTTTCTGATCACATGAGCGCTCTCAAATTTCTGCAAAGGTGCAAAAGTTGGTTGGAGGTAATTTTTTTTATATTGACACGTGGTACTTATCTTTATCGGGAACCACGTTTTGCCGCCTATCAAATGTAATGGCACAGCGTGGCATGCGCCTGCATGTATCCGAAGTTTCTGGAAAGTTATCGATGCTTCTATCCGCTGTCTGTTGTTGCCGAACCTTATGTTATCTGATTTCATCACCTGACGCGAATGGTGTAGAACTTTGTGGAAGGCACGCGGGTCCGAACGATTAGTCTGGAACATTCGACGACTGCTCTATAAAAGTCGACGCGCTTGACCTGCTGATCAGATTTCCGATGATCGCCGACCGTGTTCGCCGCTATCGTTGTGCCATAAGTGTAGCCTGTTTTTGTGGGCACAGGTTCGCCCAATAAAAGCTAGTTTTGTATTCCACCGTATTGCTGCTTTCTTCACCGTCACTACCACGTGACATCTGGTGGAGGTGCTTGTGCGTTCATGTACCGAACGCCCCCGCAAAGGCGCGATCCAAGCCCGAAGCCCGAGGACAGAACCAACATCGCCCAAGATCAGCGTGCTAGCTGCAGACTGCAAGGACTGCCCCCAGAGCACGGACTTCTACCTGAGACGACAAAGAAGATCGTGGTAAAGACAACTCCAATGGCTGCCCCAGCGTCCCCCGTTATCCTACAACAACCTCGGGACCCACCAACCTTCCATGGAGCAGCGACTGAAGACCCGGAATCATGGCTGGAGACCTACGAACGAATGTCGACATTCAACAACTGGGACTCCGACGACAAGCTGCGGCATGTCTACTTCGCCTTAAAAGACACCGCCAAAACGTGGTTTAAGAACAGGGAGTCGATCTTGACAACGTGGGACCTGTTCCGTAGCGGCTTCCTGCGCACCTTTACAAGCGTCGTGTGCAAGGAAAGGGAAGAAGCTATGCTGGACGCCCGAGTGCAGCTACCAAACGAGAATGTTGCCATCTTTACGGAAGAAATGAGCCGTTTGTTCCGCCACGCCGACCCGGATATGGCCGAGGAGAAGAAAGTCCGCCTACTGATGCATGGTGTAAAGGAGGAACCTTCCGCCGGAATGGTAGGAAGCCCACCGAAGACCGTCGAAGAGTTTCTTCGTGAGGCGACGAACATTGAGAAGACACTCGAGATCCGAAACCGGCAATTCGATCGCCGCACGAACTTTACAAACTACGCCGGGGTTCAATCACTGGCTACCGACGATCTACACGAGACTATCAGAGGGGTCGTACGGGAGGAGCTGCAGAAGTTCTACCCAAGGACGCAGTCCCAAGTGGATCCAATCGCTGAAATCGTCAAAGAAGAGGTTCAGTGATCGCTTGGAGTCCCTCAGGTGCAACCACGATCACCGCAACCTCAGCCGGAAGCAATGACCTACGCTGGCCCTGCAACAACGCAATTCCGTCGTCCGCCGCCGCCGCCGCCAGCACGCCCACCCGTCGCCCAGCGCAGCTACGCGAGGAAGACGGACATTTGGCGAGCCCCCGACCACCGCCCGATCTGCTACCACTGTGGCATTATCTCGGCTCCATTATGCCATATCTGTAACAGTGCTTTCGTGAATGGTATTTTCCACGATTCTATGAAAATTGCCAAAGTGATTGTATTGCATAAGGGAGGCTCTGTCGCTGATTTAAATAATTATAGACCGATATCTATACTACCTCTTTTCTCAAAAGTGTTGGAACGACTCGTAAAGTGCAGACTAACTAAATTTCTAGATAGAAACCACGCCCTTGTGGACCAACAGTTTGGCTTTCATGAACACAGATCTACTGAAATGGCACTTGTTAAGATCAAAGAAAAACTCCTCAGTAACATCGAGAACAAACTATACACGGTTGGTCTTTTCCTGGATATTAGAAAAGCTTTCGACTCCATTGAACACACCATCCTATTTAATAAACTGTCATACTACGGAGTTCGTGGAGTGGCCCTGAAACTTATTCAAGATTACTTCACTACCAGACAGCAATACACGTGTTATAATGGGTTTTGTTCACACAAGAAAGAAATTGCACTCGGTGTCCCTCAAGGGTCAATTTTGGGTCCCCTGTTCTTTATTCTATACGTAAACGATATTGTAAACATACCGCTTACTCCAGACATAGTCTTGTATGCTGACGACACAAGTTTGTTTTTCTCAGGTGACAGTCTACGAGTACTAGAAATTACAGCTAATAATTGGTTAGATCAACTTTTAGTTTGGTTATCAGCAAACCACCTGCGGTTAAACGTCAATAAAACAAAATATGTGGTTTTTAAGCCTAGAAATAGGCCTGATGACTGTGCTTTTTGTGTAAAGTTCAATGGTTGTGTAATCGAGCGGACTTCAGCTTTTAAATTTTTAGGTGTGCTTTTTGATGAGAACCTGAGTTTTACACCTCATGTAACGAAGATTCATTCCAGCATTTGTAGGTCAATAGGCATATTGTTTAAAATTAGATACCTTGTTCCTACTTGGTTGAAACGCCGTCTGTATTATGCTTTAATTCAGTCTCATCTTAGTTATTGCCTGTTGGTATGGGGGACTACATTCCAATCAAACTTGGATTGACTGATATGTCTCCAAAAACAAGCAGTTCGCTGTGTTGAGAACCTTGGACCCCGCATTCACACGGCACCTTTTTTCATAAAGCATGCACTTTTAAAAATTAATCAACTGTACGAACTTAAGCTCGCTATATACATACGAGGCGAACTCGTGAAAAATTCACTCATTTTTTATCAAAACCACCTCTCAAGTTACACCCAATACAATTTCAGGCATGACCATATTAGAGTTCCATTTTGCAGGACGAACTACGGTAGAAAACAACTAGCATACTTAGTCCCATCCTTCATAAATGCACATCCTAACACGATCACTATAGCGCAAAACTTCAGATCATTAAACTGCTTTAAAAGTGCCATGAAAAAATATTTGCTTTCCCTTTCTGATTGACATTGTGCTAATTGGTTTTTGTGTGTTTTATGTACAATTATTTTAAGTGTGTTTCATTTTGTGCTTGTATATATATAAAGTTTTTTTTTCGTGTCCATATTACTCTGTTGATCCTAAACTGTTTCTACTTAGAAAGCTGTATAGTGATTGTTGTATTTAATGCACGTATGTTTGCAATGTATGCTATGTATGTCTAATCCACACTATTGATATGTGTGTATACGATCTCTGTTATATGCTACCGCACTATTGAGCAATGTATGGGTGACAAGGCCTTAGTCAGGCAGACTAAGGCCTTTAGCCTTAGTCTGCCTTTAGCCTTGCCATCCAAGACCTTCACTGTGTCTAAATCAATGCTGAATAAAAAATAAAAAAAATAAAAAAAATGTGTACCGCCGATGCCCATACCACGACCTGGGATTGCGAGGGTTCGCCGTCGATGCACCGCGCCCTCGGGAAGGTGAACGCCCTCGTGACATCGCCGACTACCTCGCCGCTACTCAGTGGAGCCCTCGACGACCGTCCCATTCGCCGTCACCAGGCCGCTACCTGTCGCCGCAGTGCCGACCATCCACTGGCCCAACCCGGGGCCGGTCAGCGAGCCCATATCCGGAAAACTAAAAGCAGCAACAGATGGAGGTGCGGTTGCTGTTCGTCGAACTGACGAAGACCCTCCGCTGCCGACGAAGACGACGAAGAGACCATCTCGACAACATAACAACGACACGCCGCCGTACCGACGAAGTCAGGAAGCCAAGACTACACCGACAAAAGATGACTTGACGACACAACGTTCCAGCTTCAGTTCAACACGACGCAGCCGTGATCCGACGCCAAGACCTAATTCCAATGCCAGACAAAGAACCACCGACCTCGACGTGCTTCTCGACGGCCACGCAGTCACCGCTTTAGTGGACACAGGAGCCGATTACTCCATCATGAGTGGACCCATCGCCGCGCAGTTGAAGGAAGTTAAAACTGCATGGGAAGGCCCTCAAATTCGGACCGCTGGAGGACACCTCATCATACCGACTGGAATCTGCACAGCAAGAATAACCATTCATGACCGGACTTACCCTGCCACCTTCGTTATCCTCCAACAGTGTTCATGAGACGTCATTCTCGGTATGGACTTCCTGGACCAACACGGCGCAATCATTGACCTGAAGTCGAAGTCAATAACGCTGTCGGAAGATAAAGGGATGCCACCGGAGAGCCCTCGTAGTCACCACGCCTTGAGTGTGCTCGAAGATCAATTGAGCATCGCGCCTCGCTCCAGCATTGTTATTTCGGTCGGCACCGAAACATCCGCTGACGTAGAAGGCGTCATCGAAGGCGACCAACGTCTACTGCTAGACCGTGAAATTTGCATCGCAGGAGGGATCGCTCGACTGCATGGAGGGAAAACTGAAGTGTTGATGACAAACTTCAGCCAGGAGTTCAAGCACATCAACAAGGGCACGACGATCGCGTACATCACGGAAATTCTGGAAACCAGTAACGCATTTGTGCTCTCGGATTCCGCCGCATCTACCCCGACGACCATGGTTCCCGAACCAGACTACAACATTAATCCAAGTCTCCCCGTGGTTAAGCAACAGAAGCTGAGAAGTCTGCTCCGACGATACAAAGGCTGCTTTTCAACGTCATCGAGGATTCGACAAACACCAGTCGCTAAGCATCGCATAATCACCGAGGAGTGCGCTCGACCACTCCGCCAGAGCCCTTACCGAGTTTCGCGGCGAGAACGTGAAGCTATAAGAGAACAAGTCGATGAAATGCTGCGCGACGACAACATCCAGCCGTCGAAAAGCCCGTGGGCATCCCCTGTTGTCCTGGTGAAGAAAAAGGATGGAACCCTGCGTTTCTGCGTCGATTATCGTCGTCTGAACAAGATCATGAAGAAGGACATATACCCCCTCCCACGGACAGACGACGCATTGGATCGGCTCTGCAACGCTAAATACTTCTCGTCGATGGACCTGAAGTCTGGCTATTGGCAAATAGAAGTCAACGAAAGAGATCGCGAAAAGACCTCCTTCATCATCCCAGACGGCCTCTACGAGTTCAAGGTTATGCCATTTGGACTGTGCTCGGCGCCTGCAACGTTCCAACGCATGATGGACACGGTTTTAGCAGGAGTGAAGTGGCAGACCTGTCTCGTTTACTTGGATGACATCGTTGTCTTCGCCGGAAATTTCGACCATCACCTTAGGCAGCTTGCAACAGTACTAGAGGCCATCAAGTCATCAGGGCTTACTCTGAAGCCAGAAAAGTGCCGATTCGCTTACGATGAGCTTCTGTTCCTAGGCCACGTCATCAGCAAGTCTGGAGTCCGCCCCGTCCCGCAGAAGACAGCTGCCATTGCAAAGTTCCCGCAGCCCATCGACAAGAAGGCAGTGCGTAGATTTCTTGGCATGTGTGCCTATTACAGGCGATTTGTCAAGGACTTTTCACGTATTGCTGAGCCGCTGACAAAGCTAACTAAATGTGACGTCAAGTTCAAGTGGGAAACGCCGCAGGCCGACGCATTTCAAGAACTCAAACGACGCATGCAGTCGCCGCCCATACTTGCGCATTTCGACGAGCACGCCGATACCGAAATACACACTGACGCCAGTAGCCTAGGCCTTGGTGCCGTCCTAATCCAGAGAAAAGATGGACATGAACACGTGATAGCTTACGCTAGCCGGTCGTTGTCAAAAGCGGAAGGCAATTATTCTACAACCGAAAAGGAATGCCTCGCCATTGTTTGGGCTACAGCGAAATTTCGCCCTTACCTCTATGGCAGGCCATTCAAAGTGGTCAGCGACCATCACGCGTTGTGTTGGCTAGCTAACTTAAAAACCCTTCAGGACGGCTGGCACGGTGGAGCCTCAGACTACAAGAATACGATATCACTGTAACATACAAGCCCGGACGAAAACACTCAGATGCCGATTGCCTATCACGCGCCCCCATTGAACCACCGCCGCAAGATGACGAGGATGGCGACGCCTTCCTTGGCATAATAAGCACGGAAGGCTTCGCCGAACAACAACGAGGGGACCCGGAGCTAAAAGCCCTTGTCGAGTATTTGGAAGGGCACACCGACGTTGTCCCTAGGGCATTTAAGCGTGGATTATCTTCGTTCACGCTTCAAAACAACCTACTCGTGAAGAACTTCTCACCAGTCCACGCCAACTACCTTCTTGTTGTTCCGTTGGCGCTGCGTCCAGAAGTACTGCACGCCCTACATGACGATCCGACCGCTGGGCACCTCGGTTTCTCCCGGACGCTATCGAGGATACAAGAAAGGTATTACTGGCCGCACCTAACCGCCGATGTCACCCGTTACGTCAAGACATGCCGAGACTGTCAGCGGCGCAAGACACCACCAACAAGGCCAGCGGGATTACTACAGCCGATCAAGCCTCCTTACCGACCTTTTCAGCAGATCGGGATGGACTTGTTAGGACCGTTTCCGACATCAACATCCGGAAATAAGTGGATCGTTGTGGCGACGGACTATCTCACCCGCTTCGCTGAAACTAAAGCTCTACCGAAAGGCAGTGCAGCCGAAGTGGCGAAATTTTTCGTCGAGAACATCCTGCAGCGACATGGTGCTCCAGAAGTCCTCATCACCGACAGTGGAACGGCTTTTACAGCAGAGCTCACGCAAGCCATTCTGCAATACAGCCAGACAAGTCACAGGAGGACAACTGCCTACCATCCGCAGACGAATGGTCTCACGGAGCGCCTGAACAAGACCCTCGCCGACATGCTAGCAATGTACGTCGACGTCGAGCACAAGACGTGGGATGCGGTCCTGCCGTATGTAACATTCGCTTACAACACGACGGTGCAAGAAACAACACAGATCACGCCATTTAAGTTGGTTTACGGCAGGAACCCGACGACGACGCTCGACGCCATGCTGCCGCACGTCACTGACGAGGAAAATCTTGACGTCGCTACCTATCTCCAGCGCGCCGAAGAAGCCCTACAGCTCTCCCGCCTGCGAATCAAGAACCAGAAGAGGACCGACAGCCGACACTACAACCTCTGACGACGCTTCGTCGAGTACCAGCCCGGTGACCATCTTTGGGTTTGGACCCCTATACGCCGACGAGGACTGAGCGAGAAGCTTTTGCGTCGCTATTTCGGACCGTACAAGATCATCCGACGTATTGGCACACTGGACTGTGAGGTCGTGCCAGACGGCATTTCGCTATCACAGCGGCGCCGCTAACGACCTGACACGGACCTAACGACCTGGCACGGCAGCTTACCAGCGGACAACATGCCTAAATCGCCATTGCTGCTTGTGCAGGTTTTGCCGTGGTTTTTCGCCGTGGTGTCTACAGCGAACAACAGGACTGAACCAGGATTCTTCTATGTGCCGCAACGTGGCAATGACACTGCGGTCCGTCTACTTGTCAATGCCCACCCTTCAGGAGTGACGTCATCGCTGGACAACCTAGAAAAGGCCCAGCCCGGCATCGATTTCTTCAGAGGGCACGGCAGCTTACCAGCGGACAACATGCCTAAATCGCCATTGCTGCTTGTGCAGGTTTTGCCGTGGTTTTTCGCCGTGGTGTCTACAGCGAACAACAGGACTGAACCAGGATTCTTCGATGTGCCGCAACGTGGCAATGACACTGCGGTCCGTCTACTTGTCAACGCCCACCCTTCAGGAGTGACGTCATCGCTGGACAACCTAGAAAAGGCCCAGCCCGGCATCGATTTCTTCAGAGGGCACGGCAGCTTACCAGCGGACAACATGCCTAAATCGCCATTGCTGCTTGTGCAGGTTTTGCCGTGGTTTTTCGCCGTGGTGTCTACAGCGAACAACAGGACTGAACCAGGATTCTTCTATGTGCCGCAACGTGGCAATGACACTGCGGTCCGTCTACTTGTCAACGCCCACCCTTCAGGAGTGACGTCATCGCTGGACAACCTAGAAAAGGCCCAGCCCGGCATCGATTTCTTCAGAGGGCACGGCAGCTTACCAGCGGACAACATGCCTAAATCGCCATTGCTGCTTGTGCAGGTCAGTCAGCTGGGCAATTTGCCCGCTTATCGTAGCGATGATAGGTTTCTGTTGGTCCTGCCGTGCCCTCAAAAGTGTTCTGCTATCTTGTCTGATTGCTGGTCGATGCTCATGTTATTGCTTGTGTCAGGTGACATAGAACAGAACCCTGGGCCCAAGGCTAATGAAATGTTGCAGGTCATTATCGATAGACTGGATGAAAGCGACCGCAAGATGGACCGTATAAGAGAGGAAATTGCTGCTGTTAATGCTAAAACTGATAAGTTACAAGGAATTTTGACAATGTTCGAGGAAATGAGCAACAGAATTAATAAATTGGAATCGGTTGTCCAACAGCAAGCATTGAAGTTAATTGACTACGAAAACAGAAGTAGGCACAACAATCTCCTAGTATTTGGAATCAATGAAAGTGCTGGTGAAACAGAAACCAAACTCAGAGAACAGGTCCTAGACGGTATTTTTGACAATACTTTGGGGGTCCCCGTCAGGACAGTAGAGAGAATTCACCGAATCGGAAAAGCGAAACCGGATAAACCAAGACCAATTATTATGAAGTTCCTTGATTCCAGGGAAAAGGACAGTGTTCTAAAGAACTGTTTTAAACTGAAGGGCACTAATGTTCGGGTTAGCCAAGACTATGCTAAGGAAACAGCGGAAATAAGAAGAAAGCTTTGGGATAGTGCAGCATCGGATCGGTCAAAAGGCACGAAAGTCAAGCTTATCTACGATAAACTTAAAATAAAAGACAAAATGTACACTTGGGACCTCACTAACGATAAGCGCATACCATATGGATATAAAGAAAGTAGATTCGGTAAAGAAAAGCAAAAAAAGTTTGAAGTGGCAGGCTGCCCGCCTGACCCAGACGGTTCAACAAGTTCGATGGTGACGCCCGGCTCGTCACCTACGTCATAGCTACGTTTTCTTGTTTTAAATGCACGCAGCATAGTTAACAAAACAACTGACCTAGAATTTCTGCTGCTTTCCCAGAGCCCTTGCATGGTTTTGATAACGGAAACTTGGCTGCACTGTGGGATACAAGATGACACAATTATTCCCCCTGGATACAGAATGTTTAGGAAAGACCGCGATTCACGTGGAGGAGGGGTGTGTATCATAATAAAGAATTCTGTCCATGCGGCTCTAATTGATAGTGACATCCCTGAAACAGTTTGGTGCAGAATTTCCTTTCAAAGTGTCGTTTATCTAGTCGGTGCAATATATCGGCCACCTTCGACTTCGCTTGACTTCCTAAACCGATTGAACACATTCTTGTGCAACAATGTACATAGGAACACGCGGTTAATTATGGCCGGAGACTTCAATTTACCGCACATTAACTGGCAAGACCTACTCTGCAGCGGCGCTGAAGCATCCAGCGCTGATAAACTACTAGATATAATGTTTTCTTTTAATCTAAATCAAATCGTTCAAGAGGACACAAGAATAACTTCTAGGTCGCGGTCATTGTTGGACCTAGTGTTCCTATCCAATAATATAGAACATCACTTGTTGACAATTGAGGAAGGTATTTCCTATCACGCAATGATTGTAGTGAATATGGCTACTAGCAGTGTGCCCTGTATGAAATGCTCCCCTATAATTACGGTAAAGGACTACAAACGTGCTGATGACAATTCAATATTAGATTTTTTGGAATTCTCGTTTGGCCAATTTGAGCACCATGCAAAGGAAAAAACTGTAGATGAGCTTTGGAATGAATTTAAGGATATAGCAAAGCATTGTGTGGACCGATTTGTGCCAACTCGAAAAAAAAAGACTAAACAACGCCGACCTTGGATTAACCGCGGCATCATTCACATGAAAAGAAAATTAAAGCGACTGCGTAAAAAGAAAAAAGGTTCGGACGAAATACCGAGACTTCGCGCAGAGTTGAGGCATACTCTGACACTATCCAAAAAGCAATTCTTTGAACAAACACTGACAGGGTTCCTAAAAAGTTCCCCACAAAAATTCTGGAGATATCTTAGCAGTAGGAAGGATAAAATTGAAGAAATCGTAAAGGACAACATAAAGTTAACAAAGTCTGCGGACATTGCCAAACATTTTAATTACTTCTTTCAATCTGTGTTTACTAATAATACAAACATGAATACAGACGAGCATTTACCATATATAACACATTACCCAATGGGAAATCTAGAAATCAAACAAGAAGGGGTGTTCCAATTGCTGCTGAGTTTAGATGGAAAAAAATCTAGTGGACCTGACAGAATTTGTCCTGAATTTCTGAAACGCTATGCTGAATGGATGTCATACTACTTAACGATAATTTTCGCGAAATCATTACATACGCATTCTCTACCCACAGACTGGCGCAGGGCCGTAGTTATACCAGTGCACAAAGGCGGTGATCGCACACTTGTAAATAATTACCGTCCTATTTCACTCACATGTATCAGTTGTAAAATTCTGGAGCACATCATCGTAAAACATATTTTACGATTTCTAGAAGTGAATAGTTTACTCAAACCAGCATGGATTCCGTACTGGACTATCTACCATTACACAATTAATTGAAGTAGTTCATGATCTCGCTGCCGCCTTAGATGAGAAGCATCAGATTGACGTCATTTGTATAGATTTTGCAAAAGCCTTCGATAAGGTTCCGCATAATAAGCTGATCTTTAAACTGAGAGAAATAGGTATCGATGAAAGATTAGTACTATGGATAAAAGAATATTTAAGTGATCGTAAACAGACTGTAAGTTTAGATGGCAGCCTGTCGAGTCCACTCCAAGTGTTTTCAGGTGTTCCTCAGGGGTCAGTCTTGGGCCCACTGTTATTTCTTATATATATAAACGATATCTCTTCTGTTATTGCAGAACCGGTAAAAATGAAGCTTTTTGCAGATGATTGCCTAATTTATTCTACCGTAACCAATGTTCAGGATCAACTCAGAATTAGTCGTTGTTTAGAAAATTTCAGCCGATGGTGTAAATTATGGGGTATGAATATAAACTACAATAAATCAACATACACACATATGACTAAGAAAGTAAACATTCTGCCTTTTAACTATTACATCGATGGTAATTTGTTAGTTCGTGCTAACCAGTTTAAGTATCTAGGTGTTACAGTTACGCATAATCTGACATGGCATACGCACATAGAAAATGTGTGCTCGAAGGCGAATCAGAGATTAGGTTTCTTAAGGCAAAAACTAGGTCAAGCTTCGCGAGATGTAAAGCTGATGGCCTATAAAACTTTTGTTAGGCCTTTACTTGAATACGCCTCAGTCATCTGGAGCCCTCATCAGAAAGAAATGACTACAAAGTTAGAAAAAGTTCAACGTCGTGCCGCGCGCTTCATATGCTCAAAGTACCGCCGTTTAGAATCCGTTACACTGATGTTGCAGTCTTGTGAACTGGAAACACTAGAAGTACGAAGGCTAAAAAATCGTCTGAAAGTGTTTTACAGAATACTACATGGACATTTAAAAATCAACAAAGATGAGTATGTGCATCTTCCAGGAAAACGAAGCAGTCGTGTTAACCATCAATATGTTTTACGTCCATACTTTGCTCATAGTGATGTGTTCCGCTTTTCTTTTTTCCCTGCCGTGATTGAACTCTGGAACGCAATACCAAGTTTTGTGGCAGAAGCCAGTGATGTTTGTGAATTTGAAAAATTGTTAAACATGTATTTTTGTGATTCCGCTGCCACTTGATGCACCTGTATATATGGTCTGCCTGTATTTAAACCCTCCCTGTAAGAACCCTCAGCAGAGGGTTGACAGTATGAAGAAATAAATAAATAAATAAATAAATAAATAGTCCACGTTGTGCGACTCAAGCCGTACTACCAGCGTTAATGAACTTTGGGGCTTTGCGTAACTGACCTTTGGACTTTGTTTCTTTATGTTGTTTTGTTACTTATGTTTAATAAGTGTCCTTTTGTGTTTCGCTCTCTTATATTTGTAGCATCGGGACGATGCTCTTTAAGAGGGGGTATTGACACATGTACTTATCTTTATCGGGAACCACGTTTCGCCGCCTAACAAATGTAATCGCACAACGTTGGACGCGCCTGCATGTATCCGAAGTTTCTGGAAAGTTATCGATGCTTCTCTCCGCTGTCTGTTGTCGCCGAAGCTTATGTTATCTGATTTCATCACCTGACGCGAATGGTGTAGAACTTTGTGGAAGGCACGCGGGTCCGAACGATTAGTCTGGAACATTCGACGACTGCTCTATAAAAGTCGACGCGCTTGACCCGCTGATCAGATTTCCGACGATCGCCGACCGTGTTCGCCGCTATCGTTGTGCTATAAGTGTAGCCTGTTTTTGTGGGCACAGGTTCGCCCAATAAAAGCTAGTTTTGTATTCCACCGTATTGCTGCTTTCTTCACCGTCACAACCACGTGACAATATTCAGGTATGAAACTAGGTGCAATAGCAAATTTTATTTTAGAGCATTGTATTGGCATCCTTCTTTCATATGACGTCATAACTTATATATCCTAAGAAGCCAACAAACACTGACACCGAGGACAACATAGGGGAAATTACTTGTGCTAAGTAAACAAAATAAAGAAATGATAAATTAATGGAAATGAAAGTGGATGAAAAAACAACTTGCCGCAGGTGGTGAATAATCCCACAACCTTCGCATTTCGTGTGCGATGCTCTACCAATTGAGCTACTGCAGCACCGTTTCCTCATCCACTTGGGTATTTATGTTTCCTAGTAAAACCCTGGGAGTGTTAGCCAGCGCCACCACTCACAGACCTTGGCGACGGACGTGGAACATCCTTTTTTGCCATAATTTGTAGTATTTTAGAATTTTCCATGTTTATTTGGCTCAGTAAAAAAGCAATAAAACTTGCGTTTTCAGAAATTTTTTGCATAGACTGCGTTATCTTTTTCAGCTACCATAATTTTTTTCCCTTTTTGCCTGTTACTACAGCGTCTCCTAAAAATAATTTGAAATTATTAATAAATGTATTTTTTTGAGAAAAATACCTCCAAAGTTGGCAAGAAGTGAATTTCTTGTGATATTCAAGCCAAATTTAAGCATTAAGGCCCTCCAGATAAAAATCTGTCTGATAGCTCAATATTTCAATAGCTTGTGATTTAGAAAGAGCTTTAGAGCTACTTCAATAGCTCAAGCTTGTGATTTAGAAATTTTCGTTCGAGCAAATTTTGTCTGAAGCGAGAAAACAATTTCCGAAGTCAACAACCAATATCACCGGTAGGCACACTGCATATGTGCCGCAGCTCTCCTCGTCGTCTGTACATCGTCATCTGCGCATCGTCGTCTGCTGCCCAGCAAATGGCAGCTAATATAGAGGGTGATCGTTTTTTTTACTTTTATGGGATTTTTAAAAATCGAATGTTGAAGATACCAAATTCTAGTTCTTGAGCTGGATTCTTCAGAAGTGAACAATTCTTGGACTAAAAATCCAAACACATATTCAACGAATTAACTAACATTCACTAACTTCCTAATTAATTATTGTACGGCACATATTGAAATTTATGATTGTAACTGGCGAAATTGTAAGACATATTCATTTAGAATTAATTTCCAGAACAACACTGATTTCGAGATATTATTTCCCAAGTATGGGACGAAATACAGCTACTTTCATGCTTGAATCTATAAAAGAGCGTTTTGTTAAAAAAAGTAAGCGGAACAACACTGAATTTTTAGGCCAGTTTGATGGTGCATATCTCGAACCTGGTGGCATTCTGGAAAGTCATTCGAAGTGGATACGCCTGAGAATCTCACCGGCTACAATTCGTAAATTTCAATATGTGATGTACAATAAATAATTAGGAAGTTAATTAGTGAATGCTTGTTAATTCATTGATTATGTGTTTCGATTTGTGGTGCAAGTACAGGGTCCTGAATATTTGGCTGCACGTGTTCAAAAAAAGATTTTGCGCTCATTGCTGCACTGTTCTTGCTCAAATTTTGCCAAATGGTCGCATTTTGGCGTCGAATTTGTTCAGTTTAACACTTGGCACGATTAGTCACCTGTTTTTTAAGACAAAAATGAGGAACTGTTTTCGCCTATGGGAAAAATGGCGTCTGAAAAGCCCACCCTGGCCTAGACTTGTTTCGCCATCCGCAGTCATCTGCAGAAAGCAGTGTTTGAGGGAGGGCTGCTGCATTTTGCCCGCTCCTGGAACAGGCGACTTCCCTCCCTGAAATGCTGCTTTCTGCAGATTGCGAATGGTGGCGACCCAAGTTTATGCTTGCACCGTCGCAGCAGCAGCTTGCATCCCTATAAGCGCAGGCAAATTTCCACTTTTTTCTTAGAAACCAGGCAATTAACTGTGCCAAGTGTTATACTAAACAAAGTCAAAGCCAAAATGCGACCGGTCTGCAAAATCTGAGCAAGAGCACTGCAGCGGCGAGTGCAAAATCTTTTTTTGAACATGCGCAGCCGAATATTCATGACCCTGTAATGTCCACCCCTCTGAAGAATTCAGCTCAAGGACTAGGATTATGGTATCTGTAAACGGGCTATTCTAAAAATTCCATAAAACTGAAAAATTATCACTCCGTATACTAGCCGTCGTCTACTGGGCAGCAGATGAGGAGGCGAAGGGCAGGCAACAACGTGCAGACGATGAGCAGACGACAAGAGCAGGGGGCAAGTACACAGTGCCTGCTGGTGATATTGGTTGGTCACTTCAAAAATAGTTTTATCGCTTCAGACAGAATTTACTCGAACGAAAATTTCAAAATCATAAGCTAATGGGTCGGTGTGTATATTAAAGCTATCTGACATACTTTTATCTGGAGGGCCATAATGCTTAAATTTGGCTTGAATATCACAAGAAAGTCACTTCTTGCCAACTTTGGAGGTATTTCTCTCAAAAAATATATTTATTAATAATTTCAAATTATTTTTAGCAGACACTGGCAGCTGAAAAACTAACGCAGTTCATGCAAAAAAATTTATGAAAATGCAACTTTTATTGCTTTTTTACTGAGCCAAATAAACACGGAAAGTTCTAAAATGTATTCAATTATCACATCATATTGTCACGTGGTGGTGACGTTAAGAACACAGTAGCAATACTGTGAAAGGCAAAACTAGATTTTATTGGGCGGAGCTGTGCCCACAAAACAGGCTACACTTATAGCACAACGAGAGTGGCGTTCGGCGTTCGGCAATCGTCGAAAAATCTGATCAGTGGGTCAAGCGCGTCAGCTTTTATAGATTAGTCGTCGAATGTTCCAGATTAACCGATGGGACCCGTGTGTCTTCCACAAATTTCTACACCATTCGTGTCATGCATACATGCAATCAGATTACACAAGTTGCGGTAAAAGACAGTGGATGGAACCATCGATAGCATTCCAGAAACTTCTTTCACATGCAGGCGCATCCTGCGCTGCGCGATAACATTTGTTAGGCGGCCAAACGTGGTCACCCGATAAAGATAAGTACACATGTCAATATGAAAGAAGGATGCCAATACAGTGCTCCAATATAAAATTTGTTATTGCACCTAGTTTCAGACCTGAAAAAAAAAATTTACCTCCAACCAACTTTTGCACCTTTGCGAAAATTTCAGAGCGCTCACGTGATCAAAAAATTTTTTTCGACGAAAATGCACCAATACACAATAGCCATGTAGCCCATTTAATTTTTTCAAGAAAATCAATGATGGTCACTTTTGGGTCTGGGCATTTCGCATGGAATGACCCTATATAACTGAGATTTAACTGTAATACCAAAAGGCAAAATTTCCAATTTTAGCCCCAAAAAGGCGCTCCAAGACCACACATGAATGATGAGCGTTTCTTTCATTTTTTTATTGTAGTATTTTGAATTTTTATTTCCTAGCTCCTCAGCAGAGAACATGCACCTAGAAGTATTGCTGAGCACTGAAATGCTCATCGATTTGGCTTCAGCATAAGCAAAATTTGGACATAATTTATCTCAACATTTTTTTCTGCTTTTAAAGACCTAACTACACACAAAGAGGGAAAAAACAAGGAAGAGCATTTCAATGGTGTGCGACAGCTGTGTTCAACTATTAATATTATGCCACAGTGTGTACGTATACCATGGAAAGAGATATAGTGACAAGAAGCACTTAGTGAAATTAAGGAACAATGTGAAAAGAATAAGGGAAGCCTGTAGAAACGAACAAGCATCAGCAAATCAGTTAGATTAATTGAATAGACACAAACAAATAGTGACACACAGTATATACATAAATATAAAATATAAGTATACAGTCGAACCCACTTATAACAATATTCAAGTGCCCCGAAAATTCCATTGTTATAACTGATAATTGTTATAACCGGGTTGCATGAGAAAAAAAAATCAAAATCGAGGATGGCATAGCTGTTCCGAGAAAACTATAATGGCGGGAAGGCCAGTTCTCCTCCCCACCACCTCTCTCCATCAGGCGATTGTGTGGACTGACTGTGTGGACTTCTGATAGTAAGTGTTTAACTCTCCTTACTGCGCGCTCCAATCATGCGTTGTTAACAAGCCGCGGCTGTTGGCGATCAAGAATGGCACTGCTATAACAAATGTAAAGAGGGGTCATGGGCAGCAACATACGAGCTCCGCCGAGGCATCGCTTTGGTGGCCCCAAGAGGGACCTTTTAAAGAATGCGGCAATGTTGCCGCAGCAGCATCTCAGCATGAGAAATCCAGAAGAAATGCTGGGACAAGATCGCCACAAGCATCCTGCCACATACTTCCCACTGCCTTGCACGAGAAAACCAAATGTCTGTCAGCCTTGCTTGCTTTACGCGAAGCTTGCAACCATCCTTCTCCAAGAGATCCAGGTGGTCCACATACTGCAGCGGATAGTCCCTCGCGTAAACAAGCCCCTGAGGGACTGAATCACCTACAGGGCCTACCGCAGGAACAACGTTGAGGCAGCCTGCCCTACCGCGTCAGCACTGCCGTTGTGGCCTTCACCATCACTATCCAATGCAAGCACGTTTGCAACAATCGCCTCATCGAGCGGTTAGAAGCACTTCCATTTGCAAATCTACAGCAGTGTGTTCCTTTTTTTTTCACCGGCAACGTCGTGCATTGCTGATGATCAGCAGGCAGATCAGCCATCTTCCGTTTCGGCGACGAGTCAAACGAGGCTGAGAAACCACATGGCCAGGAACGGCTGCGATACAACGAACAAACACAAGCAAGAGCGACTTAGTCCGTTAGCAGATTTGAGCAGAATGAGAGCCCATCCATGCAGAGCAAACAATCTGGGAGCAGCGTAGTCAGCACAGTTGGTATGGTCCATTTGTGTCTCAGAGAGTGGTGCGGCGCAGGGCTATGGGCACAGCCCATTCGTGTTCGGAGGGGTGTAAGGGCGACGAGAGAGAAGTGCGTGAGGCTGGCGTTGCAAAGAAGCGCACGACGGCATTGGGGTGGCAGGCAATCGTGCAGCTGCTCGCATTTCACATTTTTTTCTCTTTTAAAGAATTTCGTATTCCATTACCTTTTTGTACGGACACCCAGACTTCATCGTAATAACCGATAATGCGGCATGGGGACATTGCAGTAAGCGGGTTATTTCACCATAGAAAACATACAAAAATTTACGGTGCAGCAGCTTTTCATTGTTATAACCAATATAGTATTAAAACCGGTATCGTTATAAGTGGGTTTGACTGTGTGTGTGTGTGTGTGTCTGTACATATATATGTGCAGGAAAACAAATGACTGTAACTGTCAAGCAATGCAGCTGCCTTGACTCCAGTGCTTTAAAGAAGCTATATGGCAAATGTACGCAATGTAGTAGCACTGCTTTCCTTTAGAATGTTCACACTGCTACTTGCCTCACGCTCCTTCACTTCCTCAGCCAGACGATTTCTGTTTGCCTCAGCCTTAAGCTTTTCTTCCTCAATGCGTTTCTTCTCTTCCTCCTACAAAAAAAAAATAAAATAAAAATGGTTACGGTCAACAGCAAACTTCACATCAAACCAAAGCCCTGCTGATCCACACATTATTTCACAGCTGCTCAGAGTCAAACAAAAGGGCCCAAAGCAAGAAACACAGCTTCCCTTCAGCGACCCTTTCATTGCAAACAGCAGTTATGAGTACTGAACTCCTTCGTACATTTAAAGAATCCCACGCAACCTTGAGAACTTTCTGGCTTTTCTGCAGAACTTTGAGAGACCAGCAGCGCCACTTAAAAATGGGTGAAAACAAAACAACAGACAAGTTTGCCCAAGTTGCTTTTGATCTTGCAACACATTTTTCTATTCATCTGCCAAGCAACATGTCTAACCTACAATTTATCTATTCTGATGATTCGCTATAGTAGAGCAGGATTCTTAAAGGGGCCTTGAATCAGCCCTCAAACTTGGTGAAAAAGCACATTCTGCGGATAGCATATGCTACTGTGAGAATCTCGGCCAAATTTTGCACTTATGGGTGGCACGTGGGGCTCACAAGCGAAGTGGAAAGTCGCCTTTTTTCAAATACTCTCTTTTAAGAAGAGGCCTCCTCACCCTTTTGTGGCTGCCTCTTGACATCAGCAGGCACATTCCCATAGAGCACTGCGAATGGCCGATAGCTAACATCAATCAAGAAGCATGTTTGAATCAGTGCTTCTTCCTGGCCACCCTGTATATGCAATGCCTCATGACCTCAAGTGTACCGGAATCTTGGAAGGACGCTAACATAATCCTAATCCATAAGAAAGGAGACGCTAAAGCCTTGAAAAATTATAGACCGATCAGCGTACTGTCCATTGCCTAGAAAGTATTTACTAAGGTAAACACAAATAGAATCAGGAACACCTTACACTTCTGTGAACCAAAGGACCAGGCAGGATTCCGTAAAGGCTACTCAACAATACAACATATTCACATTATCGATCCGGTGATAGAGAAATGTGTGGAACATAACCACCCTTATATATAACTTTCATTGATTACGAGAAAGCGTTTGATTCAGTCGAAACCTCAGCAGTCATGGAGGCATTACGGAATCAGGGTGTAGACGAGGTGTATGTAAAAATACTGAAAGATATCTATAGCGGCTCCACAGCCACCGTAGTCCTCCATAAAGAAAGCAAAAAAATCCCAATAAAGAAAGGCATCAGGCAGGGAGATACAATCTCTCCAATGCTATTCACAGTGTGTTTACAGGAGGTATTCAGAGACCTGGATTGGGAAGAATTGGGGATAAGAATTAATGGAGAATACCTCATTAACTTGCGATTCGCTGATGATATTGCCTTGCTTAGTAACTCAGGGGACCAATTACAATGCATGCTCACTGACCTGGAGAGGCAAAGCAGAAGGATGGGTCTAAAAATTAATTTGCAGAAAACTAAAGCAAGGTTTAACAGTCTTGGAAGAGAACAGCAGTTTACAATAGGTAGCAAGGCACTGGAAGTGGTAAGGGAATACATCTACTTAGGGCAGGTAGTGACTGCGGATCCGGACCATGAGACTGAATAATCAGAAAAATAAGAATGGGCCAGTGTGCATTTGGCAGGCATTCTCAGATCATGAACAGCAGGTTGCCATTATCCCTCAAGAGAAAAGTGTATAACCCCCCCTCCCCCCCAGCTGTGTCTTACCAGTACTCACGTACGGGGCAGAAACCTGGAGGATTACGAAAAGGGTTCTACTTAAATTGAGGACGACGCAACAAGCTATGGAAAGAAGAATGGTGGGTGTATCATTAAGGGATACGAAAAGAGCAGACTGGGTGAAGGAACAAACGCGAGTTAATGACATCTTAGTTGAAATCAAGAAAAAGAAATGGGGCATGGGCAGGACATGTAACGAGGAGGGAAGATAACCGATGGTCATTAACGCTTACGGACTGGATTCCAAGGGAAAGGAAGCGTAGCAGGGGGCGGCAGAAAGTTAGGTGGGCGGATGAAATTTAAAGTTTGCAGGGACAACATGGCCACAATTAGTACATGACCGGGGTAGTTGGAAAAGTATGGGAGAGGCCTTTGCCCTGCAGTGGTCATAACCAGGCTGCTGATGATGATGATGCTTCCTGCTGTTACTGTGGATATTTACTGACGCAGTTTACTAAACAGGTTGAAGTAAGCAAAATCTGTATTTCAAATTTTGACAAGAATCGGGTACTTCAAGAAGTCAACTATCATCTGCTCACACTCGGCCGTGCTCACTTGTGCAGGAATGAAACTTTGACCACACTGCTTATCGGCGTTGTAGCCGTCTGGTCTCGCTAATTTCAATTATTTTGTACACTCAACCATCCTCAAATCACGTGAACCTTAAGGTCAGACAATGCGTACACTTGCCAGCGCACGCTCGCTCCTGGCAGCTCCTGGTTATATGCCTTGGAAGACATCACTTCATAGTGAGCTATTAACAGCGCTTTGAAATGCATAATTTGAATGTGGCTACTATCTATCGGTCAAGATGGTGCAGGACAAAGCCGGTTCGCATCACATAGCACGGCCAGACTGGAGCACATGAGTGTGAGTGCGCACTCTGGCCTTGTCGTGCACATAGCAAACACAATACAGTTGCATATTACTGTGATACAGCTGCATCTGCTATGTAGCATAGATACCGTGGCCACTGCGAGGTGCCATGATATGACCACTCCCCGAGGACAACCACTTGTTTCGAGTGGTCCTTGTGAATGACGTGGTTCCAGGCACATGACGAGCCTGTACAAATGCTAACATCCGACTGGAACAGGCAGTCTGCTACCCAAGCACATCTTTGAGGTGTGCCACCACCATGGTCCAATCTTGTTACATTAGGAATCCTTTTACCGCAAGTCCCAATGCGGCATCCATCGCTTACCCGATGTGGGTGTTGCCGAGGTACTCGCACGAGCAAACATAAAGACGTTTAGTTCAACCCTCAGAAATTGTGTGATTGCCACAGAGATAAGTGCAAAAGGAAATGTGCTACTCATGCCACTCAGTGCATGAAAACAGAGCTACGATTAGCCATCTGGCACACTGTAGCACAGCAAAGGGACGAGACACTGAATTCAAACGTAAGCTGAGCGACAGCCTTTTGGAGTTCAGCACGTTGTAGAGTAGTTGTGGGCCAACCCCGCTCTGCCCTTGCCTTCACAGTCTAACACATTGAAGAAGTGGGAGCACCGCGAAGGGGATCAAAGGAGATCTTTGATTACCAATAACTCCACTTCAGTTGAATGTATTTAAGTCTTTTTTGCTACAATGTATTTCTGAAATAGTTTACTTTAACTCCAAATGCATTTCTTGATTTCAAATAAAAGTGTATCAAGGCTCCTTTAAGTGTACCCCTTGCACACTCTTCACTTTACCCCAAGTATACACACAATGAATTCTATGACACTATCATATGGCTCTTTCTGGACACCTTCCAATGAGGAAGCCCTATTCAACAATATAAATATTACTTGTTAGTTTGCCTAAAATGGCTCATCAAGTAGTAGTTATAACCAAACTTGAATCCAAGTGGAACTATGAATGAATGAATGCAGCTGACTTATTTCCTAGCACTGAGTGCTGTTCCCACTAAATAATGAAAAAGGCCTTGCAGGTCACACCCAATTTGCCACAGCATGTTCATAAACGTACAGGGTCTGCCACTCTTAGGGTGAACACGGCTCACCGTGGCAGCGCTCTGCGGGGCACCAGTGCGTCCGGTGCGGCGGCGCATCGAAGCGAAGTGGTGCAGGCACACACGAACCTGGAGGAGGTGCTTCGCGTCATCTGCTACAGCGCTGGAGCGCGCCGCTCTGGCTTTGCTGTAAAGTACACTTCGCTAGACCCAGGTGACTGAGTGCCCGAGGCGGCGTTGCGGGAAGGCGCACTTCACTAACTAGAGCATTTTCCAGCTGGTTCGGTCTACAGCTTGTGAACAGCCTGCTTAATCAATATACATAAACAGAAACAAGCTTTTTACCACATAAATCACTTGGTATTTCTTAAATAAGTGCTGATGGTAAAAATAGTCATTTTTTCGAACTATTTATTAGGCTGGGGCATAGAGGCGACGCATGATAGTCGTGTCAGAGACATCACCCAGCCTGAGGCTGTTCTTAGTTTCTCGAACGGTGGAGGTCACGTTTGCAGCAGCCGCCGCAACAATGGTCATGTCTTCAGCTTTAGTGATCACTGTTTGCCGGGCTTTACAGGGAGCACCCGCAATTCTTCCATCCTTCTTGTAAGCCTGGACGATTCGATCCACAGTTTTCAGTGGCCTTTTTGTCATCTCCAATATGATGCGTTGAGAATAGTTTTGTAGGCACAGATCTACAATGTGTCGTCTTTCTTTTTCCGGTACCCGCAACATGGCTAGTTTCCGAAAGTGCACCACGGAAATGAAATTATCCTGCACTGTTACAGCGTTTTTATCACCGAATTGCCATGGCAACCAGCAACCGAACAAAATGCAATTCATCATGCAAGTCTATAGAAATGCGTTTAATGGAAAGGCCTCTGGTGTCTTTCGATTTGATGAGTCATCCCAGAATCTTCGACTCATGAGCGGCCAGTCACTCACTTGAGCAGCCGTTGGCTGCACCGCATCATCATATTAAGCTAAGATGGGGTAGCATGACCTAAGCAAAAAAAAAAGGGGGGGGGGGGGGGGGCTGGCGGTAGATCGGGCTGACGCCCATGGTCAGTTAAAAAGTAGACTGGCCCGACCACAGCAATCTGGCGCTTGGCTTTTACAAATGGCGAGCCCATTTGCCGACCACCAGCATGCTGTCGGCAGACAACACCGGGGCCTGCCTCATGATCGCTGGTTTAATTATCGTGGCCGCGTTCGTCCAACACACGGACCAGCCACTTCCCCATGACGGCAACAGCATCGCTTGTTCGCGGCAAGGGTTCCTGTGCCGTACTCATATTTGGGTTTTACCCACTCAGCCCCCCCCTTACCCCTAAAAAAAAGATCGAGAAATCAATTCCTCCTTTTCTCTAAATTTATCCTATGCCCACCTATATGGCGTAACGCAGAGGCCATGCGTCGCTTCGGGACGTATACCGCACAATCAACAAATTATTATATGCTAGTGAGAATATGCATATGGCCTATTCCGAGGAAGTACTGAAATGAAACAGAAGCGAATAATGACTTAATTACCCAGCAAGACGTAATTTAAGCTAGAAAACAGACATGTAGATTATAGATTTTCCACTCCAATTACCTATTCAAAACGGACAGAAACAGCATTCGCATATGGTGTGCATTGACTCCAAGGAGGAAAAAAAAAAAAAAACATCGGTGCCACATGTTTTACTTCACCTAATCAATGTAATCAAATAATTGACCGACGATTCCTCTAAATGAGAATGCGACTTCTCGCGTCAGGTAGCTGTCAAAGGACCGGCACCGCTTCGGTGATTTTACCGAAACTGTGACAACAAAAATGAATTTTTTTATAGGATGTAGAAAGATGTTTGGGCTTTGTGGTTAACACCACTAAGCCCAAACACCATTCCACATCAAAGAAAACTAAAACAACTTGTTTGCCTTTGTTTCTGTCCATGGAGAGTACAGTTATATCAAAAACATTATTTGATTTATAGATCAATAAGTAATTGGTTTGCTGAGCTATCTACAAGTGAAACTTTGCTTCAGCATGCGAAAAAGAACATTACTAGGGGTTTGGCACTAATTTTCCCTCGCTTAAATCAGCAGTTTGAGGAGCTAAACTGTGCAAACAAAAAATAATACGTAGGGCATTGTAGATTTAATTATTTACAAGATCTGAAATATTTATTCAAAGAGAGATCATTGTGGTAATGGTTACCAGGAGATATCCTGTGGCTTGGCGCCAGTATTCCAGGTATCTGTCCACAAGTTTGCAAAAATATGACCGGTGCTCGACCCATGTTTTAAGAAAGCTTTTCCTGCGCACTACCAGATAAGACTGAGCAGAATATCAAGCACATCATTGCAGATTTTTCTAATGAACATCAGGAAAATGCTGCTAGATGTGGGATACCTTCTCAGTGAACCTGCCTTCAAGGGCCCCTCATACGGTCTGGCAATTTGGGCCGACAAGTGCAGTGCATACAATGCACGCTAACGATTGTGTGTTTTAAGAATTACATTCGTAGGGTCGCAGAAAGAGTGTAAATTTCAAACCAAGACTCATCTGCCCTTCTCCTCGTAGGCACCGCGCTCCCAACTGGAGAGTTGACATACTATATCGTGCAAGTGCGCCTACATACATGGCAGTGGTGTGACGTACCTCAGAGTGACACGCGACTTCCGAGAATTATTCAAGGCAACATCAGTTATTTGTTTAATTTGTTGCTTCAATAGACGAATTAAAGTTTAGACAGACAGACAGACAGATGGACAGACAAAGAACTTTATTGAGGTAATGAGAAGTGCCGCCCTTAGAGCAGAACCACGGGCCGCTCCCACGTGGGGACTGGCACACTAAGGGGTCCCTCCCGCCAACGGCAGCAGGCTGACACCCACTACCTCCCTGAGCATATCAGTTTAGAGAACTAATAAAACATACAAGCTGAATGTCTGCATGTTTTTGTTTTACTTCGTACCGTAGCAATAGATATGTATACAGTTAAACCTCGATATAACGAAGTCAGTAAAATTGGCCATTTGCATTGTTATATCAAAATTTTGTTGTATTGAAATTTAACCTTTTATGCAAATAAGTACAGTCGCCGATCGAATTTTCTTACACAGAAAGGCGCCGCAGAGTTATCCGAATTATTGGGCAATTGAGAAAAGCAAATTTGAATGAGAAAACAATTCATTTTCATGAATTTGGGAGTTGGCAATAGTGTCACCCGCACCGGGACGACGCTATCAGGAAAAGCGTTGGCAGTGGGGAGCGAAACCTTCGTCTGCCTCTTGCTCTCACAATCCACCAAAACTTGAAATTACGCAACCTCCCATACTAAGCGTGCGGGAAAACAGCTTACATGGCGCCATGCCGTCTCGGCATGCCCACTCTTTGAATACATAGCAGATTACCTCTAAAGCAGGGTGCCCCGCTGCATATGTGCTCAGCCGCGCTTACAGCCATGCGCTGCCTCGGGCGAGGCACGTACCAATTTACCCCCCGCCCCCCTCGCCCTCTTGTGTGCACTTGTCCGTGTTACGGCGAGCTTGCTCACCTCCACCTTTCCCTTTGCTCGCCGGGGAAGGCGGCACTCGCGAAGCCACCATCTTTCTTGCCTTACCGTCGCAAGCTTTCACTCGCACCTAAAGCACACAGTGCTCGGGGCCTAATAGGATCTTATCGCACTTGGACTTTGTACGGACTTTGTCTTTCAACGGCTCCACTTCCGCAGT
Source organism: Dermacentor variabilis (assembly GCF_050947875.1). Lineage (NCBI taxonomy): Eukaryota > Metazoa > Arthropoda > Arachnida > Ixodida > Ixodidae > Dermacentor > Dermacentor variabilis. The sequence continues at coordinate 27,514,576 of NW_027460280.1, forward strand.
CCATCTTGTGGCGCGACACATGATTTGAGAGGTGTGTTTGCAAGCAGCCGCTTGTAATGAAATCATTTGACCATATGCGTCTGCAGAAGTTTCCGCTTGTGTTCCCGGCATTCCTTTGTGGCGGTAGTGAAAGTTATGTTGAAATCACATACAAACTTCATTATATTGAGGTTCTAAATACATGGTGTTCAATGGACAAGAGGTTATGAAAAGTTAAATACTTTGTTATATTGAAAATTTTGTTATACTGAAGTTCGTTATATTGAGGTTTAACTGTACTTCCATTTCGTCTGCTTGTTCCCACGTAGTGCAGTTACACGCGCAGAGAACGAGAATGTCTACCACATTCCAATGCTGCGATCATGCTCTTTCATCCTCTCACATCTACCTCATTGCTTGTGATTGTGACACTGATCAGATGTTCTCGTGCAGAGCGTGCAAACTCATACGCTGCTCGACACGAGACTAATGCAACAGGTCGGGTGCAAGACCGTCACCAGAAGTGCACCACTCAGCAAAAACACACGAGAGAGAAAAAAGAAAATGAAGGTGAGGCCTTGACATATTCATCATGCTATCCTCCAGCTCCGGTATGGGAGAAAGCAGGGAAAAATTTCACTTTTGGAGTGAAGAAGAGAGTGCCTACGTTGGTGGCGACGCTCGCCTTCTGCTGAAATTATGGGTTTGCAGCACTTCAAATATTCTTTCTCTGCTATTAATGAACTAATTCGAAAAATTATTGAGGTATAACACTCCTTCGAGGGCACGTAACAACTTGCAGTGTATAACTAAAATTTGCTATGTGGCCTGGTGCAGCATCCTTTAAGGACTGGATGCTTTCGATTCCTAAACTTCTACATGTGCCCTTGTTTAAATTATTTACATGTTAATTAGATAATTCACTATTATTGACACAATGACTAATGCTCAAACACTACATGGAAACATGGTGGTTTCACTAGGAGCCTCAAGAGAAACAACTTGGACTGATGAGGTAGTGTGGCAGCATCACAAGCCATATTTAAGTTTTACGTAACTTCACACTATTAGAAATAAAGCTATCTTAGCTTAAAACCCACTGGCTTCATTTTAAACGTTTATAAAACAAATTGTAAAGTGTGCTTGCTAGCAAGTTTACAAGCACACTTTACATTGTTTACACACTTCAGGATACATATGCATAACATGCATATACGCAAGTTCAGCCTCATTTGCATATTAAAAGCCAGCACAGAGATGCATTTACAGCACCAGCCAATAAATGGCACTCCTTCCTTACTGCTTCTGCACTACATGAGTTCTGTTTGAAGTTTAGTAAGGAAATACATTAGTAGCCATGGCAGCATACACTTCCAAGTCATATTTGTGCAAAGGCTGCAGAAATTGTTTGTGCTGCACTTGAAAAATTCCCAACATGCAGCAAGTTGCTTTTTTCATTCAAACAACTATGAAAGAGCTGCTTTGTTTTCATTCAAACTTCACAAAAAGATATGGTCTGCATCACTTGACAAAATACCTGCCATTGTTGTTTACTTGTCAACAGGCAGAGATATCAGTCCACCTCTCCAACAGAAAATGAACATACAACAGTGGTTTTACATTTGTTTTTACATGAAAACCAACTAAGAAAAGATGCCAAGTGCTTTAATGAACAATGTGGACCAAAAAAAAATGCAACCTTGATGTGAAATTTGAAGGGAAGAAAAAGCACCATTAAACAGACAATTTTAAACAAGAATGTAGGTTCCTACATTGTGTGATGTTATGCATGAACATTCCCCAAACAAAAGTTTCTGATGTGCACAGAAGGTTAATGCATTTCCTCTCATGTAACTATGCGCCACTGCTGTCAGGTAGAATCCAGAATGAGCGAAGCAGTCCACCAAGCCACATGTCAGAAAGCAAACGATACTACACCTGTTCTTTCATCCAAAACTTTTCTCTCTCTGTCGTAGATATCTCCCTGGCTGGTTGTATGCGCTTGTAGACACTTCCCTAAACAAAAAGAATAAAATGCAGTGAGCCATCACAAATGGAAACTTATTAACGAGAGTTATCATCCCAAAACAAAACCAAGGCTATGAATGAGGCAGCAGTGCAGGGCTCTGGGTTAGTTTTGACACACAATTATTCAATGTGTGCCTAAATCTAAGTACACAAGGCTTCCTGCATTCAATCCTCATCAGAATGCAGCCCCATGCCGAGAAACTGAACCGGTGACCAACAGCAGAACTCTATATCCACTGAGCCACTATAGTGGGCCAATAACTCATTGAAAATGAAAGTTTGTGTTAACTTACAATTGGTTTAGAGCTCTCTGTTGGGTCGGAACGTTCCCTAAGGCTGAAGGAAGACACAGTGCACTTAGAAAGCTTGTCCAGTATGAGTGAAGGATCCACATCATCCTCATTTCTTGCCGTGATTGTGATGTGTGCACCCTGTTGGAATGCAATGCAGTCGGAATTATTAAATTCTGGGGTTTTACATGCTAAAACCACAATATGATTATGAAGCAGGCCATAGTGGGGGAATCCAGATTAATTTGGACCACCTGGGATTCTTTAACATGCACCCAATGCACAGTACGGTACACGGACATTTTTTGCATTTCGCCCCCCTCAAAATGCGGCCACAGCAGCCGGGATTTGATCCTGTGACCTCGTGCTTAGCAGCGCAACACCAAAGCTACTAAGCAAGCACAGTGGGTTCCAGTTAGAATGCCATCACATGATGAGTACAACCAACAAAATGTGTGAATTATTACGCTTAATGCAATTGATAAAGCTGTTTCATGCATGCGATATGACACAGTTCAAAAGACTTCGTGCACTTTATGAACATCAATTTCACAAAAGTCTTTCAGTGCCTTTTCTTTATTTTCCTTTTATTTTGACATTCCGATTCTTATCTGCACTTCTTCTATTGCAATCTTCGAAATTAAATGTTCATTCTTGCTTTCTGGCTGCAATGAAGGTCTACAATGAGGGACCCATGCCACCAAAATTTCCTGAAGGCTTTTAATTCAATACAAAACCAACTACGAACTTTTGCTCCATGCTGTACATCTGTATAAAAAAAAAATGAAGTTCCCACAATGTCCATCATATGCAGTCGATGTCCACTTAGCCAGCAAGAATCTGCACTTTGACTAACCACCTTAATATTTGTGACACAGGAGCATAAACAACAGAGGTATGTAAATATGCAAGACATTTAAAACACTAATTAATGTATGGTGACTGCATACAGAAGCTATGGAATCACATACGAGGGACACAGTAGCAGAGCCTGGAGTTAAATTTGCACATAAATGTAAGTACACAAGCATTTTCTGTGTTACAACTCAATGGGAAGGTGCCTGTTATAGTCGACAATAGAACATGCGATTACATGCTCAGCAAAAGGATGCCATTGCTACTGAGCCACTGTGGTGGGCACATGTAGTCACAAACATCACAGTGTAGATGGTACATGGTTAGTGTAAACATACGAATACATACCCGAAAAAAATTGCTAATATCCATAAAGTGATTTGCACAGCAGCCTTTCTTTACTAATGGTGCTCCTTCACCTTGCTGCAAAAATTCAAAATGCATGGTTTAACAATTAACAGAAGTGTGCAGCTATACATGCTAGCCAAGAAGTGTTTAAGGTTGGGATGCCTCGCAATTCAACGAGGGTGTTGGCGATGAGCACAGCAAAAGCGGGTTACAAAAAAATTGATTCAGTGCTTACTGAATCTACTGCTGAGGTATCAACTACGCACCAACATAGCACACTATATTGAGCATGTTCTTAAGAACAAATAACGGTTACTATATGCAGCATAACCATAGTAAACATGAGCGCAGTAGAAAAGACACTGACTTCATAAGTACGCTTAGAATGTATGTAGCACTTCGAAATTATCTGTTCTGACACGTACCCAGTTGATGAGGATGAATTTTGAAATACTTGTGTTGGGATCTTGCACCCTGCAGAATGCGTACATTATTTTCCCACAGTTTAATTCTTCAGTCAGCTCCTCGAGGCCCCCAGCTGCAGCAAGTGACACATAACGTTCATGTTCCGGTCTTTCAAAACACAATATGGACAAAACTACGCTTATATCGAAGACCATCTCACCTCCTTTTCCAACCAAGCAAAGGTCGTATGTCTGCTTATCATAACCAAACAAGGCCCTGAAAAACGGAGCCAAGGCAGCTTGCTTAGTTCTTGAAACGAAACACCCGCGAACAGCAACCAAGATCAGCACCGGGACATTACGATTAGACGAAGAATCGTGCATGAAAATGTAAGGGGATAACAAGGCTAATAATACTTGTATCGGCAAGGTATATGCAACTCAGCACTCAAACAATGCTCAGATTAACGCTGGAACACTTCAGATCACAATGAATAACTTTGAAAGGAGCAGATGGCAATTCCTGACACGGCAAGCCACTCCAGGGAAAGCACAAGGGTAAGCAGCGGCGTTTAGAGCTTTTTTTTTCTTTTTTTCGGCGAGCGCAAACTCAAGCCGGCAAATTACCAGTTGGTCCCGTCGTTATCATCCACCACTTCTTTCCAAGCGCTAAGGAGTTCATCCTTGTGCTTCGCTAGGTTGACAGCCATGTTTGCAAACTACCTGCCGGCGTTAGCGCTACGGTTTGTAGCAGGCCGACCAAAGTGTTCTAGTTCGCCGAAACACCGCGACGTCGCTAGTGACGCTAAGCGATACCGTCGCGCCGCCGATCTACAAAAGAAAATAATAATAATAACAATTCTTTAGTATTTTATATAGTCCAATAGCGCTATCTCAGCTCAGAATTTTTATTCATAGATAAATGTAACTGCTTATGTAATAAGAAAACAAGCGTCTGCAGAAACAAATGCCGCAACGCATTTTCATAACGAAATGCATCGGAGATGGCGCTAACGGCGTGACGTCAATGGTGCTTCCCTACATCACATTAGTTTTGACAACCGAGATCAACTAGGCAGGGCGGAATAGTGCGTGGGTGAGTGACTGTCTCAGTTTTTCGTTTATAAAAACTGGTGACGTTATGTTGTGCGCACGGATGTTTTGTGTCCAAAAAAACCTTCTCTAGCGTAATTAGTACGAGGTTGGAGAAGTAGCAACCCGAGCAATGAATGGCAGGTTGTGCGCTCATCTCTTTGTTGCCTCTCAGCTGATGAGAATTGTGCTTTAGGTTGAAGTGCCCATATGGATTGCTGTTAAAACGATAAATGGTTCACTTTCGCGCCTAATAGTTTATTGGCGCCTGCATGGCACACCTTGGAAATGACGCGTTTGCGCTGAGCTAGAGTGAGTGCTGCCTTGCCGCGCGCATCACTTTCTCGTTGCATTCGTGCGCTGCTATTTCCGAGGAACTATTAATTGGTGGGGTTAGCTAGTGAAATGACAAAGATAACACAGTCGTGCGCTTGTGAAATCGGCCCATGCATGTATAACGCGTTTGTGCAAGACATCATAAGCGCGGATGGACTTGTCGCGCAGCTCGCCTCTCCGCGATCCTTTCTCTCTCCCCTCCGTGTCGAGCTCGTCGCATTGTAAGATGTAATCGTTAGCAGACACTGAGAAAGTTATAGGTGCATAACCGTTACAGCTGTTTTCCTTTCCTATAGTCTCGTATGGAGAAAGAGAGGGAGCGCGCTCGGCTGTATACAACACGCTGCGGATGCGCGTCGATCAGCTGTTTTTGAAAGCTAGCGTGCAACGCAGATTGCCTGTGCGGGAATGCGCGACTCCTGCCAGCTCAGCTTTGTGGTTTGTCGTATAGCTTGTCGGTACAATAACACCGATAAGGTGGCGTCAGCGAGCGGCTGATAATTCAGCGGAGTCGCTCACGCTGACGTGCGTTTCATACTTTCTCTCTCTCTAGTTTTTTTTTTTTTTTGCTTCACGCCTTTAGAAAAAAAAAATTATTGCCGCGGTACGTAGCTTTCAGATCTGAATATGGCGCTACATTTGGAGGCGTTTGCTTTCCTCAGAATAGTTACGTTATTTCACCGATATAGCGTTAGTATCAAGCCAGCTCAAGTTGTTCGCCCACGCCGCCTCGCGTATGTTAGTGCCGACGCGGCCTGCTTTGTGCGTTGTAAGTACAATACGCTTTGCTTTAACTCGGGACAACAAATCTCAGGCGTACGCGCCTTTGCGCGCATTTGAATTCTCCTGTGATAGCTAGGTGGCCTGCGGAGTAGCATAGTGCGTGAATCGCGTAAGCTCGTGTTTGCTTTCGTTCCGTTCAGATGACACAGCTGACGCTGTGTTTTGCCGCGAAGCGGATCGGAATTGAAGCGACGCCGAATATCTCTAGTGAAACGTAAAGAACCTGATGGCGTGGCAACCTTGTTGCGTCTACTTCGCTAACTTTACGAGTCCCTTTATCTCGGCATGTGTTCCGCATGACGGTTAGTGTTTTAGGAAGAGAGCGCAAGCGTTCCTGCGTGTCAGTTGTGGTGTTGCTCGCGCGGCGCTCTTTGGCGCTGTGCCAATTCGTGCCGTGAGTCGCGCGCAAGTTCGACGCACCTATCTTCGCAACACTGATCACTTGCGACGTGCTGTTGTTTCCGCGCAGTATTTTAACGTCCATACTCACTGCTGTGTACGTTTCGCACGTTCTCCGTTCGTCCTTTCCCAGTGTCTCTCTCCATTATATATATTTATATATATAATGGAGAAAGAACACCATTGGGAGTATATTTAATGCGTGCGTTGTGTGTGTCTGTGGGGGGGGGGGGGGGGGCGTAACGGCTAACGCTGATGTTGAAGGTGGACGAATGTCTGTGTTGCGGAATCACCAGCTTGAGCAAACTCCTGTGAGACGCTGTCTAGAAAATTGGTGCTGTGACGTGTGTGGGGCAGCCCTTTAACCGACTGCGGCGTTCTTCAAATGGGCGACTTGGCTTCGCCATCTGGACGATTGCCTAAGCAGTGCGATCTTAATTGAGCCTAATAGTTTACTCTCCAGAAAACTGGGTGGCTACCTTGTTTGCTTGGCTATAAGAATAGACGACTGTTAACTTTCTGTAACCGCCTGCTTGTTTTTCAGCTGATGTAGGTTATTTTTTTCTCCGCGAGGCACAATTTGGTATGTATACCTGAAGCTGTGGCTACTTCCGGCTCCGTCATAGCAGCTCTTTTGCGACTACCGCCTCCATGACGACTCGCGCGCGGTTGCACTTCAGTTGCCCGGCGGTGCTTCTCCCCCGCGGATGGTTTTGCTCTGTAAGGCACCTGAGCAATGCCGTGAAGCCACCGCATCATCGCGGGCAGCTCTACAGTTCTCGAGGTCAGCGGCCTGTCGTATAGATAACGGCTCCTCGAAGCGTTTCTCCTCGCCCCGAGCGCCTGCTGTTTTGGACCGCCGTCGCAGCTTTCTTTGACCGCGCATACCGCTATACTTGCTTTCGGGTCCCCCTTGCCGGTAATGTAGGCTCGACCTGGACCTGACCTCTGCCACGGAGACGCATTACTTGATGCTATCTCTTCGTCTCGACGTACTATGGCCACTTCTACAGCATAAAGTACTCCGCTTGAGAACTTTCTTCGCCTCAACTGGGTTTTGTTCGACTTCTGTGGTAGAACTTGTCGCTGCTGAAGCGATCTTGGTGAAAGCATACACACTGCAGACACTTTTTGGTTGCAAACACTTTTCCAAGAAGTTTTTGATTTCTTTGCCATCTATGAAGTCAGTGTTTTAAACTTGTCACCCTGGTGTTGCCTGTTTACAACAGTAGAAATAAACGGTTTTAGAACATTGGCTTTCGTTTTTTTTTTTTGTTGTTGTTGTTGTAGCCCGCGGGTACATAATGAACTACCGTAAACAAGTAATTTTCTAAAAAAAAATGTCTTTTAAAAAGCCAGTGTGCAGATTAAGTAGTAAATATCATTTCTCCTTGAAAGCAATTACGTAATACTGGCAACGGTCTATCGCATAAGTACTGACACAAGGTTTTCGTCTCGTTTGTATTTCTTTTTTTGGCTTACTGTCGACCCAGTTACGGATCTCGAGCTTCAATTACTCGAAAGCGCAACAAATAGTTACGCTACCTCTCCTCTTGTCCCTTCGTTGGCTGAATGAGCTGATTTCGTCAGCACGGTCGTACAGTGTGCGCATGAACGCGTCACTCGTGTCTGGTGCCACGAGACCACCACATCTCAGCTTTCGTTACATCATGAGTCTCCTGCTCCACCCATGAAGAAGCGCTGCGCTTGGAGGCGCGTATTGGTCGCGTAAAAGGCCACGTGTAATTTTTTTGTGGTACTCTCGAGGAATTGAGGCTCCACACCGCAATTATGGAGTCGACAGCTACCTAAAGTCAGAACAAAAACTGGTCACAAAGTTTTCCTGTCAGTTACTGCAACGCTTTTGCTACGTTGCGATGTATTGTTTGGCTCCCGAAGTGCAACTCGTAAAAGTTGCGTGTGCTTTCGTGTGCTCCCCCGGAACAGTGGCACATATGAATATCGGCAAGAAGTCGGTTGGCGTGTGTGAATAATTTTTTAGGATTGGCAGGGCAGCCGCTGTGAAGACGACGTAGTCTGTTGCAATACGTTACCTCTCATCAGCTAGAATTATTTCGGGCGGTTCCCTTCGAGTTGGTAATCGGAGAAAAGCTCTTTCCGTTGCTCCAATCCAGGCTTTCTCATGTTGTTTCATATTTGACATTGAAGAGCACTTCTGCAAGACATGCTTCATTTGCACGAACCAGTTATTAAGTATTCATAAGTGTTTCGCGGCTCAAATCTAAGTGAATTAATGCAAAAAAAATGTCTCACTAAGTTTTGCGCCTTCTTGTTTCTCTTCTTACGAACTTAGCTGTACCATTTGAGAAATGCAAGCGGCGCACGTCTGCTGTTGGAGGCGCGGGACTGTGCGCTGCACACACATGCGGTTCCGTTTTTCAACGTACAGTTCTGGTTCTCTGGTTTTCCGATACTCCATTTGCTCGCAGCGCTTCACGTTACAGTGTTCTTGTGTTCAGGCATCGCTGCGGAGCTGTGCTCCTGCGAATACCTCCGGGCGCACACGGCCAGCCCATTTTCCTAAAAGCTGCTGCTCCTTTTCGATCTTCGTGCCGTCAACGAAGAGCAGCTTCCGCGGACTCCCAACGGAGCGTTTTCCCTCCTTCGGCGACATGCGCATCGTCCCGCCTCTGTGTGGCAGACCTCTGGGGCCGTATTCTGAAACGATCCACTTCGGCGGTACTGTCGCCTCGGCGACAGTACTGTCGCTTCGCCGTGAGGCGCGCGCTGGTTGAGCAAAATCGGATGACGTAGCTCGTCCGATTTTGTTAAAACAACCAATCAGCGTGCGCCTGACGGCGAACTGTCGCCGAAGTGAATCGTTGTCACGAGCCTGGGTGCGCCACTAAACGCAACGATTGTTGCAAATGGTCGAATGAACAAACACGTTTGGCCCGTTCTCTAGTTCGTAACTGCTGTTCGCAGTAATAGTAAGCTTTTATATACATTTTTTTTTCTTTTTTTACATATAAGCTGCACCGAATTTTTAAAAATTGCCTGTGACAAATAGCACAGTTCTAACACTTGAGCTATATTATACCGGTGTCACATGTACATTTCTGATCGCGATCGGGGCCGATGCGGATCGGATTTATTGATTGCGATCCACAGTGGCCGCTGCTACACGGTCCAACGATCCGTATCGAGTTATCGTCTGCTGATCGTCGGCAACTCTCAAAACTGCGTAATACCTTGGCTACAAATACAGGTTTGCAAAATCTGGTCAATATTTCAATTTTACAGCTTATCATTGCTAACAAAAAGATATTAAACTTCTTTTTTGTTGAGCTGCCTTCACTTTTAGTTTTTAGCGCTTTCAGAATACTGCGCTAGAGGGCGCAGACGTCAGTCTACCATTCTCTCACACACTCTAAAAACAGTTGCACCCCTTGGGGTGTATATTTGCCAAACAACGATAATCGTCATCTGTCTTGCCCGCATTTCCTTTCTTTAACGCTGCGAGCCCGGTACTTCCCCACACTCTTAGACAAAGGTACAGCCAGGTACAACCTTTGGGGTGTATATCTGCCACACAACGATAATCGTCATCTGCCTTGCTTGCGTTTCCTTTCTTGAAAACGCCGCGTCCGCTACTTTCCTGTCGGGAATGCTCTGTCATGCTGATAACGCGCATGCCGTTCGTTACTGGGAAGTACCGGGCTCGCAGCGTTAAAGAAAGGAAATGCAGACAAGACAGATGACGTTTATTGTTGTCTGGCAAGATACAACCCAAAGGGTGTAATTTTGTTTGAGTGCACTCTAAGAAAAGTTTACACCCTTTGAGCCTTTGAGGGGGAGGGTTTTCGTATTCACTTCCGCACAAGTTGCACTGACCACGCCGAGGTGAGTGAGTTCTTGCAGACACGGTGCTGCCCCGAGCAGGCGCCTCTTTATCCCAGAGTCGACTCCGCAGACAATGGCCGCCGCGTCTGTCCATTGACTGACGACTTCTAAGCTGCGTGAGACAGCACCGTCAAAATATCTTCCAGGAGCTCCCCTGCTCCAAACAGACCTTGACGGTGACGGCGTACACACTAACAATACTTGCTCCGCCAACTGCGTCTAGCCATCTCGGCGCCCTTCCGTTGGGGAGGCGGCGCATTGTCCTGCTTACAAAACGAGTCACCACCGCAGCCATGGTGGCGCTGATGGGCTGGGGACTGACGTATTGCCGTCCTTTCAAAGCAAGTCGTCGCAGCAGACATGGTGGCGCCTTTCCGTCGGTCGCTTCCCCGAAGATCGCCAGCCCCCGCCGGTCGAACGTAACAGCTGTTAATCCACCCTCTCTTGCCGCTTTACCCCGTGCCATGTCTTGCAAGGCCCTTTTGCCCCCATCTCTAGCTATAGGAGGAGTTTCTGTATACTGGTCATTATTGTTTCGAATAGAGTACTCCTGAGTTCTCTGGGTACTGTACAGGTCAGTATAGAATTCTTCCGCTGCTTTTATTGTACCTTCGAGATTGCTGATGGTATTACCTTGCTTATCTTTCAGTGCAGTGCTCGCTTACCTTTCTACCAACGTGCAAGTCCAGAGGGAAGCTAGATAGAATGAAAGAGAATAGGGGATAGGAGGCAGATAATGGGTAGAACGTAGAACCGACGCAGTCGCGAAACAGCCCTGCCATTCTTCGCTCGCAGTTTCCATGCAAATAAAAGGGGGGGGGGGGTGCGAGATAGGGAAAAGGTGACGTGAGAAGGCAAGGAAACGCTGGATAAACTTAAGTTCAAGGTACGGAACGGTGCGTTTCTGCTATTTCTGAAGAATAAAACCATGCAAGTATGTCTAGCGGACAACATACGCAGGGCGTGCCGAAGCAGAGCCGCATTAATTGAAGCGCACCGCATGGTCTAGGCGACACAGCGGAAGCGGTCGCACGTCAAATCAACACTTCTGTGCCCACCGCCACAGCCTTGTAGCTATGGCATTGCTCGAGGTCGCGGATTTAACCGAGGCAACCGCATTTCGACGGGGGCGAAATAAAAAAAACTTTCGCGCACGTTGACTTAGGGACTCGTTATAAAGAACACCACGATGCCAAAATTAATCCGGAGTGCGCCACTACGGCCTGTCTCATAATCTGATTGGGGTTTTGGCACGTACAGCTCCATAATTGAATTCAAGTTTAATGCTTCTGCCACGATGCGATGTGCCATGTGAGGTAATCACAATGCTCAACCCTCTCGGAGGTTACGAAATGTGGCGCACAACAGCGCCTCAAGCAAACACCTCTTCCTTTGTGTTTTGCGTACTACTCAGACAAACAGCAGTGGTGCACGCAAGGTAACGTTTAACATCAACTCACCACTCTTGTGTTGGACAAAACGCTGGAGAAATTAAAAGTTCGCCGTCAACATCACCGCTAATTATCGTCAATCAAAGCAAACAGCTCAGGAAGCTTCGCTTACTTTGATTCCCACAGTGCGCGGGATTTGCATAATTTTTTCTTCTTTCTTTCTTTTTCTTCCCTTTTTTTTAAGCACCAGTCAAACAGTCATTATCTTCGTCGGCGCAGACATCGAGGTTGGAGTCAGCGCGGCTTAAACAAGTTGAAGTCGCCTGGACTCGGTCGCTATTTAACACGGGAATACACAAACGCTGAACGCGCACAACCGACATCGAGGGACTCGCGAATGGCTTGCCAGGGTTCGTTTGTCCGACGGTTTCGGTGCAGTCGGTGCTGGATTAACTAAGCTTCGTTTCGATTTCGAGGAGGTGTCGACAACATGGCCGATGACCATGCCGCGGTGATGCCAGCGACGTATGAAAGCAAAAATATTGTTATTTCCGTCCAACTCGGCGGTCAAAATTAGCACGCAGTCGTGCAGGGAGTTACTGAACGGCATGCCAGCTTTAGCTCGGGTGCACCTATCTAAGTACATGTAAAAGGAGAATTAGTTTTTCTCGGCAACCACTCCACCAAACTTGACGGGGTTAAACTTAAACTTAAAACTTAAAATCTAGTGACTGTTCGTTTCGAATTTTTATTTACGTCGTCGATTCTTTTACTAAAAATTAGCAAAAGTAGCAAATTTTCTGAAAACAAAACTATCAACTTTACAACTCTGCAGCTCAGCAAAGAAAAATGATATCACAATTCTGTGATTTGCATGTGATAGTACATCTAAAGCGGACAAAATCGATATGTTACACATGAATCTAAAAAAACCTCAGTAATACGGAAATACAGCTTTTGCAGAAGCCTTGTAACAACACAACGTAACAAATTCACATATAAAATTTGTCCGCTTTAAATGATCTAATGTATGCCATTTACAGAACCGCGATATCTGTTCTTGATGCAGAGCTATTAATTTGTAAACTTCATGCTTCTATTTTCTTCAAACCTTCGAATTTTTGAAAATCATTTTAACAAAATTCAGGGCCTAAATCAAAATTCCGCTTCAAACAGTCACTAGAATTTAACTTCCTCTCTCCTCAGTGGCTATGGTGTTGGGCTGCTGAGCACGAGGTCGCGGGATCGAATCCCGGCCACGGCGGCCGCATTTCGATGGGGGCGAAATGCGAAAACACCCGTGTGCTTAGATTTAGGTGCACGTTAAAGAACCCCAGGTGGTCAAAATTTCCGGAGTCCTCCACTACGGCGTGCCTCATAATCAGAAAATGGTTTTGGCACGTAAAACCCCAAATATTATTATTATTAACTTCCTCTCTCAAATGCAACAAATTTAATTGAAATCGGTTCAGAGGTTATCTCATAAAAGCGTTTTTGTGTTTTACATGTATTTGAATAAGCCGCGTAGGAGTTGGGTCCGAGCTAAAGCTTCCTCTTAAAGTGTCCGGAATTTCCGTCGTACTTGTACAAAAAATCGTAAGCATGTTACACTCCTGTAACACGTGAAGGCGAACGCCTGCTGCACACGTGGTTATGTAAGTTATACGATCGGAGGGGCCAGACTTCTTGCAAGACATAACGAGCGACACTGTGAGGTAGACCGTAGACGTATGGCGCTGTAGGTCGACCTCCTCAACGACACACGCGAGCACCAGTGCTCTACCTAGGGGATATTTCATTCTTATTGTCGCTCTCCATTTCTTTCCATCTTTCTTTCGTTTCTTCATTCATATTCAGGCATTGCATCTTTGCTTGTTTTCCGGGAGTATGAGCCATTCCTGATGATGATATTTTTTGCATCACTGGACTAGACGCCGCTTTTTTCGGGTATAAGCCATTGCAACGAGTCACTAAAGGCTTTCGCCTGAACTTATAGGCCAGCGATGGTGCCTCGAAGTAGTGCGAATAATCGAGCTTGTCAGAATTGTTGGTGTCCAAATAATTGGTCGGTGCCACTTATACATCATCAGCCAGTTGCTGAGCAGAGGCTTCAGCTTTATGAGGAACAGCAGACCATTGGGAAGTGCCTGGTGTCGTCTAAAGTAATGCTTGAGTGTTGCCAGGGGCTCATCTCGGCTGGCCTGGCTCAGACGAGCATTGATAACTTTGAGTCTGGCCAGGTGTTTCTGATTGATGATAGCTCTAGCCTTGCTGAAAACAAGGATAAGCTGGCGGCAGTCAATAAAATATAATGAGGTGTTTGAGGCAGTGTCTGAGCAGCTTGTAGGGACTGAGGTATGCCCCGGCGCCTTTCCGCGGCCATTCACCTGTTCTGTCGTCCCTACGGCTCTCCCCTTTCCACTCGCGACGGTTGTCGGCGGTGACGCTTCACCGTGCTCGCTCCCTCATGGGTTGCAGAATCATGCGTATTTCCCTTCTTTAGATCACTATCATCATCCACAATTTCTTTCTCTATGGCCTCACTAAGCCACCATAGCCCCACTCTCGATGGTTTGCGGTGCTCGCGTCGCAGGGTAGCTAAAGGGGTAGCCGCTGGCGGCTCCGCGCGACGTAAGCGCAGGTCATCTCTCCGGTTCCAGCACTGGATATGTACACGCTTTCCTCTCGTACGCCGGCCGATTTGCGTCTCGGACTTGAGCTCGCGTACGGTGCCTTTGGCCGTACGGGGAGCGCGTACCTTGTGCTGATCCTTTCCGGACGCTAAGCCGAAGAGCGGTGCCTGAGGTCGCCGAGCTGCACTCATCGGAGGTCCAAGCTGAAGGAAACTGCCCGAGCGCTCGCGAGTTGGCCCGTTGGTTATCACGAGGGCAAGCAGCGTAGCCGCGGGCACTTTTCCCAGCGGTGTGTCGCGGGAGCCTTTCCTGTCGCAGCGACGCGCTATAGGTGCCCCTGTCTATATATTTTCGCCCTTGGCGCGGCAGCCCTTTGGCTGCCGCGAACCCCGGGACCGGACGTTTGTGCTGCGTTGGGTGCCGCCGGAGACAATAAACGGTTTCCGCCAACTCAGGGCAACACTGTGTTTTCCTGCATGCTCGGTAGCCCCTTTGCGGCCTGAGCTCGCGCGCAGCGGCGCGTTGGACGGCACGCTGTCCTGGCTCGCTAAGCTCGAACCCGCGGTGTTTGGTACTCCTGTAAGACCCTAGCACCCCCATAAGCTTCGCTCGATTTGAAATAAGTTACAGCATGCTGTGTGGACAGGTTTTTTGTATTTATTTAAGGTAAACAGGTGCTCAATTTTAGGTTTGTTTCTTTTTATTTAGAGGAAGAGCAGCATTGTCTTACAGCGAGCAAATATTTTCTGGAATAACGCCTGCCAATTTTAAGTGTTCGAAATAGCCTTGGACGAGTCGTACAGTTGGCATTAATTTGCTCCGAAGTGCTCCGAAATCTGTATTTGGGTGCTCCATGCTCCTCCAAAATTAACATTTTGCTGCTCCAAAAATTGCTCAAAAATCTCAGTCCGTCACTGGCGCCACTGCTAACATAATTACAGTAAATATATTTTAGCTAATTACTTTACGGCACATATTTCAAGGTTCAAAGTGTCGCCAGTGAGTTTGCAAGGCATATCGACTTGGAACGATTTCTGAGGATGGCATCGGTTTCAAGGTATGCGCCATCAAACTTGCGGTAAAAATGCTCTCTTCCACTTTTAGAGCGTAGTTCTTAATAGCCCGTTCCTGCGTCGGCTGCGTCGGCGTAACCGAGCGAACGAGTGCCTCAAACAATGAATGCGAACGCGGAGCGCAGCGGTAGGTGAAAGAAAGGCCATATGCAAGAGAGGAGGAGGAAAGTGCAGAAGGAGGGTGCAACGGAACCATGAGGTGGAAAGCGGAGGGGAGACTGCCTGCGCATGCGCTGAGTCGCCGGTGGTCACTGCATGCGCAGCCGCGTGGGTGATCTCAGCGGTTCCGAGGGGGAGGGTCAGGGTGCTGTGAGGTGGGGAGGGCTACGCTCGTCCGCGGTACCACCGTGTGTGACGGCGATCACTCGCCTGCAAAGGGCGATGGCGAGCTACTACGAGTAAGGCTCGATGTGACGTTCCCTTGGGTGTTACCGCCGCTGACATGATGGTACGACTTCCCAGCGACGAAGGGCCGCTCTCGTCGTTGGTGGAACGAAAGCGTGAGAAGAAAAGTGTAGTGTAGAAAAGTGTAGTTGGCGACAACCACCTCGTGCGCCGCACGTCGAGCTATTGCCTCCACCCCCTGCTTGACTCTTCCTGAAAGTGCAACGGGAGCCTAGTAGCACGGTTCCGGGTAATCTTGGTCCTGAGCAAACGTGCTTTGCAGCTCTGAAAGCTCGTTCGAAAACAACCCGTCTCCTCCAGCTGAGCGCTTTCAGATGGGCAGGCAACACCAAGGCAACGCCGGCTGTAAGTCACCCGTCCGACAGTGGAGACCTTGGAGCGTCCCCCTTGGCCGAATGGGACGGCACTTGCACGGGCGCCTACCATTGCAGGAAAATGACGACACATTTGCGAGCTCGACGATTGACCGAAAATGACGTGACCCCCAGACACCGAAGAGTTTAAAAGCGAGAGACAGGGAGCAGAGACAAGCATTCCTTCATCTCTTTCGGGCTTCTTGCCACGGGCCCCTGCGTCCGATTTGCTGCCGGCCATCAATGACTTTATGACTGTTAATTACTTCGTGTTTTTACTGTAAATAATGTAAATAAACCTTCAGTTTCATCTCAAAATCATCCTCAACGGCGGCCAACTCCCGCACTCAAAGGCAATATCCAATAACACGGAACATCACGATGTGCAGAAATGCGCCTGGAGTGTCCATATAGTTGATAAAATAAAACTGTTTACTGGAGGTATTGCTGAAGCTAGCATACATTGCTCCTAGCACTTCCTCTATACACCAGAACTACATATTCTAGCCACTGTACCAGAACACAGAAAAAAAAATGAGTGGCGCCATTTTCAAAGCGCGGTGGCGCCACCTGCTGCTGCAATGGCTCCGAGCTGCCAAGGGAGGCGACCGCAGGTAGACGCAGTGCTTGCGCTTTGCAATTTCTTTGAAGTTTCCACGAAAGACGGGATGGTGAATTTTAGCTAGCGAATTTTGTTAGTGAACTTCAACTTCTCGGCAAGATTTTGCTGCAAATCGGAATGACTGGCAAGCGCAGCGTCCGCAGGCGGAGCGGATCGTTCGGGTAAGTCCGTGTTACCTTTGCATGCGGTAACATTGGTTCTGCGGCTATTCCACTTTGATTTGCACGTCTGACAATACGTCATGAACTATTAAAAGCCTTGCAGTACGCGATATACTTTACCTCCGCGTTGTAGTGCCTGCAAAAATCTCGCGGCCCGCACCTTGCAAACAGGCGGCATGCCGTAGGTTCGAGTAAGCGTAGCGCACGTGCGCTGATGCCCAGATGTATTTTTTTTTCTCGGGACGGCGGAAGAATCAATTAACATTAGTTCAGCCGTGTCGGATCTACTGTGCAATGTATGCATAATTTTTTAACAAACATTGCCGCTCTTGCCCTCTGGCCAGTAGTTACGATAAGCAACACAAACCAGCTATCACATATAAAGGTTTCGAATAATTGCTGAAAGGTATTGCGAAATTTCGTGGCCGCTAACGCCAGTGCACGGAATTCAATCTGTTACGCATGAGTTCGATTGTCATGAGTGTCAGAACTTTGCAGCGGTGCGAAGACTTTCGCGTCATTGTGAATCAAGTGCAGAGTTCTATGGCGAGAGCCGCTCTCCGAAGGCCACCTCAGGCCTTTGTGTAATCGAGGCCCGTAGACAAACACATACACATAGAGAGACACGCACAGATACCCACATACAGACACAAAAGGACATGTACGGCTGAATATGCCACAGCGGCACAGCTCTGGACGTACATCGTGTTTGTCGCAAGCGGTGCTCCGCAATCTGCTTCGTTTACGCTGGTTATTTGCACATCCATATATGACGCAGTGACGCCCCGATGATGTTCTGTACTTGGATGTTGCGGGCACAGACATATGTACACATTGAAACACTCCGTAACACACACACTGCATGCACGCGAACGCGTCTTGGCAGCCCAGGGAAGATGGTGGTGTAATGGTTGGGTTCGGGCATGAAATAGATGGCAGCTGGCCCATGCCGTCGTCCAACTTATCCATGCACCGATCCTTCACCGATCCTTCATATCCTTCACCGATGATGAAACAATTAAGCAGAACTGATCAGGAATGTTATATAAGTCGCTTCCACCGAAGCGGAGGCTTGCATTTCGTAAGCAAGATCTAGGAGACACAAGAAACGGAAGACGGGTGGATTGCACCACCTTGGAAGACCCCGCAGGGGCGTCTGCGTCTGCAGGCGTTTGGTGTGTTGCGACATCACGTAGCCGAGCACGTGAGGGTTGGATCCTCACGCGTGTAGCAGTGCGCGGCTTAACCGTATCCGGGGAAAGGGAGATTCCGGCGGAGGCAACGCACCTCTTTGGCCTCTGCTTCACGTAGACGGCACTCCCGGACTGACCCACCCGGGGGAAATCGGCAGTCGCCTTTTCCTATCTGTCTCTCCTCAAATGTTCTTTCTCTCTCACTTTTTGGCCCTTCCTGTCTTCTTCTCTCTTCCATTTACTTCCTTTCTCTTTGGCGGCTATCCTACCTTGGGTACACCATATTTGGTTATAGTGACGGCGTACGACTGGCGTCGTCCAGACTTGTACACAAGTTGTCCCCTCATTGGGCTCCGTGGTGGGCGGTCGGCGCTGTTGCCGACAATGCACAATTTTATTATGGCAGCGCAAACCTAGGTTGTCTATGATCGGCGTCTGAAAAAATGCCGTACCGAAGCACCGTTGCAGTTCTTTTGAAGCAACGCACCATCATTTCCAACGTACTATGTAGTCCACAGCGAAAACAACATAGCAGTAAGGAAGCTCTCCCCATTACTGGTGGCCAAGTGTCTGAAAGATAAAATCGGACCTACATATACAAAGCCTAAAAAATGTCTAGCGGGGACTTCATCCTAAAACTAAATGACAAAAATCAAGCGCAAAAGCTCTCGAAACTTACCAGTATTGGCGACGCAACAGTGCCAAGTTCACCACACAGAACACTAAATACAAGCAGGGGGGTGATATGAGAGGAATACTTTATTGGCTTTAGCGATGAGGAACTGCTGGAAGGTTTCCAGGAACAAAATGTTACCAAAGTACAAAAAATTGTCATCCGCAGAAACGACCAAGAAATCCCGACAAAACATGTTATACTCACCTTTGGAACAAGTGTAATACCTACCTCGCTGGACCCAGGTTATGTAAAGGTAAATGTTAGACCATATATGCCGAACCCCAGACGATGTTTCAAATGCCAAAGGTTTGGACATGTTTCACATGCATGCCGAGGACAAAAAACTTGTGCTAAATGTAGCTCCAACGATCACCAATCTGACGACTGCACTTCTTCCCCACATTGTGTTAACTGCAAAGGAGACCATCCAGCTTACTCGCGGTCTTGCCCATGCTGGAAAAAAGAAAAAAAGAAGTAATCGCACTAACTGTTAAAGGAAAAAGCACGTTCTTTGAAGCAAGAAGGTGATTGTCATACCTTTCGCGAAGAAGTTATGCCGATGTGACGCACGTGGGGGCATGTCACAGAGGCCTCAGGAGTCCTCCGAGCCCACGCATAGTGGTCCCGCAGTGACCCCTCCAGCGCCCGGGGTGAAAGCAGCCAGTGCTGCTCCATCCTCCTCAAAGGCCCTGCAGACACCAGTCCCGCAGTGCCCTAAAATCAAATGAACCCCAACGCCCGACACACGTGTCTCGGCGCCCAACTCTCGGCCCTCTAGCACCTCAGAGAGAGCGATGGAGGTCGACCCAGAAACCCGGGTGTCATCGACGCCGAAGTGCAAGCGCTCTCTCGAGCGCGGAAAAAGGGAGAAATTCTCAATAACCACGTCAAATAAAAAAGCGATAACCTAAAGGTTATCGCTCCTTTGTATTAGCATTCTTCAGATGTGTGTCACCTAACATCTTTCTTATTCTCATTCACTTTTAAGGCCATTTTTTATCTTTCCGTTTCAAACTGGCTTTTGTTATCCACTGGAATTGTATAGCGCTCTTACACAACTTAGGTGACATCAAAGGCATGTTCAGTAACTTCTCTCCTCTGACCTTGTGCTTATAGGAAACAAACTTAGGCGAAAAACACAAAAACATTTTAAAAGGCTTCAGTGTTGTGCGGCGAGACCGTACTCAGGCGAACCGGCTTTCGGGTGGTGTAGCCATTGTTCTGCAGAGCGGTATTGCCATCTAGAGAAGTTGCCATTAATAGTGACATATAAGCCGTTGCTGTCGCTGTTATAGCACACAAAACCATCACCATTTGTTCAATAGATATTCCACAACATTCACATTTTGCTTTGAGAGACCTGGAGTTAATTTTAAACTAAATGCCTGAACCTTTTTTAATAGCGGGTGATTTTAACGCACATAACACGTTATGCGGTAGCAAAACAAGTAACACCAGGGGACGAACACTTGAATATTTTATCCCAGCAAACGACATATACCTTCTAAACACTGGTGCTGCAGCTTACTACTCCCCAAGCACAGCAGATATGAACTGTCTCGATCTGGCGCTGTGCACTCCATCTTTCTTTATCGATTTTAAATGGAGTGTTACTGACAGTCCCTATGGTAGGGACCATATGCCTGGTATCATTAAAAAAACATATCCTTTCCCTACAGTACCATTAAGATCACCCCGTTGGAAACTCCATCTAGCAGACTGGCTTCTCTAAAGTGAAATGGCCAGTCTGGATGACATAGCAGATGATCAAACGATAAATGAAATTAATAAAAATATTACTGCCTCTATACTTGCTGCAGCAGAACAGACGATCCAGAAATCCGTCTTCTTAGGAAAAAAATTTAAACTCTGGTAGACGAATGAATGTACAAAAACTAAAAAATTTCGAAACAAAGCGTGGGGTATCTTTCGGCGATACCCCCCCCCCCCAACGCAAGATAATCTACTCTCTTTCAAAAAAGTGAAAGCCAGGTACACATGCACGCGGACAAGCCGAAAGACAGTCCTGGAAAACTTATGCATCGTCCATAATTAGCTCGATAATATTCAAAAGAATATGGGATCAGCTTCGTAAGTTTAGAGGCGACTAAGGTCCTTACAATATCTCGATACTCTCACCCCCAGGCACACAAACAAATTTAGAAGCACAAGCAGACATGCTAGGGCAGCATTTCCATGGCATATCAAGCTCAGTAAATTATTCCGCTACATTTAAAGAAAATGTAAACAGTCAGCAGAAAAACAAAAGCTTCCGACAACAGGGAGTTCTGAGAGATCATATAATGCCCCCTTAACACTCCCTGAATTGAACAGAGTACTCGCTACTGGCAAAAAAACAGCGCCCGGTCCTGACAGAGTACATTACAATATTCTCGCGCACCTATCCCCTAAAGTAGTTAAGACCTCGCCCCGTTTTTTCAACATGATCTAGGGAACAGGGAAAATGCCGAATGAGTGGGAAAAAGCCATTATAACCCCTTTCTTGAAAGCTGGAAAGCATCGTACAACAGCAACCAGCTACCGACCTATAGCACTCACAAGCTGTCTTGTCAAGTGTTATGAAGCCATTATAAACACCAGATCGACATACGTCCTTGAAACCGAGAACCTGCTCGATAATCATCAGTGTGGGTACAAGAAAGGTTGCTCTACAACAGATCATCTAGTCCGGCTAGAACACGAGATACGTGCGGCCTTTCTACGCAAGCAATACAGTCTCACGGTTTTCTTCGATCTAGAAAAGGCGTACGACACAACATGGCGGTTTGGTGTTTTAAGGGACTTAGCGAATTTAGGGATTCGCGGTAGAATGCTCAAATGTCTAGCCGATTTCATGTCCGACCGAACATTCCAAGTGCGTTTAGAAACGGTGCTGTCGCACGTATTCATTCAGGAAAATGGTGTGCCGCAGGGATGTGTATTCAGCACAACACTGTTTATGGTGAAAACGAACTCAATCAGTAATGTTATTCCATCCTCTGTAATGCACTCATTATATGTGGACGATCTACACATTACATGTCGCGCACCGAAATTGGCAACCTGCGAACGGCAAATTCGAATTACGTTAAACAAACTCCCGCAGTAGGCATATGAAAACGGTTATTGCTTCTCAAGTGAAAAAAAGAACTATTAGTGTTGTCTTTTCACAAAAAAAGAGGCCTAGAACCAGTTCCCGCCCTTAAGCTACAGGAAGCCACACTACCGGTAAAACAAGAACACAAGTTTCTGGGTGTTCTGTTTGATAAGAAGTTGAACTTTCTCGCGCACGTAAATAGTCTTAAAATTAAAGCGAACAATGCATTTAACATACTCAAAAGTCCTCTCCCGGAAGCGCTGGGGCTCTGACCGTAAATGCTTGCTACACATCTACCGCACTTTAGTACGTAGCATATTAGACTATGGTTGGTAGCATCATGTATGGTTCAGCCAGACAGTCTTATATCAGCCGACTTGACTCAGTCCATAACCTCGGCCTACGACTGGCAAGTGGCGCTTGTAGAACAGCACCTGTTTAGAGTTCATACGTTGACTGTATGAGCCTCCTTTACAGCAGCGCAGAGTACTACGAACTTTTTCCTACATACTCAGACTCCAGTCCTCACCAAAACACATATGCTACAACATCGTCACACAATGCAACTCACGTTTACACTACACAAATAAGCCAAACATGATTAGGCCGCTTATCCTGCGATACGAGGCATATTGTCGGGATTATGACATCCCTCGCGAAGTCCTCCAGGTTGCCAGAAAGCCAGAACGTTTGCCCCCGTGGTGCGATTTCACACCGCTATGCGACTGGACAATAACACATTTAAAAAAAAGAGGTACCGCACATGAACACATTATACAAGAATTCTGCGCTCTTCATGACAAATATAAAAATTTCGTGAAATTTTATAATAATGGCTCCAAAACGAAAAAAAAACCACGTGGGTGTGGGGGCCATAACAGAAAATTAGGAAACAAGTATTCGATTACCACAGCATGCCTGTGTCTACACAGCCGAACTATACGCAATATGGACGGTAGTTTAAAAGATCATCGCTGACAAACACGAAAACACAGTCAAATACATAGATTCATTAAGCATACTCAAGGCTCTACGCGTGAAATACGAATGGGGACCCCTGCTAGGAGATATCTTTAACATAGTAACTACAATGAAATACGGCAGATCAATTAGGCTTCGCTGGGTACCAAATCATGTTGAGTACCGGTGTAAGATTTGGGGTCGGGCTTGTAGGAGGATCGCAGGAACTTCGGCCGACAGGACTAGGCGAGCTGGGTTTATTTACATTATTTACATCTGAACGTGGGATACATTTACACAGTCTAGCGTGACTCCCAAATGGAGCCCGCAAGACGAAGCATACAGCAAACGAGCACACAGCTCACGAGTACATTGACGACGACGAGCACGAGCACACCTAGCAGCCGACAAACAGCCGTTTTTAAACACTTCGTGTTCCCTAGATCCCTAGGTGAGGCAAAAACGTTCGACGGCATCGTAAACAAGCCGCCTCTCTGCGGGACGGTTTACACACACACGTACGCTCAGTTTTCACTGCCGATTAGCAGCGTCAAATGTCAACGCAGTCGACCCGCCGCTTGCCCATTATCTTGAGTCTTGAAAGGGGCGTTGGTTCCCCGAGCTGACCAGGCACCGTGGCCACCGGTTGTCCCTTGTCCGGCGCCTCTAAATTCCAGAGCGGACCTCGCACAGTGGCCTCCGCCGCTGTCCATTGTCTGGCGTCTTCAAAGGCCCGTGAAAAGGCACCGCAAGGCATCTCCTTCCAGGAAATCCCCCTGCTTCAATCGAACCGTGAAGGCGTTGCCGATTTCACTGACAATAGTTGATCCGCCGATCGCGTTTAGTGATAGCGGCGCCGAGGGGTTGTTGACGCGCCACCTCGGGGTCCCTACGAAACGAGTCACCGCGGCGGGTGTTGAAGGCTTCCATGGTATCTTCGGGGAAGCTCGCCACGCTCGCAGCTGCAGCTGGCTGCGAAAAATTGCATGTTGCCACCTCGGCAGGCCATTCCTAACACTGGGTAATGAAGCAGCGGATAAATGCGCACCAATAGCAGCGTACAAAGACATAACAAACACCCATATACAGATAGTATCAATGGGCTTCGGAAGACCTTAAGGCCAAAATGGCAACACGAATAGGACCATTATGTAAGCAACAAGCTACATCTTGCCAAGCCCGTAATTGGCGAGTGAAAGTCGTGAAGTCACCAGCAACGGTTCTATGAGGTGATCCTGTGTCGACTTCGGATTGGACACACAGCGGACACAATTTCCTCCTTCGAAAAGAAAACCCGCCAACTTGCGAAAAATGCCATGAACCTTTTGCAATCATACACATCCTAAGAACATGTCCACACATCGACACCGACAATGCTTTTCGCCTCGTCTGAAGGGTCACGAACAGACATCGTGGCCTCAAGGAGGACAACCTGCTTCTGCTCATCAACGCCTTTGTGCTGTGTCACTTCACCTACATGGTGTCCATGCACAACTCGCTCAGAGCCGAGCGGGAAAAACTTAATGCCCTCATTAGGAAATTCATCAAGAGAGCCCTCGGGCTGCCCGTCAGAACGCATACCGAGGACCTCCTTCGGCTTGGCATACACAACACCATGGAGGAGATAGCCGAGGCTCAGGAACGGGCCCAGCTAACTCGGCTGTTCACCACGCCGGCCGGCAGGCGTATCCTCGAGGAGATCGTACTCGCACCCACCAAGAACTTGGCTGAAAACACCGAAATCCTCAGAGAAATAGGGGAGAAGATCGTGGTCGCCCCTTTGCCCCGCAACGTTCATCCCGTTCACAACGCAGGTCGTCGCAAGGCAAGAGCATTGAATATACTGAAGCAAATAAACAAGGACAAGATCGAAGCAAGCTTCGTGGACGCAGCTGCATACCGAGACGGCAAGGCTTTTGCGGTTTCCGTCGTGGACACCCTGGGCAAAGTCGTCAACTGTGCTTCCGTCCGGACGTCTAACCCCGAGGTGGCCGAGCAAGTGGCCATTGCACTCGCCATACAAGACTGTCGGAGAGAAAGGGTGTATAGCGATTCGAAAGTGGCCGTCAGGGCATTCCAGAAAGGCCGGATAGCCCGGCAGGCAATTCAAATTCTGAAAGGCACCAAACACGGCGACACCTCCATACACTCCATCCTTTTGTTCCCTGCACACGTCGGGGCGATTGAGGGGGTTCCTCTGAACCTCCGCGAGTCTGCCCACGAGCTGCGCGTGGCTTTACCGACCGCGCTGCCCTCGGATCGGGCGACTCTCTCCCCGGAGGCAGAGACGCTCCTATAACGCACAATCAACTTACTAAATTCTTTTACTTAGAGGGAAGGGTTCTCCCGCCGCCTCACTCCAAGCTAAGCAGGCCCCAGGCGGTCACACTCAGACTCCTGCAAACGAACTCCTACCCAAATCCGGCGTCCCTTAACAGCATGTATCCAGAGATTTATCCGAATTGTTCTTGCGTGGCCTGTGGTGAGGTTGCTACTTTGCCTCATATGCTCTGGGAGTGCGGGTCGCTGGGCCCGAAGTTCACCAAGGAAGAGTGGGACGCCCTCCTGCGAAGTCCCGTCTTTGAGAACCAAATCCTGGCCGTCCAGCGCGCCCGCGATCGGGCCGGCAGACTAGATCTGTCAGTCCCGTTGTGGGATTAGCCGGGTGCGCGTCTTATCGCGTTTTGCTGGACCAAATAAAAGTTTATTCACTCACTCACACATCGACACACTGAGACGGAGGTTTTTACACAACCTGTATAATTTACATATACCATTACCCCTGCCCTACTACTGGCAGATGACCCCCTAGTGTCATTTACTAACCTGTTAGACTTTTTAGACAAAACTGGTTATTTACAGCAACTATAATGCAGGTTTACCTGCTCTAACGTTGCGTTTCCTTTTGTCTTGTGGCTGGCGCAGCATGACCTTAGTTGCCTTTGTGCCAATAAACGCAAATTAACCAACCTAACCAACCTTTGAAGTTCGGGGACTATGTTCCCCGTGACGTCATAAACTTTGAACAGGGTCTGATCAAGGCCAGTTAACTGCTCATCGATACAGTACAGAGATATTTAAAAAAATATTAATCATGCAGTTTTACGTTGGAAAACCACGATCTGATTGTGAGGTACACCGTAGTGGGGGAATTTGGGATTAATTTTCACCACCTTCTTTAACCTGCACCCGCTGCACGAACGCTTTCGCATTCTGCTCCCATTGGAATGCGGCCACAGCGGCCGTCATCGAACCTCGAGCTCAGCAGCAGAACGTCACAGGCACTGCGCTACCGCGGCGGGTCATGAAGAAAGCGGGCTGCATTCTGCAGGGGCCAAACACTAGTAAACGTTTATGATTATTGTGCAGAAAAACGGCTCACGTAAACTCGAGAAAATGCTTTGAGTTTCGTGGATGCAAACTGCTGTAAAGTCGCGAAAATCAGAAAAGAACACTATGACCTTCTTCACTTTTTTTTTTCTTTCGCTAAAAACCAACTTTTTTTTCCGTTAAATGAGTGCTAATAGTCTTGAAAGATTGATCCACCGGCCTAAACTGATTCAGTGCTCATTTTCAGTGTCCCTTTGACGTGTCAGTAGCAGGCATGGGCAGCCTGCCGAGGGTGTTCTCATACTTATCTGCCCTCATATGGTGAGGGCAAGGGTGACGATGTGAAGCTAAATGAGTAAGACGCGATTCACATTGCTCAAGGGCAAAGAAGTCTCTTAGATCGTATGCGTGATGGGTTTCAGGCCCGAAGTTTTAAAGCTCACTGGCAGGAAGCCTTTCTAGCTCAGTGTACGTGGAAGCCTCAGTCATAAATGGTTGTTGATGTTAGCTGTAGCCAAACTTAGCCATTGGGAGTTGTAGCAGCGGCGAAAGCAGGAACAGTGACGGCGACTTTTTGGTGTGACTCTGACGTTTACTTTTATTTTTTTCACTGATTACCTCAGTTCAGCACAGTCCTTTTCCCAAAATAAACATTCTTAAATTCACATTTTCTTGCTCTGATTAGAGATGGACAAACACTTGAGGTTTGAGGCTTCTCAGGCATTGATAGCGTTTGTTGACCTTGTGAAGGCAACATCAAAAAGGACAGAAAAAGCGTGACAATAATATAACTGCAGCTCCGACGACAGTAAAACCAAAACTGTTCTTTTTTTTTTTGCTTTGGCTGGCGCATGAGAACGGTGGTCGAGGGATTTTATTTACAATAAACACGCAATTTAAATGTTTTAGTTTTACCTTTATAGCGTCACGATGCTGTCATGATTCTCTCTAATATGCACAACAGGGTAGTTGATTGATGTCTAATCATGGATTCCAACAAACTCCGTTTTAAAATCCCGGTAACTAGGACGAAACTTTCTGCAGTAAGAGGAAGTTTTAGCTCGGGCCCAACCCCGACGCGGCCTATTCATATGCATGTAAAACGCAAAAACGTTTTTGTGAGATAACCCCTCGACCAATTTTAATCAAATTTGTTGTATTTGAGAGAAAAAGTTAAATTATAGTGACTGTTGGAAGCGGAATTTCGATTTAGGTCCTGAATTTTGTTACAAGAATTTTAAAAATTTGAAAGTTTGAAAAATATAGAAGTGTGAAGTTTACAAGTTCACAGCTCCGCATCAAGAACAGATATCGCGGTTCTGTAAACGGCATCCATTAGAGCATGGAAAGCGGAAAATTCGATATGTCATTTTACATCTTACGTGAATTTGTTACGTTGTTTACAAGGGTTCTGCAAAAGCTCTATTTCCATATTACTAAATTTTTCCTAATTCATGTGTAACATATCAATTTTGTCCGCTTTAGATGCACTATTACATGCAATTCACAGAATTGTATTAGCTTTTTTCGTTGCTGAGTTACAAAGTTGTAAACTTGATAGTTTCGGTTTTGAAAAGTTTCGATTTTTGCAAATATTTAATAACAATTTGACAACCAAATTCGAAAATTCGAAACCAACAGTCACTAGATTTTAAGTTTTTCTTTTAAATGCAACAAACCTCGCCAAATTTGGTGCTGTGGTTGCCGAGAAAAACGAATTCACCTTTTACATGTATTTAGATAGGAGCACCTGAGCTAAAGCTTCCTCTTTACGAATATTTTTAAAAAAAGAAAGAAGAAACTTCGCTAGCGATTAAATAGAAATATGCCAGCAACTGACAATAAATTATATTCACGCTCAATCTATTTAACCATCCTTACACATTGTAAAACGTAATGTTGAGCTTCATGCCATTAACAAACGTACCTATGGCTTTACAAGTATTCGAGTCAGCTTTTTGGTGCATGCCGGTGATAACGTATAAGGTTTCCCATCCCAAAATCAGGGTATACGAGGGACACCGTAGTGGTGGGATTATTTCTACCACGTAAGCTTATCTAGGCATATTTAAATATAAGCGAAATGTACATATAATTAGTAAAATTTTCTTTCTACTTTGCCCCTTGTGCAGCGCTGTGGCACAAGTGGAAGACGTGACCTCATGCTCGGCATGAGAAAGATGACCCACCGCGGCTGACATGCACGCAGAAAAAATTCTGCCTTGCTAACATGTTCGAGTGTTAAGTGGCATTCCATATTTTTTCAAGTTTAACATTGCCTTTTCAATGTGCGGATGAGGGCGAGGCAGGGCGCGCTTCTGTGGTCAGGGTAAGGGTGGAAAACCTAAAATGAGGGCATCTGCCCAGTCCTGGTCATAAGTAGTCAGCGCGTTCTAGATGTGTGAACGTCTCCCTTTAACGCAGCCACTAGCATGGGCAGTTTCACCCGAGGGGTTGGCAGCGATAGTATAAGGCATTGCTCTGGAACTGTTCGGACGCTGCGCGACGCAGCACGCAATAGAGCTCATCTTGGGCAGAAGGAACAGCGGCTAGCCGACCGGGCGTCTTACAATGTTGATTTATTATGATGCTGAGGCCAGCCTACAATGCTGGCCTGATGAGCGCCACCTGAGGCGTCCCACATCGACAGTGCAGGAAGTTCAACCGACTGCGTTTAGTGAGCTCTCAGTTAAATGACGTTAGGGTGCACGAGGTTAAACCGACGGCATTTAGTCAGCTCTCAGTTAAATGACGTTAGGGTGCACGAGGTTACACCGACGGCATTTAGTCAGCTATCAGTGAAATGACGTTAGGGTGCACAAGGTTAAACCGGCGGTCTTTAGTTATCTCTCAGTGAAATGACGTTAGTTTGATTGTCCAGACCAGAGCATATACACGCATCAGCACAGCAGGAATGCTATAGTGTGCGTGCGCGCAACGCTCTTGCCAGCAGTGTATTGCGCTCCGCCATCGTGGGGATTGAGCGCAGCATGCTGTTGTGCGTCCACTTCGTCGTTCTCACAGCCAAATGCCCTCCGCTTGTCTAGAGACCCTTTCTTCCGTGCGCGCCAACCGCGCATGTTCCGTGAGCAGGAGAGCACAACGGCGCCGACAGCATGAATGCGGCTCGAGCGTCCGTGTAAATGCTACCGCAGTCCTAAACCACGGTCAACACCGCGCGTTAGGACATGGCGGCAATGTTATACAGGATCTTTATAGCCTCAAGGTATTGGTGACGGTCACACAGCAGTGTTTTTCGACACAGCATATTGTTAAGAACGGCCAGCTGCAGTGCAAAGTTTTGCCAACCCGTTGCGACTGTGGAGGCAACATCCCGGGAGCATCGCCGCCAACCTCTAGCCACAGCGTGACTAAATCGACTTTGTGTCGGGGAACAATACGCGCATCCCCCACTCTCCGTCGTTTCAGCTAGGATGCGTTCGATGAAGCAGGCTTTGTGCTGAAACCGCCTCCAACCTCTAGCCTCATCGCCGTTGTGACGGAATGAGTTTGGCGGGCCAACTATTGTTACCAAACTCCCCAACGCGGACCTGATCTGCTACGGGTGCGCGAGTTGCCGCGGGAACGCCGTTTTACGCTCCTTCCCACGCACCGACCAAGACGCAAGACAACGCGCTACCCGGAACGGCTCCGAGTTCTATGAAATTCGTGTGGTGTCGGTTTCGGACTGTAAACACGTGTGTGTGTGTGCATGTGTGTGTGTGTAAACCGTCCTGCGGAGAGGCGGCTAGTTTGCGATGACTAAACGAACGTTCGCATCACCTTGTATCGGGAGAGGACCGAGTGTTTAAAAACTGCTGTTGTGCGGATGCTCGACACTCTCTCTCTCAAGCAGTCATGTTAGACTGATGTACTTTCTCAAACAGTCATGTTAGACTGATATAAATACTGTAAATAAACCCATATTCCTCGTTCTCGATGAGAAGCAGACCTTCCCTTCATCAACGTCCTCAGCGTGGATAAGTTGGACGACGGCATGGGCCAGTTGCCTTCTAATTCATGCCCGACTCCAAGCTTGACGACGGATCACGAGCGATGGGATTGAGCCCCCAATCATAACAATATTAAGTCTTTCGGGGTGCGCGTCGGCGGTCAGTTTTCTCGCTATACCGCAATCTACCGACGCCAGTTACAAATAATCTTGTCAAATGGGACCGTGGTACTGAATTTGCAAGTTCAGCCATACATTTTGTAATTGTATGCATCATGTCAAACCGCTGCTACTAACAAATTACTTTGCGGGCCACTGATTTTCCTCGCCTGTCTCTGATCGATAGAGAACGATTCTCAACCTTCGTGCCAGAACGGCCACAAAATCAATCATCCTCGTAGCATCGTGCTTTGAAGACCTGTGAGCTGCAGCCGTCGAGAACACGATTACGTAGATGCGATGCGACGGGAGGAAAGAACAAAGCGAGAAACACGCGTGGGCGGAAGAGTGGGGGACGCGCAATCGAGCGACCGGTTCCCGTATCGATAAAAGCCGCGAAGTCGGCGAAAAATAGCCGGCGCCTCCCTTTCATTCGGCCTTTATGAACAGCGATTGTCTTTTTCGTATATAAAGGCGGGGGGGGGGGGGGGGCGAGGGGGGTGACTCTCGCAGGTACGCGTACGCATGCGCTTGTTGCGTTGAGCTGCGTGTGGATGTGCGCCGCTGGCTTGAGCGATTCACCGTGGCGAAGCCACCGCGGCACTCGCCGGGAAAAGCCCGAGCTGAAGCCGTCCTGTTCTCCGATCGAGTTCGTCGAACATGTTTGCTGCTGGCGGACAGCTCCTTCAAAAAAAAAAAAAAAAAGTTGTGTGCTTCAAACGGGTGATTGCTGTTGTGCTATCTTCTCCACTTTGGAAATGACACGTGACTCTGTTAAAGTGCTTACCGAGTTTGAAACGGGCGGCACGAGTGCATGGGAAGCCTGACGGAGACAACCCGACCCGATCCGCGGTTGCAAACACTTCTGTCGGGTCGTGCAATGGGCCGATCTCCGCGGCCCATTGCATCAAGGCAGACAACAGCCGCGGTCTCATCATTTAAGGAACAACAGAGCATACTGTTCTCCTTTGCTTCTTCAGTTGAACCTGACCACTTACCTCGCCAAGCGATTCGGGAAGACAAGGTCATCGACCTGCTACTTGCAGGTTTGTCGACCTAGTCAGGCATATGTTAACCCGACAACCTGTTTTTAGACTTGTTGCGCTGTAGTTGTGAATGCACCGTGGCGCACCCGGGTTCTATAGCGACGAAGTTACCTGGGTAGTACAACTGGGCACCCGCTCAGTGGCTATGGTGTTGGGCTGCTGAGCACGAGGTCGCGGGATCGTATCCCGTGCACGGCAGCCACATTTCGATGGGGGCGAAAACACCCGTGTACTTAGACTTAGGTGCACGTTGAAGAACCGCACGTGGTCCAAATTTCCGGAGTCCCCCACTATGGCGTGCCTCATAATCAGATCGGGGTTTTGGCCCGTAAAACCCCATGATTTAATTTTTAGTGCAACTGGGCGCATTCAGTTACCCTGTCGCTGAGTTGAAGCCGTCTCTCTTGCCTTGTTGGCGCGTTCAGGCTTTGCTGATAAAGGGGCGCCCAGTTCTTGGCATATTCATGCACAAAGCAATAGGAAACAACGCCATCGGGTCTCCGAAACCGTCGTTGGAGTTCTCTTAATTCAAAACCTTTGCGTGCAATAAATACCAGTCTTTTTCTTTATTTTCAACCAATTTTTCTAAAAATCTCGTGGAGCATATAGTGCCATACGGCTTGTTCCGGTAAATTACTTGAAGAGGCCAGTATTACTTGCAGGACATATTGCGATACCGAGATAGTTAATTAACGAGATTCACTACTCATTAATTATTCACTTTAGGACTCGCGTTGCAATCGTGAAAGCCGACCAGTTGTAAAGTCATGTCATCTATACTTAACTAGAATTACTTTCGGGATATCAGTGCCCAGAATTTGCATAAATGTGCATAGGCGTTCTAACAGTGTTGATAACTGGGCGAGTTAGTACGGATGTATTGTTAGAAACTGCGTGACATGATGAGACACAAGGGGTCTGTCCCCCTTTCTTGTCTCGTCGCGCAGTTTGTATCAATAAGCGTTCTAGTTAAGATCGTCGCGAACTGCTGGAGGGACACCTTTGGGAAAGTGAATGCATGCAGTATGCTTCGTAGCACATTTCAAGGACGG
This sequence comes from Dermacentor variabilis, assembly GCF_050947875.1. Lineage (NCBI taxonomy): Eukaryota > Metazoa > Arthropoda > Arachnida > Ixodida > Ixodidae > Dermacentor > Dermacentor variabilis. Next base: position 27,547,057 of record NW_027460280.1, read on the forward strand.
ACATCTGCTAAGCAGAAAGAAAGGACTTCACTATACTGTTCGTTTCAGTCTCGCAATGGTAACACATGTACCCTGAAATGAATAATTTGGAAGTTAATTGGTGAATGCTTTATTCATTACGATATCTCATGCTGGTAATCTCCGCCTTTCCAGAAATCCACTTGAAGAAGCAGGACATCGGGGGGGGGGGACGGGGGGGGGACGGCGATTAAAAGAAATGTTCCAACTAAATATACAAGAAGCAAAAGTAGTCTACAGGTCTTCGAGTGAGTTTCTGGCGACTAGTGAAACGCCACAGACGATTAAGAGCTATCTCGTATACAGGGTGTCCCAGCTAACTTTAGCCAGAGTTTAAATATATGCGAATGCCACGTAGCTGGACACGGAACCAAGATAGTGTTGTTTGCCGTCGCTTGGACGTACTCTAATATTTTTTTTCATTCCGCCTAATTAGATTAGTCTTAATTTAACTTCTTAACTATTATAATTAGATGAAAAGTGTCAATGGGAACATTGTAGAGCAGCATGAAAAACTCCCGATACAGCTCTCTGTTGCTCTCTATAAGCTACATGAAAGTGTTTTTCCGAGCGGGAAAGAAGCCCGCGAATACACGCAAAATTGCCGAGCGACTACTGCCCGTTCGAGGCACTTTGCGTGCATCGCGGTCCTCTTTGACGCCCGAAAAAACACTTTTATGTAGCACATATTGAACGACAGAAAGCTAAATGGGGAGTTTTTCATGTTATTCCACAATTTCTTCATTGACACTTATCATCTAATTATATTATTTAGAAGATGGTTAAGATTAATTATCGAATTAGGCAGAATGCAAAAAAATTGATTATCTCCAAGCGACGGCAAAACAACGTTACCTTGGATCTATTCAGCTACGTGGCATTTGCACATTTTTTAAACTCTGGCTAAATGGGACACCCCGTATGCAGAGCAGGTCGCACTCTTAATTAATCACGATGCCAACGCAGCTGATTTCGTCATTTTATTAGCCTAATTAGTTGATATTGCATCATTGTTCTGGGGTCACGACTGTGTGTTGCCATACGCGTACAGCGATTGGATAGGTACAAGCGCGACAGCTCGTTGCGGCTTCACGTCGTGCGACTTGAGCTGTACTCGAGAGCGACACCGCGGCAACTTCCGGTGCGCCACGTATCGACGCCGCATTTTGCTTCCTGGAATGCGACAAGGCTTCCCGTGGACGAAATTCCCGCTGCAGCGCAGCTCAGAGGGACAGATTGGTACCGGCACTGCACGCATACGTAGCACAAGTTCGGGTTGTGGGCATGTGTTAACCCCAAAGTAAAAAAAAAAAAGAAAAGAAAAACGCGCCTTGGAGAACGGCGCTTCAGCCGCGCCCCTGTGGGCAGCGCCATGGCGGGCCTTTTGTCGGTCTCATGCGAACGGCCTGTGGACCGCACTCATATTGGCCTGTCGCTTGTGGCGATATCCGTTGCAAAAGTGATCAAGACTCGCCGCGTTGGCCCAGTGGATATAGCGCTGCTGAGCTGCAGGTCAGGCACGTGTTCGATCCCGGCGGCATTGCGATGGGAGCGGTGTGCAAGCACGCTCGTGTACTTAGATTTAAGTGCACGTCAAGGAACCCCAGATGATCAAAATGAATCCGGAGGCCGTCTCCACTAACGGCGTGCTTCGTAATCGTATCGTGTTTCTGGCACGTAACACTTCAGAATTTAATTTTTTTATAAGTGCCAAACAAGAGCACATAGGTGGCGTTGGTCGTAATCTGCTGCTCCGATCCCTGCGCACAGTGAATAACCCGACTGGTCCCGTGCTTCCCAGCTATTAAGGTGAGGTGATCGTGTGGCCGAAAGAACGATCAGCGACCGTATACGTTAATTATGCGAGTGCCACAGACACCCGAGTTTCACCGACGGCAAAATGCTTCGGTCGCGAGGACATTCTTCTTGTCTGTCTATGCTGTACGCATAATCGCGGAAGAAGTAAGCGCTTGTATAGTGCCTTTAATGGTACCATGAAATGACAGAATATACAGCGTCTTCTGCACGCACACTTTTTAGTGAAATAGTTAGAAGGATAACTATTTAACTCGCTGTCTATTTTGCGTACTCACGCGTGATTTGTTCATCGTGCTACGAGAAATTACGCAACGTGTCGTAGCACGTAATACATGCTACTATTTTTTGCCAACGTCTATTTTTGTTCATGGAGCTAGCTTATTGACCTTTACCTTAACTAACCTTATCGTTACTATAGTTTTCTTCACATTAATAGCAAGCTTAGTTCTAAAATTAGGCTTATATGATTTCATATGCTCGGTATCTATAATCCTATATATCATTATCATCATATGTGATCCCGTATAAAAACCCGTTTGTTCCCTAAATAATTTCTGGGGAAAGAGTTAATCTCAGCCGCAGAACTTTTTTTTTTTTTTACGAGAGTCTTCAGCTTGCGCACAAGGCGACGTGTGATTGAGCTCGAGCGCCGTGCGAAGATGAGTCGGGCATTTCAATGATGTGGCTGGACGAGCATGGAAGGTCAGCCTCGAGTGGTCGCCCTGGGACAGCCACGGCTGAAGCCGGCAAGAAGAGCATTAATGCACTCGTCAAAGAAGGCGGGCGAGTGATCGGAAACGAAACAGCGAGAATGCTCCCTGAAATTTCCTTGAGTACTATGCACCACCAGTTTATAAAAACTAAAGATCCCCCAAAACTCAAGGAGTTTAAGATGTACCGAAATCAGCTAAATAAAGAAATAAAGCTAAGCAGACAAAACTATTTTCATGCGGAACTTGACGCCTGCTCTCGTAAGCCTGATCTTTTGTGGAAAAAGTTGAACACTGTTTTAAATCGCAGTAACTCGTCCCCAAAAACAGATAAACTTAAAATCGGTGAAGTCGAGATATCCGGTCGCGCCGTGGCAAATTTGTTTACTAACTATTTTGTGCAGTGTGGTGATTATTTTCCAGTGTCTGAATTTTCAAGGTTCATGCCCCCTATAGTAACCAATCTACTTTCTTTATTGAGGCCGTTAGCGAAGAACAAGTTCGGTCTGTTTTTATGTCTCTTCAAAACAGCTCTAGGTCTGACGTTGAATGTATGCAGATTCGACGTCTTAAACATATTATGGATCTTATCGCACCGATTCTTACCCATATATTTAATCTTTGTTTTTCAAGTGCCGTTTTCCCACAAAGAATGCAGGTGGCTAAGGTTACGGTATTGTTCAAGAAAGGTGATCGAAATGACATCAAGAATGATCGCCCTATCTCACTGTTGCCAACATTTTCAAAGGGTTTAGAAAAGATTATTCATGAGCGCCTTTCAATTTTTTTTTTCAGAAATATGACCTTTTAACCCCAGCTCAATTTGGATTTAGAAAGCATAGGTCTACGGAACTAGCCTTGATAGAACAAAAAGGGTTTATTTTATCACAGTTTTCAAGTAAGATGGTTGTACTGGGCCTGTACATTGACTTCACGAAAGCATTTGACTGCATTGTTCATTCCATTTTACTCAAAAAACTTGAAATTGTATGGAGTGCGTGGCCATTGCTGGAATCTTATAATATCTTACCTTGGCTATCGGCGGCAGTATGTTCAAATAGGTGAGCACTGTTCCGACCAAAAACCGATTGCAAGAGGAGTGCCTCAAGGCAGCATTCTTGGACCTTTTCTTTTTAATATCTATATAAATGATCTGGTAAATACATGCGCTGAAGCCAAATATATATTGTACGCCGACGATGCCAGCATATTTTTTTCCGCTACAGACTGTGAGCAAATCAGCTACATAGCAAACTCCGCCCTTGTAAAACTTCTGTAATGGTCTGTAGCAAATCAGTTAGAGGTTAACACCAACAAAACTAAGGCTGTGCTATTTAGACCGAAATCAAAACAGGTAAATATGAACGCAGATGTTATCTACGGCACCAGAAAAATAGAAATAGTAAGTAGTAATAAAATTCTTGGGGTCACGTTTTCGCAAAATATGCTATGGGATATTCATGCAGATTCTGTTTGCACTAAACTGTCAAGTGTCGTTGGTATTTTATCCAGATGTAAGTCGATATTACCTTTCAGCGTAAAATAGCTGATATATAATTCTCTTTTTTACTCTCACCTCTCTTACTGCTTTTTAGTATGGGGATCTACCACAGTAACTAACTTAACAAAGGTGTACATCCTACAAAAAAAAAGATAATTAGGCTTCTTTTTGATGTCCCCTACAATTCTCATACACATACTCTGTTTTTTAAAGCAGATATAATGCCTGTCTGGAAATTGTTTAGCCATAGACTAATTGCTGCCTTTAAGTGCGAATTAAAAGAAAATCGAAATTTCTTTCGCAACCTAGCCAAGCTAGAAATAAAGCCTACACCCTATACTATACGTCAGTCTGAATACTGGAAGGTGGTCACTCCCCGTGCTAACTATTCTATGGGTACACTATCGTATATTTTGCCTAAACTTCTTAATAATCTGAATAAATGTGGAATTGATTTAGGTCGCACTACAGTTCGCGAACTGCGCCACGTGATATGTCATGTTTTTTAACAATATTAATATTTGATTTCCTTGTGATGCATTAAATCGAATCAATTTTGCGTTTGTCTTTTGTTAGATTCCTGTATGTTTTCATGTATGCTCCTGTACTGCCTTGTAGGTGGGACCGTGGGCTCTAGTCAAGCTGTTCAGCAGCTTTTACCCACGGCCCCTCCATCTTTTTTGATGGAAATAAAGCTTATTATTATTATAAATAGGGCACAGTGCAGCTAAGGAAAAAAATTAAAATTAGATTATGGGGCTTTACGTGCCAAAACCACTTTCTGATTATGAGGCACGCCGTAATGGGGACTCCGGAAATTTAGACCACCCGGGGTTCCTTAACGTGCACCTAAGTCTAAGTGCACGTGTGTTTTCGCCCCCATCGAAATGCGGCCGCCGTGGCCGGGATTCGGTCCCGCGACTTCGTGCTCAGCAGCCCAACACCATAGCCACTGAGCAACCACGGCGGGTGCAACTAAGGAGGTATTTGAATTGAAAGCTTAGGTTACCGGAAAATTAATAACCGCTCGACACATTGATGCAATGCAGAAGCTCCGTTGCTGACTCCGCAGTAAGCCACGGGGAAAAAAATTAAAGAATAAAAAAAGAAGCACGAAGATGCGCGTACTTATTAAACGAATTGACAGAATGCGAAGGGGGGGGGGGGGGGGGAGGCTTATTCCGCACCCGCGGTCTCCAATGCGTTCCGATGAGAGGCCAACGATGCGAGACACCAGAGGCGATGTGTGCAGCAGCGCGTCTCTACAAGGCTGCGGCTAAGTTATATCCGAGACGTGTCTTCAAGCTTCCCTTCCAGCGGGAAGAGTGCGTGCAGAGCAATGGCGATATGTGGTAAAAGTAACAAAAGAGTCAAAATAATAAAATGACGAAGTTTCGCTTTCAATGACGCCACGTATTCGTTTGTGAAAAGTTGTCCATCACTTTCAGAATGACCCTCGTATCACGCCTTCCTATGACCTTCGTATGCCTGTTTGTACTCCCTATTGCCGCAATAGAAACTATATATCTGCAGGTTGATGAGCAAAACGTGAACAAGGTGAATGCAGGAGCCAATGTTTCGACAAGTGGACTTGTCTTCTTGAAGGCGACATACGCTTGCCTCGCCACTGTATATTCAAGGCTTACGTCGCCTTGAAGAAGACAAGTCCACTTGTCGAAACGTTGGCTCCTGCATTCACCTTGTTCACGTTTTGCTCATCGTCTTGAATTTCCATCTCCCGCATTCCCCGTCTTGTATCTGCAGGTTGTCATTCCAAGTTGGCGTTGCTATGAATGCTTGACTATACTAATAAGACGTTTTCTAAGAGTCGATTCCCATCCGAGTAGCCAGATGTATGTAAAAGAATTGGTATATATGGGGTGTTAGAAGGCGCAGCACTCCGCCGGTTGTGTGCGCGCTGGGTCCGAATGGACCGTGGGCTTTTCAGGGGGCGTCTCCTAATTTCGCCCGTGGGTGCACCCATCGCGTGTAACGGCCTTACGCACACCGCCGTAAGTGTGTGCCATTATAAGGTAAAAGCTGGAACAGTACGCGATATACAGGGTGTTTCGGTGAACACTTTCAAAAATCTTTAAAAGTTGCCTGTGGCAGATATCACAATTCTAGTTTATGAGCACAGTTAGGAGTAGTTATGACAGTTTCTGCTAACGGCGGATGACCTTGACAATGAACCATTAAAGGCATCCGCGCCTTAATACGTCAGAGCAAACGTCTACATATTCCCCTCGCGGGGGCGTCAGCCCGATTGGCATTTCTCGGGTGGTTTCTCTCTCGCGTGAATCCCGTGGACTCGCCCGTGACGTCATTGAGGCCGTGCTTGTGCGCCATTCGTAAGCGTTGTTCGGCGGGCGCCGCCGCGTCAGACGTCTTCCTGCCCCAAGGCGCTTGCTGGGCGTTTCCTCTCTGTTTTCTCGTCGGTAATGAAGCGAACAAAGTATTGATGTGCGAGGGAGCAGCACGCATCCCACCGCTTCTCTAAATGCGCTAAATACCTGCGAAATAGAACTGCTGTACACGTTAAATAATTTACGCTAAAATTGTGTTGAACAAAATATAGAGCAATGAGCACGGATTTTCGTTTCCTCTCTGGCACATATGCTCGGGTCCCGGTATACGTGATTTGTCAATTGCAATCGTCGAACCGGTAGCCCAGTGGCTGGACATAGGGCGCTGCCCTGCTGAGCGCGAGGTCGTGGGAGCGGTTGCTGCATCTCGACGTGGGCGGGGAATGCTCGTGCATCGAGTCACGAAATTTATCTGGAATGCCCCGCTATTTACTCGGAATGAGCAAAGAGCGAGGCGCAATAGACCAGGACAGAAGAAGAACACAAACGGCGGGACCGGCGCCTTCTTCTGTCCTGGTCTATTGCGCCTCGCTCGTTACTCATTCAAGCATGAACCAACTAGCCCAAGCTAGAGTGTTATTATTTATACGGCGTAGTTAGATCGTGATTTGGCTCGTGAAACCCCAGATATGACATCTTTTTTTTTCAACCTTTGAGTTACGTTACGTGGACACCAAAATAAATGTAGAAAAGAAATACAATGAAATCTAACGCTTACTGGAGAAAAAGAAAAGGTACTCGAAGCTTGTTTCATTTGTATAGAAACGGTCGAGTAAGTATTGAACGGGTGGGCTCCGCGTGCGATCCGATGTACGCGAACCTGTCGCACTAAGACAACCGCGTCCAACTGTTTCCGTCGGGTGACAACAGATGCAGTCCGAGCAGCCGTCGTTCGAACGCGTCGTTTATCGAGACCTGCGTCGAACCGTGTTCGCGACGCAGTTCTCAGCCATTTGGTGACACATCTTGTTGATAGATATGGTGGCATTTTATAATTGTCTGATTAGTGAATGGCATCATTCACTGCGCATTAATTTTTTTATCGTGTGGCAAACAGTAAGTAACGAACAGGTATATTTCTCGTGAAATCTGTAAAGGTGACCTCCAAAAGAACAAGTTATAGTCGAATAACGGAATGGCGAGTCAACTTGTTTAGTAGTGCTGTTTAGGCCGCACTTGGTACAGGTATAGAGGTGAATGACCAGTTGGTTATCTTGTTGCAAAGCACATATGGTTCACCATTGCCTACGTTTTTGTGGCAGCTGTATACGTTGTGCAGAAATTGTTCTAGGGCACTGATAAATATTTTCAGGTATGTATGTGAGCACATGCCTAAGCTGGGTAACTATAAAGTTGAACTTCGTGAGAACAATTCCTGTACGTGCTGTCACCCCAGCCAAACAGTGCTGCAATATACAAGGTGATGTGTCCCCACTTGTCGCACCAACGTTTGATTCCTTTTTACCACGAATGACTGGAACCGCCTCCCTGCCTCCATCACTGCTATTTCTGACGCCTCTAACTTAAAGATTGTTGTCAACGAATTTATTTGCAATAATCACCATTCCTCTCTGTAATGCCCCCGGGCCTTGAGAGTATGATAATAAATAATAAATAAATGAATAAATAAATAAACACATAATTAATTAATTAATTAATTGATTAATTAATTAATTAATTTTTCGTTTTTACCGAATTTTTAAAGGTCGCCTGTTGCAGTTAACATAATTCTAGTCGTTGAGCTGAATTATTTGAAGAGGCGGACATTACTAGCACGAGAAATCGAAACACATATTCAACTAATTAACGCAAACTCACTAATTATCATTTTAATTATTTACTTCGTGGCACATATTGCAATTGACTAATTCTAGCCGGTCAACTTGCAAGACGTATTCACTTGAAATGAAATTCCAAGACGACACCAGTTTCGAGATAGTTCCCAAAGGGAGGGACGAAATACATGGGCGTTCCAGTTACTTTTGTACTTCGATACATAAAAGAGCGTTTTCTTTGTAAAGTAAGGGGAACAACAGTGCATTTTTTACGGCGAATTCAAACTGGCGTCATTCTGGAAATTCATTCTAAGTGGATACGCCTTGCGAACTTGCCGGCTACAATTTGTAAATTTCAACGAGTGCCGTAAAGTAAATAATTAAGAACATAATTAGTTATTTCTGTTAATTAGTTGAGTATGTGTTTTGCTTTCTCGTGGAAGTAGTGTCCGCCTCTGTGAATAATCCAGCTGAAGGACTAGAATGCTGTTATCTGTAGAGATATAAGCAGTTGAAAAAAACGTTGAAAATTTCGTAAAAAACTGGGGGGGGGGGGGGTCGTTTTTTTTTTCAACCAGGATAAAATTGAAAAATAAAGAGACGTAAACAGAACTTCCCCGCAATATTCTTCTATTGCGATGCTATTCCTTTCGACGTATCTAAAAGTTTGGCCAAAAGAAGGATGTGGCAAAAAGGGAAAATAAACGTTCAAAAAAGAGCTGCAATATAGGACAATCACGTAAATCGCAGCTGAGAGTAAAAACTAGTCCTTGCTTGTATGATGTGCGCAACAGTGAGTGATGCTTTGTCGAAAGGAAAACACCGGCTGTGTGCTGCTTTCTGGTTGTGATAACCGCACTTATTCTTTGCGGCGCTTTTTTTTTTTTTTTTTGTACAGCAAAGCTGCATATGGCTCTGATCCGGGGTTTTGTGGCGTCTGGGAACAGAAATTATCATCATCAGCAATGGGTCGAGCGTCGTCTTCGTGGCGCCCCTCGGCGCAACCGCGCGGACCCGCTCGTACCACTCCGTCGTGCAAAAAACTATCATCACTTCAAGTGGCTATTTCGAGTGCTGCTGATGTCACGGCTTCATAGTTGAACGAGGTAATTGATCTCAGTTCCGTTCCGCCGGTGCAATGGGTAGGCTGCACCTCGGCGAGACTACAGAGAGCAGCGCGCGTATGAAGAGCGACGCAGGTAGCAGCGGCGCCAGTGTGATTGTCGACGGCGTGCGGATAATGCGGCAGCCGACGAGCGTGCGCTCGAGACGACACGTAAGCGACTAGCGAGAACCGACGAAGCATACCGCGAGTCGGAGAATGGCGCGAAGCGCCTTCGGCGTCAAGGCCGTGCTCGTTGACCCCGGGGTCAGCGTGGATGAGTCCCGAGGGTGCGAACGCGAGGTTCCAAAGAGACTTCCCGGATCGTCATTTCGGCTCTACCTGCAACGTCTGTGACAGACTATGGTTCCATAACGACCGCCGTCGTAATGGAGAGGCCGCGTTTACGGGGGTATGAGCCATTCATTGTCTTACGTGAGAGGCGCATTTAATAACAGAGGCGACGCGCGAATGCGCGTGCGTACCTATATCGTCAGGATGACCACAGATCAGGACAATAAATATGTTCGTACGTTTATTCGAAATTCTGTGTCACCTCTGTGTCGTGCGCTAAACAGCTTCGCTGGTCATCTACCTTCACAGAGTGAAACGGCTCATGAATTCTTTTTCTGGACAGTGGGACATCCCCAGGCCGTGTGCTTATTTTGCGTTTGCGAAATAAGTACGCGCCTACGATAACCTTGCGTGATGGAAGGGAACCGCCGTTTCCCACGTCGAGTACATGGTTGTTACTCGTGCACTGTTGTCCGCAATTTAACCAATGGATACTGCGACTGCTCATTGAGACATGAGCAAGCAAGTAGTTTACCTGCAGCAATGACCAGTGTACAGTCGGCAAATTGTGACCTTCACGGAGATGCATCGTCGCTGCTGTCAATTTCTCTGCAGGCGGGCAAAAGAGATGGGATATCCCCGTTGCGTGACTGGCGCGATTGAGTTAGCGCAAGGTTAGCCCCATTACGCCGCATCAGAATTTCATAGTACGTTTTGGAAAGTTCTTTTCCACCAAGCTCATCATTCAACAGAAGAAGCCGAGAGTCGATGGAATGGACCAGCTTTTTATTAAAAACTTGGAGGACGCTTAAGCTTCGCCTTTAAGAGTGGAACGCGACGGCATTCAACAATCCCTGACGGCTTCTCACGCTTCCTGGCAACTGCAGCTTTTAACCATAATGTTTACCGGAAAACGCTGGCGGCGAATGTTATGCACGAAGGCGAGCTTTCTGGTAGAAACGCGGCCTTTTGCGTGCGCCGATCCCGGAGGTTGTGCGCATCTGCGCCAAAAAAAGAGACATCCTATTTAGGTTTCTCTTATTGTCTAGCACTTCTAATATTTAAGTCTGAGAAGATTTATCACGAAAGCATGCGCTGTCGGTGTGTTGTTTCATGACATTTGTTTATGGGCAGTCATTCTCAAAATTCCGAGCAATAACTTTGTCAAGAATGTAAGACAAGGTGTGAGCAACTTTAGTGATAGAATTATGTGGCAATATAACCCGCATATACCACATGTCACACAACAAGGCGTGGCATATAAATATACCTAAATATATACGACAATTTTCGCTCACGGACAACTCCGCCGACACCGGATTTTCGGCGACACGGGGCCCTGGACGCTGTCGCGTTTGTACTACTATTTTTCAGGCCCCATACCGCAGCAACGCGCCTGCATGTTCCTCTCAGTTATTCATCCCTCTGGGAGACAAACCTACGCCCGTTCAAACAAAGACCTGTCTCCCGGAAGGCGCCACGGCCGTTATCTGACTATTTTTGTGCGCGTAGCAGCTCATGATAAGCAACGTACCAACGCTGATTAGATATTGTGTCTACAGTTGCGTTCTTGTTATTTTCTCGCAGTGCGCTCCCCCTTCCCTCATGGAGCGGAGGACGCACCGAAACGGCCGCCAGGAAGACAGGTAGGCCGCTTGCTTCCTGCTCGTTCGCCTGCGCCCCACGGCAGCGCACTGTGCACCTTCTCCACCTTGGCAGAACCCGCGCGTCTCTTTCCAGCGCCTTCCGGCATGCAGCGGTGATTCTCACTCATGTGCTTTAGAAGGATGTGTTCGGTGCTGTTGAGATCGGAAGTAATTTACCGTGTGCTTCGATTGATTGTCTGTTGGCTTCATTTGAACGTGACTAACGAAATTCGGGACTCTCCGTTACCCTTGTTGTCGTCCTTTTTAACTGACGCATTACGAAAGGACAACGTGAGCGGTCTATAACTGTTAGTGAAGCAGCCGTACACAAAGCGTTCATCTCTTAGCGCATGCGTGTACTATACCAGGTGTTTCAGTGGTGTCTTCCTAGCTGTGATTATTAAAATAGGAGATTCGAGGCAACATCATGTTATCAAAACGTGCAGTAATCGCTAATTCGACCAATAATAATTCTAATTCATTAGCTTTTTGAATTAACAGCTTTAGGGAAATTGTCTTTCTAGTCACAGTATACGCAAAACTTATCGATTAGCTAGAAACTCTGTACCTCGCGGCGCTTTCAAGAAATATGGACTGAAAATGCGCTGAAGATAGCTGTTCCAGTTAACAAAAATGGGCACTTGGGGCAAAAATTCTTATTTGTACCTCAGCATGTACGTGTACTGCATATACATACTGACACGGTTGAACCGTCGGTACTTGCAAGTCAGCACACTTCTTGGGTTTGATAGCGACATTCCAAGTTTCAATCGGAAACTGGTCCTTCAGTGGCTCCTTTGATATATATGCTCCATAGAACCGAATCGTGCAGAAAAAAAAAAAAACTTGATTTCTCACTCAATCATGCCTGCCAATTTTTTGTTCGCTTCGGAAGCTGCTGCCACAGTTGTGGGACTGTTCAGATGCAAAAGGCAGTTGCTCTCGCCGACTCGACATCATCCAGCGCACTGCTGCTTCGAGGCCTCTGATGTTGGAGAGAAAAGTTTGCGGGACTGGGGTTCCGCGACAGACGTGAATTTCTGCTCTGTTAACGTATGGCCCTTATAATTTATTGGATCACTGTGTGCGTCTCAATGAGTACTACAGGTTCAAACTTTGAGGCTATGTGCCTAGGCTTAACGGGAATTCAGCTTTTTCGCAAATCCCCTGTCCCGCAAACTTTCGTGGCCGACTGTATCTGACGCGCACTTTGTTCATAATGCTGGCGAAAACAACGCGAGAGTGCCGGTCCCGGTAGTCGAGTGGACTCGGTTTCTAGTCCCGCTCATTACGCTGTGCACGTTTCGCGTGTACAGTAGCCTGGCGCAACTGCACTCCTGACAGCAGAACTTCAGTTTGTTGGTGTTTACTGCATATCATATTGATACGCCCGTGTCATTGTTTTGTGTACCCTGTCCTCGTCTTTATTAGCGGTCATTATATGGTTCGGACAATTCGCGCACACTGGACAACTTTCGTCGGCTGACCGCGGAGCGGGGGTGTGAGAGAGCCCGAGCGATCCTCCCGCCTCTGAATCGACCACGTTGCGGAAGCACGCGGCTTGCAGAGCACTTCCGGCGAAGAAGCAATCTGGCAGCCAACGCCTGTATCGCTGGCGAAACACGCGCCGTGTGGACACAGACTCCGTGCTAGGCGATGGGGGGGGGGGGGGGGGGGGGCGAGAGTTCCTTGCGTTCGTGAAACGGACCGTTTGCTCAGGTGATATTTAAGATCTGCTTGCAGTTGCAGTCTGTAAAGGCAATTGAGTTGGGGTGGAACTGGCGGCCCTCCGAACATTTCCCAGTACTGCACCTGGAAAGCGGGCACGTCCCCTCGCCCCAGCGCTCACTGGCGTGCGACGTAGTCGCTGTGTCATGGCCGTGTCGAGCTCATGACGGTGTACTAGCTTCCCGTTCAGCGCGTTCAGCATTGTAATGAAAAGAAAACCAGCAACAATGTTGACAGCAGCGTTTCAGCCACGACTGCCGCAGTTGTCAAAACATGGAAGCAAACCTATAGCAGCTGCTGATGTCAGAAATTGCGCAATAATTGGCAAGGTAGTCAAATTCGAAAATTAGCTTTTTTATATTTATTAACTTGAGCCCACATGTCACACTTTCGGAGCTAAAGCAGGTCAGTGCTCAATACTTGTCCGCTTGGGAATCCTGAGGCAAGCACCGGTTTCACGATATCCGTCCCCAAATTTGCGGCTGCGTCGAGTTCCATCTGTTTATTTTACCCAAATGTCTTCTCACTGCAGCATAAAAGTGCATGGAATACTGGTGTTGTTTGCCGCTGAATTTGGGGACGAGCATCGTGAGACTGATGGAAGTGTCAACACCTACTAAGTGGGCACACGTCGGGCAGTAGCCGGCCTGTTGTAACATATGTGCGCTCAATTTCTTTAACAGTCATATCAGAATATTAAAGGATTCTGGTTATATCGTTAAATTTAGTTAGTACTGTTTGGGCTCTTATTACATAACTTTTGTTCTCCCGCACAGCTCTCAGTTTTGGTCAAGAGAGATCGTGATTCTGTGTCCAATATTTGACAGTTAGAGGCAGCCACTGCTGAAAGGATGTAGGTGCGTACGTAGGCGTACGGAGGATGGTTATGTACTGTTCCTGTGGCTCGCGTCTTCTCTCTATTTTGAAAATCTGTCTGGCTATTTCACCTATATATATATATATATATATATATATATATATATATATATATATATATATATATATATATATATATATATATATATATATATATATATATATATATATATATATATCGGTCTTGGCGCTGTACTCGTTCAACACCAGGAAGGCGTCGAGCGAGTGATCGCTTACGCCAGTCGCACCCTGTCACGCGCCGAAATCAACTACTCCACTTCCGAGAAAGAGTGTCTAGCGGTTGTGTGGGCCTTCATGAAATTTCGGCCTTATCTCTACGGTCGCCCTTTCATGCTGGTGACAGACCACCATTTCTTGTGTTGGTCAGCCAACTTACGAGACCCGTCCGGGCGACTTGCTCGATGGAGTCTCCGTCTGCAGGAGTTCGATGTTATCATCGTCTACAAATCGGGCCGCAAACACGAAGATGCGGACACGTTGTCGCGCGCTCCCGTCAAAACTTGCGATAAGGAAATGGACGAAGATGGCGCATTCCTTGGGGCCCTCACCGCATCTGACCTGATCACACGGCAGCGCGAGGACGCCGAAATACGCCCTCTCATCGATCACCTAGAAGGCAATAATGTTACAATCCCACGAAACATTTCTCGCAGTCTCTCGACTTTCTGCCTCCGAAAGGGTGTCCTCTACAAGAAAAACTCGAGTGCCAGCGACAAAGAGTATCTATTGGTCGTACCTGCCACCCTCCGTGATGACATTCTCCTAGCCTGCCATGTTGAGCCCACGTCTGGACACTTGGGATTTTCACGTACTCTTGCAAGAGTGCGCCAGACGTACTACTGGCCCAGACTTTCTACCACGGTAAAGCGTTACGTGCAAAGCTGCCGTGAGTGTCAACGCAGGAAATCACCGTCCTTGAAGCCCGGGGTTTACTCCAACCCATCGCACCACCTAGCGTGCCGTTTGATCAAATCGGCATGGATCTTCTGGGACCCTTTCCCTTGTCAGCCAGCGGAAACAAGTGGATTATAGTCGCCACAGACTATCACACTACGCAGAGACGAAAGCTGTACAACGTGCCACGGCCTACGAAGTTGCCCAGTTCTTTATCGATCAGATAGTCCTAAGACATGGTACCCCATCACATGTCATCACCGACAGAGGAACTGCCTTTACAGCCCAACTGATAGAGGACATATTCGAGCTGAGCTGCACGCAGCATCGCAAGGCCACTGCCTATCATCCGCAGACCAACGGACTGACGGAACGGCTAAACAAAACCATTGCTGACGTGCTGTTTATATATGTAGACGTCCAGCATAAAACATGGGATCAAGTCCTGCCGTACGTTACATTCGCTACCAACACGGCCATTCAGGAAACAACATGATTCACACCGTTCCGTCTTGTCTACGAGCGCGAGGTCCAGACCACGCTAGACGCAATGCTCCCGCACGACACCGACGCATCACTTACTTCCGACGCCGAGCAACTTACTCAACACGCAGAGGAAGCTCGTCAACTCGCGCGCATACACATCACGGCGTAGCAGAGTACAGACGCACGACGCTACAACCTTCGACATCGGCAAGTCGAGTACCAGCCAGGTGACCAAGTCTGGGTGTGGACTCCAGTCCGTCGCCAGGGGTTGTCTGAGAAGCTGCTTAGTAGATACTTTGGACCCTACAAAGTGATACGCCGCGTTAGTGAAGTGAACTATGAGGTCATTCGCGACGGTGCCGCGTCGCCTCGGCGTCGACGGCACCACTCAGAGATAGTGCATGTTATTCGCCTCAAACCGTATTTCGCGCGTTAAGGCGGCGCCAACCCGATCTCGTACGACTTCCACACTTCCACTTTCTTTTAGTAAGCATCGTAGTTTAGTAAGCATCGGGTCGATGCTTTTCTTTTGGCGGGGGGATAATGCCGCTAGGTGTCACGCGCTAGCGCTGAGAAAGAAGTGACTGGAACGCGCGCTCGGCAAGAGGTGGGCGCTGAAGAAGAAGCAGAGGCTGAGTACGCCGGCTTGAGTGTTGTGTACGCCATCTTGTACAACTGTCTGTCTCGCCGACGCCGGGTACATCTTAATTTGTTTTTTCGTGACTATATATATATATATATATATATATATATATATATATATATATATATATATATATATATATATATATATATGCACTGCGTCTTCGACGAATCTCTCTGCCTCTTGGTACTGCCCCGATATTATAGATTGCGGTAGAAAGGTCTATATGGGGTTAATTAACGCGAAAGCATCGGCTAGTTGGCAGTCATAAAAGGCATAAAATACACGAAAAACATAAGAAGGTCATCCTTACAAAACGGTGCATATGCGCGGTAAGTGCGTCTGGTCAGAGGTTAGCAGATAAATATGCCTTTTCCCTGTCGATAGCACAACAGATGGCGCACTCCGTTTTCGGCGGGTCCGGGCCGGCCCTGGGCTCGGGCATGAGACCGCGGGCCCGGGCCGGACTCATTAAATGGCCTTCGAGCGCACGCGAACGTTATGCATTGCATGATCCAATGCATCATGTGCCAAGCTGAAGTGACACGTGCGAAGCGCTGGCTCTTAGTGTACCTTAGCAAAGAAAATATAAAAATAGATCCATGTTCTCATTTTATTTTTCACAAGAACGAACAGTGTTTCCGCGTAATAACCGTTAGCTTCACAACAGTTACATTATTTTATTCTTCGCATTACGAAGACGTCAAGTTTAGCTACAGTTGAGACTGCCACTTCTTTTTCTGTCCTTATGTCTATTCCCTCCGTTGCGGAAAAAAGAAGGGGGAGGGACGACACTGCGAAGGTGGCTCCGTTGAAGGCATGCCGTGTTAGGAGTGTAGTAAACAACATGCTGTTTGTCACGCGCAAGAGTGCAATGCAAGAACTACGCTGGGAAGATAGTCGGAGGGCAGTTCCTTCGCCATGCAGGGCGCTGCTAATTTTCCTGTAACGAGCTCCCCTCCTTAGAGAAGAAGCGCCACAAAGGGAAGAGAGTTGCCACTCTGGGGGAGGCAGAGATGACGCGAAGGGCTCGCGGACGTTTTCCGGAAGAAAGCCGCCACGAACTGGTGCCTGCGCTGTACTGAGAAGCACCGGAGAAGACCAGTTGGGAGCAAAAGATCTCACCCGTTCCCACGGCCAGACCCTCTCTCCACCTTTGCGCCCGCTGGAACTTGGTGGTGTCGCCGGTCCGATATTCCATCTGCGACAGTGTTGTTCATGCTTCTTGATTGGCTCTCGTCACGGTTCGTTGTGACCTGTGTGATTGGCTACTGCCAGAAGGGAGGATTTGAACAGAGGTGTTATAATGAAGATGGGGAGAAAAAAAAAATCTCAGTGCCCTTCCACGTTGTGAAGGATGACCAGTGAAGCTGTGTATGTGGGCCCCTTAATGGCGAACTGCACCTCCGCCGCGGGTCGGCCCGGCATTGCACTATCTTTCGGACCTGCCCACGTATGGGGAGTGCTTAACGCCTGCTTCACCTCCGCCGCGGGTCGGCCCGGCATTGCACTATCTTCCGGACCGGCCCACGTATGGGGAGCTTTTTTCTTGATTAGCACGACACAAAACTTTCCTTGGACGGTAGAGGTATACAGCTTCGCCGTAAAAAGTGCTCTGGGCCATGGAAACGAGGCTGATACAGACGTTCGTTGCTAAAGAATGGACCTTTTCCTGTTTTTTCCATTCAACGATGTAAGTTTTGTTCAAGTGCCAGTAAACCTGTTGGTATTCGATTTCCCAGCTTCCGAGATTCTGATTTTTTCAACCCTCCTCCACGCTATACCATATGGAGCCGGGTTCGAGACATAACCTAGCGCCTTTAGAAGGCCGGGCTCTCGGCACATGCTGTCGCGCACGAGAGCTTAAGGGCTTCTGAAGGTTTCGATGCTGTGGTGGCTGCAGAGCAGGGCGCCGCTACAGATGTGCAGGTTAGTGGTTCTGTTTTCTACGAAATTGCGTAATGAAACAACAAACCTAAATGTCCTCACGGCAACAAATAAATATACGCCTTCAACCGCATCATTTCTTTTATGAAGCGAATAGCTTTCTCAAAGTGCTAGGCTATTTGGTTATATGTCAATCATCGTTGATGATCTCTGCACAGTTTTTAATTGACTCTTCTACTAATTCACGTAACAGAAAACATCACTGGTAGATGCACGCGATAACCTACATGCACAACTCCGCACTTGTTTTAAATATTCATATTTCATGCACGCTTACACGTTGACTCGTTCTGGTTACGGGCGCGCCCGTAACACGCATGTTTGCTGAGCCAGAGAATACAAGGAGTTTGTAACCTTAGTATGATCCGGTTGACTACGCAACAAGGGAGCGGTGCAAATAAATGGCTTTAAACCGTGTGCGTTGCGCGGAGAGCCTGTCCCAATAGTCTCCGTAGCCCGAGTAGCGTGCATAAATTAATCGCTCGAGCGGTCGGACCAAATCTTCATCTTCCCCGAACTCGCAAATACATTTTATTTTCTTGACGGGAACCATGTCGACTTTTTATCGTCACTTTGGCCGTGTCACTTTCACCGTGTGCCTGTCAGTAGATTTACGCCATCACACGTTTCCTCCTCGGGGTGCCTACTTCGGCCGGTGCTGTGTCGCACCGTCTGAACGAAAGCAAGTCGCCGCCTTAACTTGAGGCATTCGCGTTGCCTGTGGGAAGCGCAGCCCACCCGGCGGCTGGGAACGTAACTTCATCGGCGAGTTCAACGTGTCGGCGGCCCCAGCAGGCAGCTGTCGAACACCAAGGAGCGAGGACACAGCCTGCGCTAGGCACGGCCTCGCGGGCCTTGAAACCGAGCCAGGCCTTTCGGGTGGGCGAAACGTGTCGCGCTCGACGGCTGATGTAACATGCCGTCGTTGGTCTTGCGTCGCTGCCGCCGTGAACGATGACGGTAAACAGGCGCCTGCCCCCTCACGTGAGTGAACGCCCCGGGGGGGCGCTTCTGTTGACAAACAGTCGTTGCGTTCACGTGGACAGTCGTCAAGCTCGCCGAGCGCGTTTCACTTGGGCTTTCTCCGTACCTACGCAGTATGTGGTGGCGTTCTTTCTTCTGATATGCCCGGACAGAGCTTGTTACGGCGTTAGCTGTACTAGAGAGGCTAGCCGTACATATGACAACTTCTTGAGCGGATAGTTCTAGGCGGGTAAAGAAGTGCGATTGAATACGTATTCGCCTACGCCACGTAATATCAATCTGACCTACAGCGCCTATACTATACCAGAAACGATTACTACTGAGCCAGTGCCTGTAGCTGCGGACTACAGCTAGGGTTTATTGAATGAACTGCAAGAGGGCGCGAGCATAGCTTATAAAAATGCGCGCACTCCTCAAGTTCAATAGCTTAATACGCGTGAGCAAGTAATTAGAGCCGGATACATTTAAAGCGAATAACTTTCCTTGCATTTTCGCCCGTTTTCGTGGTTGGCAGCGGTCGGACTTGCGATACTCAGGCGTCGGGGTAAAGGGCGCGCACTCTGGCGCAATCGAGCATTTGTTAACGTGTTGTTGACCTGAGTAGCAGGAAGGGACTGTCGCGCGTCGGAAGGTTTCCGCTCGGCAAGCACAGGCCTCCTTACCTATATACGGGGCAGCTGCGGCAGAGAGACGTGCGTTCGTTCACCACAAACGCTCCTCGCTGGAACAAGTGTACGCTTTTGATTCATTTAACAAAACGAATAGCTTTCTAGAAGCGCTCGACTATTCACTTACATTAGCAATCATCGTCGATGGTACTTGCAGAATTGTTTGTCTGACATATGTGTGTGGTGAAACAAAAAAAGCGTTGCCTGCGGGTTTCTCAGGCAGGAGAAGACAAAGCGACACAGCATAGCTTTTTGGCGAAGAAATGGCTGCCTTTAAGTTCTGCTTGATATGTGTTATCTTTACACTAAGCGCGAAAAGTTCGTAAATAAGTGTTTTTTGCAATTTATGCATTTGAAATTAGCGTGCACATATACACGCAGAAAAAAAAAAGACGGGTTGATTGCTGTTTGTTTTGATCGAGAAATACACTCGGGTGGTTCTGTGAGAGTCAAGAATGGTACCAAGATGTCCCCGGCATCGTCCTTAGAGTGAACTTGTTCTTCTATTCAGCATCCGCTGCCTCTAAAGTTTGTAAATTTAATGCAGTATACTTGTACAAGACCCGTCATATTCGTTTAATTTTGATAATTTTTATGCACTGGTATTCCATTGGTGATACCGCCGTTTTCGCGGACATCGGACGTAAGTGCAGACCTTCTCATGACTTCGCGCACGAACATTCTCTTGTTAGACGCAGAGCTTCACGGTCGGGGTTGGATAACTGTGCTTCCTTATGTTTACTTTATGTCACGTCTCCTGAAGGCTGGTGTGGAATATGAGCCATTTTGTTGCGCGATAGTTAGTCTTGCTTTAGGGTTTAGAACAACACTAATTTTGTGCATGTGACTCTACAGCCGGTAACATGACGACGACAGGACGTTTATAAAAGCGAATGCTTTTTCAGCTTTGAAATAGATGTCGTCAAGGTTGGCGGCATGTCGTCAGCCAATGAAAGCATATCTTTGTGGCATAACTGATGAGGGTCCTGGCCTCCCCTTATCAGGCTTGCGACACCATTTAACCACACGCTGGCCTCCAGATTTTTAGTATTTTTATTTCAAGGTGCTCTGCCTACATACAGGGTGTTTTTTTTTTTAGCTGCACCAAATTTAAAAAAAAATTGCCTGTGGCAGATGGCACAATTCTAATCCTTGATCTATATATATTACTCGATCAGGCGGCCATTACTTCTACGAGAAATCAAGGCACATAATTAAATAATTAACGCATTTATGTTAATCAACATTTTTTAATTGTTAACTTGACGACCAATATTTTAATCTACGAATTATAGCCGGTGAGTTCGCAAGGCGTATCCACTTGGAACGAATTCTCCCGACTGCACCAGTTTCGAGATGTTAAATTGCGAAATGTCCGACGAAATGCATGATGCATTTCGCCGGACACTGGAAATTAATGTCTCGAAACTGGTGCAGATCATGCAACCATGGCGTGCCTCATAATCAAATCGTGGTTTTGGCACTTAAAACCCCAGAATTCAATTCAATGCTCTTTTGTGCCGATAGGGCACCTTTCGTGCTCTAATATCTTTCGCATATTTGATCTCCAATTTCTGACGCCTTGCTCCAAAATTCTAAAAATCCTACCCGTGACTATAATTTAAAAAGGTGTAGATTAGATAGGCCATCACCATCACCATCAGCGTGTTTTATGTCCACTGCAGAACGAAGGCCTCTCCCTGCGACCTCCAATTACCCCTGTCCTGCGCCAACCGATTCCAACTAGCGCCCGCGAATTTCCCAATTTCTTCGCCCCAGCTAGTCTTCTGCCGTCCTCGACTGCGTTTCCCTTCTCTTGGTACCCATTCTGTAACCCTAATGGCCCAACGGTTATCTAACCGCCGCATTACATGACCTGCCCAGCTCCATTTTTTTCTCTTGATGTCAATTAGAATATTGTCACTTGGTGGTTACGTTAAAGAACACAGTAGCAATACTGTGAAAGACAAAACAATTATTGGGCGAACCTGCGCCCACAAAAACAGGCTACACTTAAAGCACAACAACAGCGGCGAACACAGTCGGCGATCGTCGAAAATCTGATCAGCGGGTCAAGCGCGTCGGCTTTTATAGATCAGTCGCCGAATGTTCCAGAGTAATCGCTGAGACCCGCGTGCCTTCCACAAAGTTCTACACCATTCGTGTCGCGCATACATGCAATCAGGTTACACAAGGTTCGGCGACAACACACAGCGGGTAGAAGTATCGATAACATTCTAGAAACTTCCGATACATGTAGGCGCGTCCTGCGCTGAGCGATAACATTTCTTAGACGGTATAAGCGCTCACCCGTAAAAGATAAACGAGTTGACATGTCAATATCCGCCTATACCCATTTGCTCACTGATCCAAGCCGCTCTCTTTCTGTCCCTTAAAGTTATGCCTAGCATTCTTCGTTCCATCGCTCTTTGCGCGGTCCTCAACTTCCCAAGCTTCTCAAGCCAATCTACAAGTCTCTGCCCCATATGTCAGCATCGGTAAAATGCACTGATTGTACACCTTCCTTTTCAATGATAATGGCAAGCTTGCAGTCTGGAGCTGACAATGTCTGCCGTATGCGATCCAACCCATTTTTATTCTTCTATGGATTTCCTTCTCATGATCAAGGTTCCCTGTGATTAATTGACCTAGGTAAACATACCCATTCACAGACTCTAGAGGCTGACTGGCGATCCTGAACTCTTGTACCTTTGCCCTGCTATTCATCATTATCTTTGTCTGTTGCATATTAATCTTCAACGCCACTCTTACACTCTCTCTGTTAAAGTCCTCAATCATTTATTGTAAGAATTCATCAGAAACACTCAGAAGCCCACAAATTTGGCAGTTTTTGCAAAATTCATTTTGTTCCTGTTAAGAACGAGTACAGCACCAATGCGACCAGGAAACCATAGTATTAGGGGCCGTATTATAATTTCCATCCCCGTTGAGACAATTTCCGAGCGGCATGGCCTGATTGGCTGAGGCAGCGCGAGCGGATGAGCCGGTTCTATTGTGACGAGCGCTGCACTGCTCGTCAGCCGGCGTGTTTCATGGCTTCCGAGGTCGGTGTCGGACGCCTCATTCCATCTTAGACGGCAACGGAAATAGGCATGGAAAAGTTGTTTTCCTTTGCTTGCAAGCATTAGTCACTTATGAAACTGATTACGTTGTGATCTGTTATTCGGTTATGAAGCGTTTCGCGGAGTTGGTGCAAGGCATCAAGTTAGTAGCTGTCGTCAGAAGGGTGGTTGGGCATAGCGAGGGTTGCCTCTACGCACCTATACTACCTGGCGCACGTGATGTGCTTTTTCTCATAGGAGAATTGTCCCTATACCGCTTCGGCTGCATCGGCAAAGCAGACCGCGAAAGTTGAGAGTCCGAATATGGCTGCACGTTAGTAGGAGCAACGACACAAGCGTTCTGGTGCACAAAATTGTAACACAATAACTCCAGCGTGTTCGTGTGCACGCTGGCAAGTGTCTGAAGGTAGATAGACAGAGAGAAGCAAGGAAAGGCAGGGAGGTTAACCAGACGTCTGATTTGCTTCCCTGCACTGGGGAGAGATAGGGACTACATGAGACAAGGTAGGGAATTGAGAGAGGGAGCGCTAGTCACGCGCACACACTTGAAGGGGCATGCACACCAAGTCTATAAACTGTCGTAGAGACCTGCCGATTTCAAGCACTGTTGGAACGCCCTCTTAAGGTAAAGTAAAATCATTCTTGTGGGCTAGTTTCTATAGCGTCCACCAGCCTGATTCACAAGCGGCTGCGAGTTCATCAAAGCGCACACACATGTTGGAAGAACGCCATCTCTGCTCAAGGGCGCGCGCTGCGCGGCGAACGGTTCGTGTGTGGGCCGCTGGAAGCCGGTGTGGCTGTTCCGTATTCTGCGTTTCATAGCCAGCGGCGCCCTGCCGTGCCCCCGTGAACGCGACCGGGAGTCGCGGCACTCAAGGACGTGGCGACGCCGTCGCGACGCCGTCGCGACCCGATGCCGTGTTCCAGTGTTTAAAAAAAATGAGTATGCTTGAGGTTAGGGCTCTCTCTGAGTCGTCTTCCCACACCGTCGGAGGCATTGAACGTAGAGAGAGAGGACGGCTACAAAAGTAACTCTTCTGGCTCGCTACGCGTGTCACGTACCTGGCATCGGCCCAAACAAAACCGAAGCCTCGAGTATTGGGTTGCATCAGTTTACCAGTATACGGAAGCTAGCGTTTCTTTTTAAATCAACAGTTGGGCGGCAGAAACATTTTTTTTTTATTTCATTAACCTCTGAGCCGCCATTCTGATGAAACTTTAGAAGAATGCTGCCGATAAAAGACGAAATAAAAATTATAGTAATAAGAAAACACGCACGCTGTGGCGTGGCGAACACGAAATGAGTAACGGGTCAGTTCCCGCACTGTGTACTACCTGGTCTAAGCCGTCTCGCTGGCTGCGCTAACCTCTTTAGAGTGTTTTCAACAGGCGTTAACCCCTATCGTGCCAGCAACGTTTCACCTGCGCACGTGCTAGCTGTACGACGATGTAGCGGCACAGCGGCAACGATGTGGCTTAATCTTTTATTTCCCCTGTGCAAAGCCTTTTGGCGACCCTTTTTTAATACAGAATTCAAACGTATCCAACGTCTGAAACAAGGACTGGGGATGAACTTGGCAGCTTTTTCAATCGACGTAAAGAGGACCTCTACACTCTTCTGTGCTTCGCCAGACTCGGTTCAGTGCAGTACGACAGAAGACTGATAAATGTGGCAAAGTGCGATTTCAAAATTCCACCGCAGTGATGAACTCGGAGAACCTTTTTATGTCTTTAGAATTTTGTCTTCAAACGACAGCTTTATCTGTCTCAGCGGTTAAAAATGAAATTAATTTCTGGCGTTTTACGTGCCAGAACCGCAGCGTTTATGAGGCACGCCGTAGTGCTGGAGGCACGAATAATTTTTGACCGCCCTGCGTTCGTTAACGTGCACCCAATTAATGAACGGCGCACGGGCGTTTTTGGCGTTTCGCCCGCAGAGAAATGCGGTCGCCAACACGGCCAGCATTTGATCCCGCGCCCTAGGGATCAGCAGCGCAACACCAAAGCCGTTACCCCACCACGGCGGCTGTTTCAGTGGTCAATTTTACACACAGCAATAAGTCATTTCCATTGGTTGCTGTGCTGCGTCCATTTTTTCCGATATTTTTTTTTATCCTGCGTGAACAAGATAATTCAGACTGGCCTTTCAGAAACACCTGTCATTAAAGGGTTCTGGTTCATAGACGATTATTTGATTATTGCCAGATAATTGCAAGAAATAAGCATTGTTAATGTAGTAGAAGGTAGAAGGGATCCTTAATGTATTTAGATATTCTTCTGAAAGGTTGAAATTAGGAAATGCCATCTAATGAAACCATCCAGTTCCTTGATCTGAAGCTTGTTTTCTTTGAAAAGCACGTTTGGTGAGAACACAGGCCTAGATCAGGGAAGAGCATTTCACTATTTACTCTAAATTTACCATCTTGCCATTTCCCCATTTACTCTAGATTAATCAAAAGAGGCGTCGCAATACGAATTGCTTTGCTCTCGCATCAGCACTAAAGAAATCGTACAGCTTTACATACGTACGTACGTACGTACGTACGTACGTACGTACGTACATACATACATACATACATACATACATACATACATACATACATACATACATACATACATACATACATTTATTTATTTATTTATTTATTTATACATACTGCAGCCCGTTAGGGCTATGGCAGGAGTGGGTGTACATGCGAGTAAAACTAACTATAATAGGCACAAACAGGAACATAGAAATAGGAAAATGTAAAGGAACTATACATCAGCAATAGCATTTAAAAATTGAGAAATGGGTAACAAACGAACTTGGGCAGGTAACAAATTCCACTGTTCAATCATGCGGGGAAAAAACTGTATTTGAAAGTGTTAGTGCGTGGATGCAGTGGTCTAATATTAGAGGCATGATAAGCTCTATTTGAAGTCGGGCAAGCAGGCGTTAAAAGGGAGGGATCAGATTGGTGACAGGGAGAGTTCTTATAAGAATAGAAAATCTTCAGAGATTCTATGTGCCACCTTCTAGAAAGAAACTGGAGGTTTAATCCCGCAAGAGCAGCTGACGGTGAAAAATCTCGGTCGAAGCGACGGTAAACAAAACGAATAGCCTTCCTCTGGACCGACTCAATACAATTAATTTCGCATTGTTTGTATTGGTTCCATACGGAGGAAGCATATTGTAAAATTGGGCGAATCAGTGTTTTGTATGCTACTAATTTAGTGTCTCTCGGAGCAGCAGACAAAGTCCGGCGGATGTGACCAAATTTTTTAAATGCTTTACTGCAAATGTAATCTATTTGTTTGGACCAAGACAAGGTGGGTGTAAAAATGGCGCCTAAATGTTTGTATTGAAAAACTCTTGTTAGTGGTACACCGTTGCAAATACAATCAAAACATACGGGCATACGTCTGTTAGTAAAACACATTATAACAGTTTTATCAAAATTGATGCTAATTTTCCAGGAAGCACACCGGTTACAAAATGAAACAAAGGCATCCTTAAGGCGCTGATAATCAGCGAGTGAGTCAACTGGGCTGTACATAACACAATCATCTGCATAGAGGCGTATTTTTGAAGTGACGTGGTCTGGAAGGTCGTTAATAAACAATAACAATATTAGAGGGCCAAGTACAGACCCTTGTGGGACCCCTGAGGTGACGTCGACTACAGACGAATCCGCAGAATCATAGCATACGAATTGGGAACGCAGAGAAAGGAAACTGGACATCCAAGACACGAACTGAGGGTTTTTTAGAATATTATGGAGTTTCAAAAGCAATTTAGAGTGTAGTACAGTGTGGAAACCTTTGCTAAAGTCAATGAAAATGGTGTCAATCTCATTACCTAAGTCGATGTAGTGGGAAAGGTCATGAGTGAACTCCGTAAGTTGAGTTACAGTACTAAAACCGCGCCTGAAGCCGTGCTGAAAGCTGTTCAGTAGGTAATTATTTTCAATGAACATTATTATATCCTTATAGACTATATGTTCTAGTATTTTACATGAGGTTGGAGTTAAAGAAATAGGCCTATAGTTAGATAAGAGCTGTCTGTCACCAGATTTATATAAAGGTAGTACTTTAGCTCTTTTCCAGGAAGAAGGCACA
This sequence comes from Dermacentor variabilis, assembly GCF_050947875.1. Lineage (NCBI taxonomy): Eukaryota > Metazoa > Arthropoda > Arachnida > Ixodida > Ixodidae > Dermacentor > Dermacentor variabilis. The sequence continues at coordinate 27,573,718 of NW_027460280.1, forward strand.
ACGCCACTATTAAGGGACTTCTGACATAATGAACAGATGTTTAAATGTCCATAGCGAGAATCGTACTAAAAAGGAATTCGGAATTCCATCAGGGCCGGCTGGTTTTTTAGTATCTAAGTTCAGTATGAGACTCAAAACACCTTCTAGGCTAATGTTGATATCATCAATTGCGTAAGAATCGTTAGTTGTAAGTGTTAAAAGACACATACATACATACATACATACATACATACATACATACATACATACATACATACATACATACATACATACATACATACATACATACATACATACATACATACATACATACATACATACATCTCTATGGTTTACTTATATAGGGTTACTATATAGTGCACAGCAAATATGGTACAATTATATAGTCAATACACATAAACAGAGATCCAGACAAAGTGATATATACCTTATATATATATATATATATATATATATATATAATGCTAAGCAGTAAGCGTTAGGCATCTAGGCAATCTCTGGGTCACATAAAAAAACACGCAGAGCACGGAAAGAAATCAGTACAAGCGAATGACGGCGTATTGCACAGTATTTGTATTCGCTGCAAAGGCGACCCTTTGATTTGTTTGTGATGAGAAAATGGCTCAAAATGTCGTGTCAGTCTGACTGTATAGTAGTAATGCCGCATAGGAGGTCTGTCACATCAATACTTCCTTGAATAATATTGTAAGGGATAACTTAAATATCTCTGTTGCCTCCTGGAGCTGGGCGTGCCAAGCTTCCGTTCACTGACAAAGTGGTCAGAGTGCTCTGAAATCGCGCACAATTCCAACTCTGAACTACCTCAATTTGCTCATTACCTCTCACTCTGAAGTGTTTCCAAATAACAGATGCCAATTCCATACGAGGTCTGATCAGCGAATAAAAAAGGCTGAGTAAGGCATCAGGTGTCAAAAAAAGGCCACATTAGACGAGATATAATTCCAAGGAGATTAAAACCAAAGTTAGAAATAGACGCGACATTCTTTTTGAAAGAGAGCTGGTAGTCAATCAGCACGCCTAGATCTCGAACCACATAAATTCTCAAAATATCAGTACTTTCCAATGTATAAATAAAGTGTATTGACTCTTTATGGCGCGACAAAGTAATAAATTTAGTCTTTTGTACGTTTATCGACAAATGGTTTCTGGAGCACCAATCGAAAATGTTCGAAATGTCATTTTGAAGTTCTTTTCAGTCTGCCAAAGTTGAAATACGCATAATCAACTTCAGATCATCAGCAAACAGTAAAATGTTTCAGAATTAACGCAACTTATGATGTCATTTATAAAAGCAAAGAACAGCAATGGGCCCAAAATCGAACCCTGAGGCAGACCTGAAGACGAAATGTAGGGTTCGGATAAAGCGCCATCTATGCGCACGTAATTTTTCCACAATGACAAGCAGCTCGATAGCCATTTAGAGACGATCGGGCAGGCACGATAACTCTCCATCATTATCGCCAAATGAAGGTGGCCTGCCTTATTGGGGGCCTTCGAGAGATCGAAGCAGACAGTTTCTACCCTTGACCGCGAGACGAAACCAAAGGTGTACCCGCCGTGGTTGCTCAGTGGCTATGGCGTTGGGCTGCTGAGCACGAGGTCCCGGGATCGAATCCCGGCCACGGCGGCCGCATTTCGATGGGGGCGAAATGCGAAAACACCCGTGTACTTCTATTTAGGTGCACGTTAAGGAACGCCAGGTGGTCGAAAATCTCCGGAGTCCCCCACTACGGCGTGCCTCATAATCAGAAAGTGGTTTTGGCACGTAAAACCCCATGATTTAAACCAAAGGTGCACTGTATATAGTTAAGGTAAGAACACATATTAGTCCCAACAAACCTTCCTCTCCTAAACCTATGTTGCTGTGGCAACATATATTTAGACATGAGGTAAGATAGACACGTGGGGACTACAGTTTCAAAGATTTTTGCGAAACCGCACAAGGAAATTGGTCGATAATTCAATGCGAGACAGGTATCTCCTCCTTTGTGGATGGGTACGGCTACAGCTCGCTTCGAAACCGCTGGAAATACTCCAGTGTTTAAGAAGACATTGAAAATAACAGCCAACTCTGGGGCAAAGAAGCGACCACAACCTTTAATAATAAAAGGAGGGACTCCATCGGTGTCAAAAGAAAATTTGAACTTGAACGTATTAATTGCTGCGAACACATCAGAGGAGCAAATGCTGAATAGAGCTAATGTACGTATTCATAACATTGGATGTGGCACACGACGCTGTGACATTTGAATTGCTGTCAGGTATAGTAACACGTGCTAAAAAAATCTGCAAATGTATCAGCTACCTGCTTTAGGTGCTGTAATGGCATCAGTTGTATCGTCGTTCTGTCTTCGGACACGCAGGCACATCTTCTGTGGAGACCGTGCGTGTCTTATATTTATCAAACTTAAAAACAAAAACTGTGGGTTAGGTTTTAAACTTTGCTCAACGTGATTTTCATAAACAAGTTTGTCTCGCGAAAAACTTTTTTCACCAAAGAGCGGCATTCCTCGAATTTTTTAGTAACAGTCAAAAGCCCGTGATTATTTGAGTGTGTGTGTGTGTGTGTGTGTGTGTTGTCTGTCTGTCTGGAGCGAACATGAAAGCGTGCTTTTGTTTTTGAATCTGCAGGTTGTTCCCATGGCCTAATTTCAAATTTGTGTGAAAGCTTTTTAAAACGGTTTAAGGAAATGACAAAGGTAACGCTGCCTAAGAAAATAGAGAAAAAGAAGCTTCAAACGATTCAAAAATACAGCGAAGCTGTTAACCTCTCGGTGGTCGGCATTTTTTGTATCCGTCCGTTAGCACTAATTATGGTCATCTGCAAGTGCTCACACCCCCGTAAGCAAGCAATAAATGTATTCCCTCATAACCTCGTAAGGCAGAGGCTAAAAGCACTGAGAAAAGTGAAGCGAACATTGTTACGATCGGCCTGCAGGTGTACCGACCTGCAAAATTTTCCCGGCCCGCTGCGACGACTCGCTTTGTAAAGACAACAATGCGCCTCCTCAAGATCCCAAAGGCGCCGGCATGTCTAGCCACGTTCGGCGGACCGAGTATTTTTAGTTGATTCGTTGTCGCCTTCACGGTTTGCTTGTAGCTGGAGAACTCCTGGAAAAGGATGTTTTGCGGTGCTTTCTCACGGGCCCCAGAGGTCGTCACAGTTAATGGACAGACGCGGCGGCTACTGACTGCGGGGTCAGCTCTGGGATCAAGAGGCGCCTGCTTGGGTCAAGACCTCTGTCTACGGGAACACTCTCACCTCGGTGCGTTCAGTGAAACCAAAGTGCGGAAGTGAGTGTGTGAACCCTCCCCCTCAAAGGCGGGTCGACTACGATGACTTTGGACGCTCCCATTGGACGAAGGTTGAATGGTAGTTTTCCCTCACCTAGGGATCTAGGGAGGACAGAGGGTTTTTAAGCAGCCGTTTCCGGCTCTTCAAGGTGCTGTCTCTTTCAGTCACGCTAGACTGATGAAATGTAACCTTCTCCGCCCTTCATGTTGATATTGTAAATAAATCCCATATTCCTCGTTCTCGATGAGAACAAGTCCCTCCCTTCAACAACGTCCTTAGCGTGGATGAGTCGGACGACGGCATGGGCCAGCTACCAGCTATTTCATGCCCGACCCCAACCCTTACAACATGTAGTGCATATATTCTTTGGGATCCCGCGTAGAACATACAAAATAGCATAATATGTTTCAATAAAGAACAAGCTCAAAACAATAATCCGAACCACATAATTGACGATAAGGCGCTCCTGATTACAATGCGAAGCACGTAGCGCTCCCAGCATACGTTTCCCGGTAAAGATTACTGTTGCGCAAGGCGACGGCAGCTTGCGATGTGGGGAGTGACGTCCCTACCCTTTCGTATATAAAATAACCAGCCTGTAGCAACTGATTTCAATGTTGTTTCAGCGCCACTATGGGTGGCGGCGTGCTGTCAAAATTACCATTACTCCCATTAGTACCATTACTTTAACCCGCCGCGGTCGCTTAGTGGCTATGCTGTTGGGCTGTATAAGCACGAGGTCGCGGGACCGAATCCTGGCCACGGCTGCCGATGGGGACGAATTGCGAAAACACCCGAGTATACTTAGATTTAGGTGCACGTTAAAGAACCCCATGTGGCCAAAATTATTCGGAAGTGTCCCAGTACGGCGTGCCTCATAATCAGATCGGGGTTATGGCTCGTAAAACTCCATAATTTAATTTTTAATCCTGTGACGCATGCGATTTCAGATGAATAACGATTGTGCTGTAAGTCAGCGCTGTTTTGATGCGTGTTCCTTCAGTGATCGTCGTCGTCTTCTTGCTCTGCGAACCTTTGTTCAGAATGAACCAAATTCCGAGAATCTTCTTTGGTGCCGCGGGAAATGCGGGTACAGCTGCTGCCAGGCATAGGGCTCTTTTAAAGAGCATCCTGGCGTGGCGGGCTGGTGGGACCGCTTTCCAGCCCTGCGTCATTTCCGGACCGCTGCTGCCTTGTCCTCCTTCCTTTTTAATTTTTATCATCACCGTTTCTTGTCTGCGTCTAACAGCTTTTTTGCGCAAGAACGTGGTTAGTCTGACCCTATATGCCTTTTCTTTCGTGCTCCGTCTCTAACCCTTTGCGCTTTAATTGAAGTAAGTCGGGGCGTTCGGTGTTCCGCCTCGTCGAAGTATGTTCTTCACCTCAAGGTCCATTTCTGACCTTGCTCGCGCTGACCACGGAAGTGGTGGGAAAGCAGCTGTCTGAAAATCGTTGAGCTGAAAGAAGAGTCCAGCCTCGGCCAAGCATGCATTTGCGTTGGGCTTGACAGCTATCGCGTGCATACGCGCCATCGACCTGCGAGATGTCGTATACCTCGCCTCTGCGGAGAAGGCCGTCTCCGCTGCTCAGCTTACCGCAACTATCACCCTGAGGATCGACCACAGCCGTAAGGAAATTACTCTATACTTGTGCGGGTTTTCTTTCTCTTTTTTTTTCGGCACTTTCGCTGCTTGGCAGGGCCGTATGACCGTGCGCCACTTTTTCGACGGAATATACTATTTTTTGCCCTAGCTTGGCATTTTGTAATGACATCGGAGGTAAACTCCGGGAAACTTTTTAAAGCGCACAAAATGTGCCGAATAATACGCGCTTAGACTTATAATACTACCTTCAAACAATAAAGCAGGTATGTCAACGTGTTTTTGATTGACCTGCTCAGGAATTTGCAGGATAATAGGGGAATGTCCTCGCGTATAGCTTTGTCCAACCATCAGTGGCGCTATTTGTTTTGCGGCTATTGGAATACGCTTACCTCTGGGCGAAGACTGCAAGTGCTGCATAGACACGCGCGTTAAAAGGAAGCTTTAGGTCCGAGGCTATTTCTCTCTCCAAATACTTGCAAAACTGAGAAATTCCCTCCCTGGACACCCGCTGCATCGATTGGAATTAACCTTGTTGCGCTTAAGAAAGCTAAGTTCTGCTGCCTGTAGGCAGCAGAATGTTGGATTGTGGTTTCATAGTTTTTGCGAAAATTGCCGGAAATCGGTAAGCTAAGATAATTGAAGCATACCTTACATATCTGCAACTCTCCACTAAAAACAAGTGCAGTTCTGTAAACTACACCTGCTAAAGCATCTCAAGCGGACAAATGTGATGAAGGAATTTTCAGCTTGCGTGAGATTTTCGCACTGTTTACGAGGGTATTGCCAAATTCCCAATCACAAATTAGCGATATAATAAGGAGCTGTGCATAGTACACCAATTTTGTCCACTTTAGGTAGGTGAAGTTTGCAGAATAGTTGCACGGAATTACAGAGTTCTAAACCTTCACAGTTGCGTACTCGTGCAATGTTCAATAATTCTTGTACAAAAAGAAAAAACCCTGATGGTCATTATAAATAATGTTCTCCCAGCAGTCAGTGGATTTTAACATTTTTTTAATGCAACAAACCTCATCAAATCCTCTGGAGTGAATGCTGAGCAATACGATTTCTCCGTTCTCATGAAGTTACGTATAGGAGCTCTTGAGAGGAATAAAGCTTCCTCCGATGCTGGCAACCAATTGCTGAAAGAAGCCAAGCTCATAACATTATCACAGAAACACGTTCCAGCTTTTCATGTTCTAGCTTCCTTGCTGGTGCAAGCAATACCCAACACAACTTTTCTGAAATGCGCGAATTGTAGCTATAAAACATTGCTTGATAAATGTACATGTTACGTAAGTTGCAAGAAACTTCGTTTATTAGAAAACGTTGCCTTTTCAGTTATTTAACGGTGGCAGTCATTCATTTCGACAGCCTGTTATTATCAACGTTCATGTTATTTTAAACCGTGTAGCTAAGTAAGAGGTTAGTGTGTAAGGTCGAACGTAGGGTCAAAGTGAAGGCCGCGTAGGGTTATGTAGTGTCTTTTCGGGCTACACGTAGGGTCTTTTTTAAAAAGTGGTTGGCGAAACTGCTCTCCGCGTGTTGTAGGATTCGGGGGTGCCGTGGTACCGGAGGCTGGCGTCACACGGCGGGTCGCTGTCTAGCCTACGCCGCCGGTCTGTCTCGAAACGGGTAGCTGGCCTACGCTGCCGGGGCGTCACACGGAGGCTTAGCGGGCCCACGCCGTCGTCCGTGCTTTTCTTGGCGAGAGTTGCTAACTTATTGATCAGTACGAGGTCAGGAGGTTGGAGGATCAGAACATGGGGTTTATTCACATGGGGAAAAAACGACAAACTTATTTGCAGGAAAAGGTATACTCGTACTGGCTGGAGCACGGAGCGTAGTACTCGTAGGATGAGCTTCATGCCAGGGCTGACTACATCGTTGTGTGAGCGCACACTCCACACACCCATGACTCCAGGGAAAACAAGGGGGAAGGCGGGAGATGGAAATTCAAGACGATGAGCAAAACGAGAACAAGGTAAAAGCGGGAGCCAATGTTTCGACAGGTGGACTTGTCTTTTTCACTCAGGATTTAAAAACCATCTGTCGTTCCTAAATCACTCGCTAGGGAAACGGGCAATGTTCCAATCAACAAGTCCGGCTCTTCGCATCGGCACAGCAAACCGCCTCCGAGGAGGGGAAGGTTCACGCGAAGCCCATGCCCCGCCCCCAAACAGATCCTGAAAAGGGGGAAGCAAGCATACCAGACCCAGTGTTTCACTGACTAAAACCACGCGCCACCGCCACCTGGTCGACGAAAACAGTATGGAGGGATTTTCTCACTGACGACCGGGGAGAGGTCAGTGGCCCAAGTTCGCCAGAAGGTAAAACTTCTCAAAGTCCTGGCGTCTTTCGCTGGAGTTCTGGATAAACCTCCGTCGTGTCGTCCTCACGCCAACCTCTAATTTGGCGTCACTGTCAGCATATCAGTATCCACGTTGACTCGGTCGAAGGTTGTTTGACGTCGGTACCGCAATGACCCCGGCCTCCACTATTCGGCGAATACGCGTAACAGTGCGCTGGCCGCGTCGACGACCTCATTTCGGCGACGCGGTAGCGTCACGTCCACGAATTTCCCAACACCATGATCCACCCTTTCCATGCGATGACGCCTACAGGTGCAGGATGCGGATCCTCGTGCACAGATGTGTGCGCAAAAGTATCGCTGTAAGCGCTATTCAGTTCTGTGTAACTGACTTGGAAGTTATTCACTCAGACACCGACAATGTACAAGGAGCATTTCCTTTGTCTAGGATTTTGATAAAGTGGCTCAAATGCCTGACAGTACATTGCGCCCGCCACCAGCCGTGCTTGCTTAGTAACTTTGCCATTACGTTGCTAAACCCGAAGGCGCGGGATCAAACCCTCGCCGCTGCGGCCGCACTTCGATGCGGGCGAAATGCAAGAACGCCTTTGTACCGTGCATCGAGTGCACGCTAAAGAACCAAAGGTGGTCGCAGTTAATCTGCAGCTCCCCCCTACGGCGTGCCTCATAATCTCATCCTGGTTTTGGCATGTAAAACTCCAGAATTATTTTTTATGCGAAGGCATCAAATGGGCCCGTTGAGGCAAAAAGCCGGCGTCTGTAGCAGTGAAACGGCACGTAACTTCCCATTGGCTGCGGCGCTACGTCACGAGCGCGCCTCGACGGAGCAGAGCAGGCGAAACGGTGCTGCGTGAGAAGAGAGGGCATTGTCGCGACGCCACGTCACCAGCGCGCCTCAACTGAGTAGATGCGACGCCGCGGGGAGACACGGGAGTGTCGGCGAAGCAGTCGCGCGACGCGTGCCTGCGGGCGCCGCCGTCTCGCTCTCGGAGAGAAGTGGTTCTGAAGGGGCAAAGGTTGGGGCCTGCAGCCCTTGAGGGAGTATGGCTCAGCGAACCGGCGCGCGGTTCGTATCTCTCTTTCACCCTCACTGGGCTTAGCTGCCGCTGCGAAGGGATGCCTCGTTGCTGCTCCGACTGCGAGTTGGCTGGTACTGGACGGCAGCCCGCCGGCACCGCCTTGGAAAAGCCACCTCGCCAGCCTGTGCCTCCTGTGGTGAACTAGAGACACTGGAGCACCTCCTGCTGGCCTGCCCTGCTCACCTGCAGCACCGCGGCCGACTTCTGCAAGAGTACCACCGCCTGGGGCTCCCATATTCACGACAGGAACATATCCTCTTCCCCTGTCGTAATCAGATACCGGCCTTCCTAAGTGTCGTCGAGTACCTCGACTCGTCGAGGCTCTCGGCGAGACTATAGGAAATTTCTACAAAGACGGATGGCCTAACGACCATCCCACCACCTCAGGCTTCCTGATCCGCCACTACATCGCTTCTACCTCTACGACCCTCTACCTTTCTCCCTCCTACCCTCTCTCTCTTTTAATCCCGTCTCCTCAACCCTGCTGGCGCTGAGCCGTGCTCCCGCACGGGTTGCAGAAAATAGTGTTAGCCTTTCCTCCTTCCCCACAAGAACCACTTCTCTCTCTGCGCGTCTGCCGGCCTTGGTGGCCGCTGCTGCTTCCTCGGTCTCTCGTCGCGCAGGACGTCGGTGGTATGAGGCGTTCGCACCGCAGGATGCTGCTACTTGCCGGCTCGGGCAGCACGTACCGCTATGGTACATTACTTACAGCGCAAAACTGGCAGGGACCGCGCAGCGGCGTTCAATTGAACTTTAATGATTTCACTTCACAACTCATGCGAAGTGATTAGGTGTCCGCGTATTTTTTTATAACTCCCCTTTCCCGTGCTATTCGATCCCATGTTATTGAGACAGATAATAGAAGCGCTGCTAAAAGTAAGGCACTAAACCTCAAATTTACAATGTTCAGTGTGAAAAACAGCAGTGTATATATGCAAAACATTCACCTTAGGAGCGGAATATATATGATGACGGCTGTCACGTTGAAAAACAAAACACGTTTCGGCTGGAGACCGGCCATTTTCAAAATGTTTTCACGAAAAGAAAAAAAAAAAGGAACAGCTAAGCCGCAATGTGACAAGACAGGTTATGTCGAGCAAGCACGTGCTTTTATCTTTAAGATAAAATTTTCTTTCTGAAGTTGCTCAGTGTATATACAGGGTGTTCCACGTAACTTGTGCCAAAATTTTAATATATGCGAGTGCCACGTAGCTTGACAGAAAAAGTGCCGCGCGGCACTTCTCTTATGTTTCTTGAGCCTGACGTTTGCCTTTAGTTTTGGCGGTGCTGTTGGCTGTCGCCACGAGTTCGCACTGGCGAAGCGTGGCTAACAAGTCGGTCTAATACATGTCGGCGCCATCTTGAGAAGGTAGCGCAAAACAACACGCTCGCTGACGCCCGTCTGCGGCAGACGTATTTGTTCGCACGAGAAAAACGTGCTGCGTGGTAACAAGCGCGGATCCGAAAATGATGCTGCCGCAACGCGCGGCTTCATTCGCGTCACGACGCGAGAATCGCTGTCTGGAAAGTGAACACCTTGTTGCGCGCGCTGTGCGGCGTGCCTTTCGCGAGCGTTCTTCTTGGCCGGTGCCTGATGAATGCCTGTTGCTGCATCTCGTCTTGTTGTGTGTCGGTCCATCGCAGCGCAACTGCCACCGTAAAAATAACTGTGCGCCCTGAAAACTCGACTGTCGCGGATTTTAGCGCACTTCCGCTCCCCTACTTCGTGTCGCATCGTCTTAATATTTGCATGCTTACTGTCAAGTCGCATGTTGCATGCTCCACGTGCGCTGGCATTCTCGAACGGCCGTGTGCGGCCCGAGTGCCTCAAAGCCGAATTCACTGTTTCGCGTAAGAGCTGTCCTGTCATTGGCTCCGCCTTCTCTAATAATATGGCTGCTATCAGGATTGGTCGGCGCCTGTTCTGATACGGACCACTGTAGTGCGCCAACCGCCTTTTCTAACGCGAACCTTGATTTATTATTTTGCCTTTGCGCCTCGATCTTGCAATACGGCTGCACAAGAGCGGGAGAGTGCAGCCGGCGTAGTTCGCTTCCTGCACCTGTTGTCACGTGGGGGAGGCTAGGACGAGCCTTTGTTGCGCAGCGTTCACTTCCATTTTCACGCGGAGGCCGTTGCCGCACAGGGGGAAGCGCGAGTTGTCGCTTCACATCATGTGGACTGGAGCCAGGCAAGCGCAGAGCAAAATGTAAAAGACTCCGGAACATAGATGAAAATAAATGGGCGGCTAAATGTTGCCCAAATATGTGTACCTGAAAAGCGTGGACACAGAGTGGAGGAAGAGGTCGAGAAAGTTGGCAGCGAAGTACAGGGTAATTGAAAGTGTAAATAGACAACCACAGGGTAATTAAAAGGAAAGTAAGAGAAACAGAAAGAGGGAATTGGATGCAAAGAATGGAAACAAAAAGCTCATGGAGATTTACAAGAATGAGAAGAAATAAATTAGAAGGGAAAGTCTGTGCGATAACACAAAGTGCGTGTGCCTTGCTATTAGAGGCTCGAGCCGGTTGCGTAAGGACGAAAACATACCGGAGCAAATATTTCCAGCAGGAAAAGCCATGTGTCTGGCGAGGCAGCAGAAATCTAGGGACCACTAAGCAGATCCTAATGGAATGCCAAGGTTTTCACCCAGTATGAGTTCGGCGACATTGTCGTCTCGGCCGTAGTATCGCTGTTAGGCGCGCGCTGATTGACGGGTTGAGCGCTACGTCACGCCAAGGCGATATTATCGCCGAAGTAATCGTCGCAGAATACGTCCCCAAGAGACGTTTAGAGCGACAGAGGGTAAGGCGTGCAGACACGGGTACAAAAGATCCAGACAACACAAACGCCGACTATCAACTGAAGGGCGCGCTGAAACTTATCTGCGTATGCTCAGGTATGGAAACTTGTCTGCGTATGCTCAGGTATGGTAGCGCCGCCTGTCAATCAGGCACACGTGCGGGCTATATGCGAGAGATAACTGTTTAGGCATTTCATTTCTTCTTTATGCATGTTAAGCCTTCTGTCACTATGAATTCCTACCAACTATAACCTTCTGTGGTTCTAAGCTTCATTTCTAGTACTCTGAGCTCCTATTTATGTTCTCCTACTTATCTGCTCAATCCTGTATCTTTAGCTTCGAGTATTGCTATTTGTTTCTTCCGAGCTAGGACCATGCCGTGGTATACCCGGAATCGTGTCTGCCTGTTAGAAGTTCAGGTTATGTCCGGCTTTCTGCAGCAATCGACCGGCCGTGCTAGGAGGATATGTGCTATACTATCTTCTGAATCCGGGCGTCAAGTTAGGTTTTACCAGGAGTGTCTTAACTATCGCCGCCGGAACCATCCGTGCGCAGACTGGATGAGAATAGCGAACCAACACGCGGAATTCTTGTGGAGGGTGAAACTTCGAGAGCCGCTACGAAGAGGAAGTTGTTTTCTACTAATAATAGCTTACTGGTCCTAGGAGGCGCCGTCGTAGATGATAGTCAGTGCGCAAAAGCCTAGCTTTATGCCCTGAATATTGTTTTAAGCCTAACCAGAAACACACTAGACGCTTTAAGCCTGCCGCGCTGCATCACTAGATTTGTCCCTGAAGAAGTGCGCTCGCGTTATATTTCAGACTTCATTGTTACCATCAAGGTATCTCAAACGAAAACTGAGGCTTCTGGTCCTACCCGAGCTTTGGTGAATAATTGTGTAGAGAGAAAACTTAGGCCCATAGTTTCATATAAAGAATGCCATTTTGTAATTATTCCAGGCAGCATGTTTTCAGAAAAAGCATTATCAGCAATTAAAAGAATTTTCAGACTGTAAAGCTCAAGCCATCTGTAGTTAAGCAACGCGCTGTAGTTCTCCTGTTAAAACATAATCTTGATAAGATCGTCAAGAAGGCCAGATCGTTCATCTTAGAACTGTTTTTTTTTTCGGCCAGAACGCACAAGGAAGAGATTCCTTTTCGAGCAATTGTTCCGGAGAACGGGACCCGGCAATTCGTTCTAGCTGATTACCTGCAGAACTGCTTAAGTTGAGTTTTTCAGGCCCTTTTCGCATGCGTGACTCGCAGGCGCGAGTTCAGTTTTTGACAGAGCAGAATCCCGGTGGTTGTGCTGCTTTTAGTACGGATATTGAAGACCTTTATTGCTCTGTGCCGCATGAGGTGCTGCTAAATTGTGTTAACGACTACAATAATGAACAAGTGCAGGAATCAGTTTTCTTGGACAAATGTGGTGTTTCAACGGGGGCTTTTCTGGAAATTATTTCCTTGTATTTAAAGTCGACGTTGGTTGGATGGAGAGAAGGCGTCCTTGCGCAGAAATTAGGAATTTGCACTGGTTCCAAGGTTGCCCCTATCCTTAGTGATATCTTAGCAATACCTTAGCAAGATTGACAAATGCTTAGAGGACGCCGTAGATGATCGTGTTTTGAAGGTATTTCGTTACGTGGACGATTAACTGATTTTGTGTAGTACGGATGATTTTTAATCCGTTGTTACCTCAGTGAGCGAACAATTTAAAGTGAACGGAGGAGGGTTAAAGAATGGTCTCGAAGTTGAGCAATACAATTTCTAGACATATCCTTGACGTTTCAGGACTACCACGCGTGCTGGCAGTACTCCCCTAGATTTTCAATACCGTTGCTAAACATTTCATGCAAGCATTCTAAAGTTGTAAAAGAACAGAATTGCCAATATGCCTTGCCAGAATTGCGAGAATTGCCAGAATTACCTTAAGTCCCCTCTCACGAAATCGTGTGTGCACAAAATGAACGCCAGCTTTAATGCACAGTGTACGCGTCTATCACAAGTCGGTTATCCTCGCGTTGCAGTAGCTATACTGTCGCTGAACGCTTAAAAAAGTCCATCATTTCGTCTAGTGCGAACTTGGTTGCAGAAAGCAGTAATAGCAATATAAAAGTCGTAGGTATTCCATACATCCATTGCTTATCGTACAGGCTAAAGAAAGTGGGAACCAGGTACGGTGTTAACGTTGTTTTTACGGCTGCCAATAGGCTAAGTAAGATTTGTGCCGCCGGGCAGAGAAAGAATGAGCAGTTAAAAGACAAAATGCGGACAGACATTTGCTTCGGAAAACACACGAACAAATTCACGGACTGCCGTACAGGCTTGGTATATATGGTTCCTTTCAGTTTCGGCCGCTTCTACTTAGGGCAGACAGGTCATTGTGTATATAATCAGAGATTGATGGAACATAAAATGTCGTCAACCGGAGGATCGCCATCTACTCTTTCTTTGCACTGTTGAAACTGTAAATGCATGCCAAATTTCAATGTATGCGCTGTTTTATACAGGCACAAGAACAAAGAAACGCGTCTAATGCTCGAGGCCTGACATATCAATAAAAGTGCGAGCGCATGCGCGAGCCAGCCTTCGATTAACTTGCACGAAGAAGAAATGAAATACCTAAACAGTTATCTCTTGCGTGTACCTAATTGACAGGTGGCGCTACCATACCTGAGCATGCGAGATAAGTTTTTAATCTACTGTCCTTTTTCCGCTACAATGCGCACTTCAGTCGATATTGGACATTTGTGTTGTCTGCTTCTCTTCTCATATGTCCTCGTCTGTACGCCTTACCTTCTGTCACAATGAACCCCTACCAACTAGCTCAACTTTCTGTGGTTCTAAGACGTTTAAAGTATTGGTGGAAAAAAAGCAGCAAAGAGATTGATGCGAGCGGACCAGGATAAGTAGCGGTACAAAGTAGTTTTGAGGAAGAGAAACAAAGATGGAGATGTATGCAAAAATGCTAGAATGAAAAGCATCTACAGCACACCTGATTAACTCAAGCAGGCTAGGTGGCCATTTGTCACCGTCCCGTTTCAAAGGGGATGCCAATAAAAATAAAACACCATCACTGCGTGCAGCTCACGACCGTGTGCTCAGCACGTCCGACGTCGTAGCCCACGTGACGAAACATGGAAACTGACTCTGCCCGAAGCGCAAATCGTTTGCTGCGGGAATAAAGAAGGTCTTCTGACTGCAGATAGAAAGGCGTGGTGCAAGACGTACGCCCTGTCCATCGTCAATCTGTTCTCTGAGCTAGTGCGCGTGTAGGGGGCGATGATCCGCCACAGTTTCACATGACTGCTAAAGACGTTGGTGTGCAATGTCCAATTTTCTCTTTGCCGCACGAATGAATTTCCTACGGGCATATTTTGTATGAACTTTGCCATTTCTACGTAACTTGAGTTGTGGGTGACTCATCTTTTAACTCGGGAGTCAAAAGCAATGCGAAGACTAGTACTGTAGGCCTGTAGCGTGCAATGAAAAAAATATATATTAGTACCTACATCTAATGAAGACAGCTTCAGTAAGGTGCTAACCGTTACTTACGAAGCTATAGTGAGCGAGTCGGACAGGTAGTGACCGCTACTAACAGAGCTCCAATTAACCTAACACGGCACTTATCAGTCCAGTGGGACGGCCTGCTGGAGTAACTAAACACCGCCTCCGTGAATACCACTGGGTCGCATCTAGCCTAAAGGCATACGTATGGAAAAAACTAAGCCGTGAAACAAATATATTTTCGCCACTACGCCATGTTAATTACAGCGTATATTACATCGTGTCCACACTAGGGCCCGTATTCACAAAAAGCTCTTACGCTAGAATCGTTCGTAAGGGAAAATTCCATTCAATCCTGATACTGGACATATTAGCGAAGCCAATGGCGAAAAGGGCTTACGGACGCAAAGCTTTGTGAATTGGGCCCCAGGAACGTAAAGCTGCGGCTGAGTAAACTGCACAGAGCAGGAAATATGTCAGAGTAAAACAACGAAGTAGGCAATACAACGAACGGGCTGCTACGCTCACAGCTTATGGTACGCCGCATCCTTATTTATGCCGTAATATTGGCGGTAGTGGCAGAGCTGGTGAGCATCAATGTGTCTTGTAAAAATACTTGTGCTAACAAATTTTGCTAACTTACTGTGTGCGCAGTGTGGGAAGCACGGTAGCAAGCGACTGCTAATCTAGCAATGAAAAAACAAAAACGAAAAGGAATTCGACTCCAGTGGCTCCTCGATTCCCTTTAGTTACTTAAGGAGTAATTAATTCTGAGACCTCCTCTTGTCGGTACGATTAGATAATCTCATTTAATCTTGAGAATTAGATGTCCCCAGTACTCCTGAGCAGTTTTAAAGGAACTCTAGTGCTGATCATTTTTAAAAGGTACAGAATTTGTAGAAATTGCTTTTCGCAGAAACATAATTTTAGTCCTTGAGTTGGATTTTTCAGAGAGGCGGACATTACCTGCACGAGAAATCGAAACACATATTCAAGTAGTTAACAAAAATTCACTAATTCACTTCTTAGTTAATTACTTACGGCACATGTGGCAATTTACTAATTGTAGCCGGTGAGATTGCAATGCGTATCCACCTGAAATGAATTTTGAGAATGTCACTAGTTTCGAGATATGCCTCGTCAGACTCGCCGTAAAGGTGCTTAAACTACTTAAACGGCGAAACGACCTACTTTTTTTTTTTCACAAAAAGCTCTTTTATGCAATGAAGCGCAAAAGTAACTGGAACGCCCCTGTGTTTCCCACACTTGGGAAGTAATACCTTGAAATTGTGTAATCCTGGAAATTAATTTCAACTGGATACATCTTGCAAACCGGCTACGAATTGTAACCGGTTTCTCCCCTGCAATTTGAAGATGCGTGTAATTAACATGTAGCTGTAGACGCGCGCTGTCCGCTGCGCCATTCATTGGTAAGTTTATGACGTGCGAGACGGGCTACAGTTAGCCAGCCCTCCGTGAGGCCGAGTTAAACCGTGCGCCCAATCAACATTCCACATAAAGAAAAATTAGAACAACTTGATCACCTTTATTTTCGACTGTGAGAGTACATTGTACCAAAGCAAAATATAAAATGTTATGCGAGTTATAAATTAGTATAACAGTTAATTTGTAATTGCTCTCCCGAGCACACCGCTCCGGAAACTTCGCTCCATATGTGTCAAAAATGCGGCTTTTGTGTTGTTTACCGCGCTTAAGCCGGCATTTTGAGGTACCAAACTCGGCGTATCGACAAAGCTGAACGTGTGATACGTTGAGCTTTTTTGGGTTAATGAATTCACTATCTGGCGCATTTGCACTCCGCGAACCCGCGAGGCCGACGAATCTCCGAGCAACAGCGTGTGCAGCGCTGTGCGGGCGCCGGCGGAGGAGGAGCTCGTTCGGCGCTGCGCAAGAGTGCGGCAGGTGGTTGTCTGCAGCCTCGTTTTGGTGTCGTCTGTTCGCTTGCGCAGTCCCCGGCAGAAGGGCGGCTGTCGCGAATACAAGGTGGTGGGTGGTGATAAACTTTAATAAATATTGAGCCATATCTTAAGCTATTCCTGGGTTGGCCCTTGGTCTCGTGAAGTGGCCGGCAGTCGGTGACGTCCGGCAACTTCCGAAGCGCTGCAAGTTCTGGTCGACAGACTACAGCGCTTGTGGGAGGCCTGTGACCGGCCAATGAACGGACCTCGCACGCTTGTCGCCGCTCGTCGTGGCTTCGTTGTCACCCGCCCCGTCGTCCAACTACCGGCCCTTGCGCGGAACGAACCGGCGGTGACTGCGGTCCAGAGGAAGTGTGCTTGTTCCGTGCGTGGGTGCGTGAGCGAATAATAGAATCCGGATGCCGAATTCACCAAGCTTTTCGTTCCCGTGTGCTCTTTGCCATTGGTCGGGCTCTCTTAGTTAATAACGTCTAGCACCAGGATTGGCTGGAATTTTCTCTTACAAACAATGGAAGCGTAAAAGCGTTTTGTCTGTACGGGCCCTGGTTTGTATTCACCGTTATTTCCAAGTAAACCTTAGTTGCGAGCAAGCGCTTTTTGACTCTTCCTTCACTGACGCTTGTGGTTGGCGTTGTTTAGTTTGAATATGCACATATTTGCTCAGTTAGCCGTTCCTTATTATGACTATAAATATTCCGTAGCGTCTCCCATAGCCCCCGGTGTTGCTTTGGTGCATTACTCTCTCGAGTGAAGCTAGCGGAGCAGGACTCTTTGAGGAACTATAAGCCATTGTTTGGTATATCATTGGCCTTAGTGAGGTTAGAACTGGTGAGGCTTATACAGTGCTGACTGACGGCCACGTCCTCTGCTATCTAGAGGACTCCCAGATAAGAAGCAATACAGGGTATATCCATAAGGACATATCGGGCAACATTGACGAATTCTACAGCTTTAATGAGAGGGTAGCAGCAGTCGTAATCAAACTTAATAAGTGGTATAGATTAAATGCAGTATAAACCCACGCTCCAACCTCCAGTCACGATGATGATGAAATAGATAGAAAAAAAAAGTTTTATGAAGGTGTTGAATTACCGATGAGAAAAGTGCAAATTCAGTATATTGTAGTCATGGACGACTTCAATGCAAAAGTGTGGAAAAAGCAGGCTTGTGAACAAGCAATTGGCAACTACGGCACCGACTCTAAAACCACTAGAGAAGAGATGCTGGTAGAATTCGCAGAAGGGAATAAGCTTCGAATAATAAACACCTTTTTCAGAAAGCGTTACAAGGGAAAGTGGACCTGGAAAATCCGTAATGGTGAAAGAAAAAATTAAATTGATTTCATACTTTCTGCCGATCCCAGCATAGTGCTGGATATAGAAGTGATAGATAGGGTAAAGTGCAGTGATCACTGGTTAGTGAGTGCTAGAATTCATTCACCTCAATTTGAAGAGAGAAAGAGTAAAATTGGTCAAGAAGAAACAGGTCAACCTAGAGGCAGTAAGGGTAAAAGCAGACAAATTCAGGCTGGTACTTGCAAACAAATTTGCAGCCTTAAAACAGAGAGGTGAAGATGACATAGAGGTAATGAATGAAACCGTAACTAAGCTGGCTTCAGAAGTAGCAATTGATGTGGGAGCTAAGGCACCAAGGCAACCAGTAGGTAAGCTTTCCCAAGTAACAAAGGACCTAATGAAGAAACGACAAAGAATGAAAATGTCCAACTCAAGAGGTTAAATAGAATTCGCGGAACTGTCAAAACTGATAAACAAGGAGAAAATAAGGGATATTCGAAACTATAACGTGAGAAAGGCTGAAGAAGCCGTAAAAAATGAACGCAGCCTGAAATCGGTGAGAAAGAAATTGGCATAGGACAAACCAAGATTTATGCACTGAAAGATAAGCAGGGTAATATGGTCAGCAATCTCGAAGATATAGTAAAAGAAGCGGAGGAATTCTATACTGACCTATACAATACCCAGAGCAGCCACGATACCTCCATTCGAAGTAGTAATGAACCGGTTACAGAGGCTCCTTCTTTAACTTGCGATTAAGTTAGAAGGGCCTTGCTAGACATGAAACGGGGAAAAGTGGCAGGAGAAGATGGAATAACCGTCGATTTAATCAAAGAAGCGGTTACCTAATGCTTGAAAAACTGACGGCCCTTTATACGAACTGTCTGTCGACTTCAAAGGTCCCAGAGAACTGGAAGAGTGCCAACATTATGCTCCACAAAAAGGGAGACGTTAAAGAATTGAAAACTTATAGGCCCATTAGCTTACTTCCAGTATTATATAAAATATTCACCAAGATCATTTCCAATACAATAAGGGCAACACTACTTCAGTCCACCAAGGGAACAGGCTGGCTTCTGGAAGGGATACTCTACAGTGGATCACATCCATTTCATCAATCAGGCAATCGAGAAATCCGCAGAGTACAATCGGCCTCTCTATATGGCTTTCATAGATTACGAAAAGGCATTTGATTCAGTAGAGATACCGGCAGTCATAGAGGCACTACGTAATCAGGGAGTACGGGACGCTTACCTAAACATCTGAGAAAATATCTGCAGAGATTCCACAGCTACCTTAATTTTCCACTTGAAAACTAGGAAGATACCTATAGAGAAAGGGGTCAGACAAGGAGACACAATCTGTCCAATGCTATTCACGGTGTGCTTGGAAGAAGTACTCAAACTATTAAGCTGAGAAGGCTTAGGAGTAAGGATCGACGGCGAATATCTCGGCAGCCTTCGGTTTGCAGATGACATTGTCCTGTTCAGCAACACCGGTTACGACGAATGATTGAGGACCTTGACAGAGAGAGTATAAAAGTTGGGTTCAAGATTGATATGCAGAAGATAAAAATAATGATGAATAGCCGGGCAAGGGAACAAGAGTTCAGGATCGCCAGTCAGCCTCTAGAGTTTCTGAAGGAGTACGTTTGCCTAGGTCAATCAATTACTCACAGGGGACCCTGATCATGAGAAGGAAATTTACAGAATTAAAATGGGTTGGAGCGCATACGGCAGATACTGTCAGCTCCTGACTGGAAGCTTACCATTATCATTGAAAAGAAAGGTGTACAATCAGTGCATTTTACCGGCGCTAACATATGGGGCAGAAACTTGGAGACTGACAAAGAAGCTTGAGAACATGTTAAAGACCGCGCAAAGAGCTATGGAACGAAGAATGTTAGGCGATACGTTAAGAGACAGAAAGAGATCGGTTTCGATCAGAGAGCAAGCGGGTATAGCCGATATCCTAATTGGCATTAGGAGAAAAAAATGGAGCTGGGCAGGTCATGTAATGCGCAAATTAGATAACCGATGAACCATTAGGGTGACAGAATGGGTACCAAGGGAAGGGAAACGCAGTCGGGGACGGCAGATAGACTAGGTGGGTCGATGAAATTAGGAAATTCGCAGGCGCTATAGTTGGAATGGGTTGGCGCAGGACAGGGGTAATTGGACATCGCATTGGCCTTCGTCCTGCAGTGAACATTAAATAGGCTGATTATTATTATTATTATTATTATTATTATTATTATTATTATTATTATTATTATTATTATTATTATTATTATTATTATTATTATTATTAAACTCAATAAATAAATCATTGTTATAAACAGCGGCCGCCGCGGCAGTTTCTTTGTACTTTGTGCCAATAGGGTAAGTTTTGAAGAATGTGCTCGTAAAAAAAACCATTACACGTAAAGGCAGAAGGAGCTTGAGATGTGAATTCAGCGAGATTAAGCGTATATATGCGCTGTTCTGACTCATTGTTATATTAGAAGCGTTGCAGAGGTCCCGTCCGTGTGGAACAGTTGCGGAAACGCGATGCATTGAGTGAATGCCCAGAAACATGTGACAATCTCTTATTTTGCTTCTGTTGTCTTGCGCGTGCCGTGTTGGTCGGCCGCCTGACCAAGGCGTGTTCTGTGTTTACGCGGCTGCATCTACATAGACCTGAACGCTATGCATAAGCTCCCATGTGTACTAAAATAGGCAAGCTGAATAGCACTCGCAACTGTTCCTGAGTAAAATTTCGTTTTCGCATATCATATCTTTGTTTAGCAGCGAGTAGCAATATGGCCGTTCGTTACGTAGTTCATGGCCATGCGCATTGGGTTTGTGTAAGTAGTGTTTTAAGGACTGTGTCAGTTGTCCAAATCTCTGCAAAATTTTCATGGAGTGCACTGTTGAGACGAAGTCTTGTCAACATGGAGTGGGTGGAACCGCTAGCCACTTGATACTAAAAAAAAAAAAAAAAAAACTCCAATTATGTGCTTACGTACTTTTATTTTTTTGTTGTAATAGCATGAAGCGGAGTAGCCGAAGTACTCGCAGCCTTATAATTTCACCATAGTAACCTATTTATCACAGAACATATATGCGTGATGGATTACGCACGTCACAAAAGTGACGCGAATATGAAAAGCGAGAACGCGTACGAGATTCGGTGGTCAGGTTTCGAGGGCTTCGCTTACATGTACAAACGCGCTAATTAGCATACGCAATACCACGGGAGGTGCATGTCGATCCAACAGGACGGGAAGGCGTACTGTGTCTGCTTTTATGTATTTCTTTCTTTCTGAGCGCGCTGTTTTCTTGAAGTTCAATTTACGATCTCGAACGCAGGAAGAGTGGCCTCCCGTTTAATATCCTCGGCGGCGCGCGCCACTTTCTGGTTTCTTTTCCGCCCATTGCAGGGATGCCGTGCATCGTGTGAATACTGTACACCCATGTTGTCTGCAGGGCTTATATTAGACTGCCCGGCACCGTCGGCAATATAGATTGCCTGGCGCAAGAGCCGGATTCTTCCAGTGCACTTGCGTACGTGAAGGGGTACTTTATCTTCTCTTTCGTGAGCTTCGGTATAGGATTTAATTTATGTGCCTGTGCACATACCGCAGTGCCCCCACACCGCAGTGTAAAGACTTGGGCGAGAAGGGAGGCGAATGTTGGCCACGGCGCTTGCCTGTGGCTAGCTTGCAGCACTGAGAGAATCAAACAGCCAGCTTGTACACCTGCGAGAGTCTTGAGAGAACGCTTTCCATCGTGGCTACACTGAGCCTCGTGTATGTTTTGGCCCCGGTGTGCTTTTGGCGGAGACGTACGCCGTGCAAACGGTAGCGCCATGGTGGCGACACCGTGCAAATATCGCATTCAAGCAGAACGCGCGGACTCCTATACTGTCATCGCGAACCGTTAAAGTGTTGTCAGCGGCCTGCCTGAACGTCCCGTCGACTCTGAGGTACACACGAGGGCAAAGGAGGGGGTGGGAGGGAGAGGGAGGATGTACACTTAGAATCGCGTTGTTAAAAAGAGAGAGAAACGAAGCTCGTTTATCGCTCGAACCTTGTGGTCAAGACGATACGAGCGAAACTGTTGCAGTATTCATTTGCCGTGCGTGTGTAGCACACAGCGCAGGCTCAACAGACGGTAACGCGAGAGGGACGGGCGCGTTCTTGTTGCTGGGTTCTGGACGCGTACGCCGTTGTTGTCACCTTTCTTAGCCGTTCTCGGGTAACATGAGAGCAACAGCTCCCAAGCTGAAAAAGAAACCGTTCGTCACATGAACAAGCTACTGTGAACAAGGACTCCGGGTCCTTAAGAGGGAAATCGAAGATGCGCTCGCACTACCATGCCCACCCTTCACTCCAGCACAGAACATGGTGCGTATGTATAAATAAATACAACGCATTTACTAAATTTACCCACATCGCGTTGAGTTTGTAAATCGACCGACTTGGTCGTGTGCGGTGAAATAGGCTTTTACCTTTCAGCAGCTTTTCGATCCGACCGCAGACACTTCCGCCTGTGTCTCACAGCGATTCGAACGGATTCGGATACTTCGAACCAGTCAGAAGCGGTTAGTGTCCCTGTATATGCTCCCCGCAGGGACACTACAATCAGTGAGTTTGTTACGCTGCCTGACAGGTCGGGTTCTGGAAGACGTATTTGGCAAGGACATAAGTGGTCCGTACTAACTTTCGCCAAACTGTTATAAGCAAAAAAAAAAAAAAAGGAAGAAAGAACGGTGCAAGATGGGGTTACAAGGGCCTGCGGTGTTTCGTCTTCAGACCTGTGACGAACGAACGCCGTATGTTTTCTAACTGTATCATGCACCGTATTTCTTTCTTCATTTTTTTTTTCCGTTCAAGAGCTAGGCTAACGTTAGCTGGGTGACACGGTAGAAATCTGCGATACGTTCTGGATGTGGAAATTTCACTCAACTTTCAGCTAATGTCGGTAAAAGTTACCTACGTTGCAGCTGCTTTTTAGTGATCGTTTCAGCTGCTCTGGATATCCGATCGAGGTACCTCTCAAGCAGCCCTGAACAGTCCGGAACGACAAATCGTGAGACACTTCTCTCGACTTTGAGGTTTTATCATACGCAAGTATTACCTTTGTTGCAGCTCGAGGTGGCGTTTCGGCCGGGAATCCCATTGACGACTACGTCCGTTAGTAGGAATGACGGGAAAAGTTTATTTTACATTATTTACACAGCCTCCAGATACGGAAGCCCACTCCATGCAGGAGCATATTAAAGGTCTTGAGTTCTCATCAAGACACGTCAGCACCTCCCATTGAACGAAAGGTATCCGCTTTTAATACCATCGTCTCCTCCAGGCGACTAGACTATGGAATCTGATGACTGTATCGCGGCCAATCACAATCAAATCGGTCGCAATATCCCGCCCGTGATATCTCACCGTTCCGCCGAACTCCGCCTCCGATGGTGCTGAATATGGCCCCGCATATTTAGCAAGCGCGTAGCAATCTGCGAATCGGAGGTCGAAGCCGTTCCCACGGTAGCATTCGACGCTGACCCTTTTTATCATTAGTTCAGGCTGTCAGATACAGGGAGGGGCCTTTTGTGGACCCGCCAACAGTCGGTGTCAACGCTGCGTTGACTTCTGGATGGGCGCTGATGGGTGGGTGGGGTTGCTTCGTGGCGAACGTCTAATTAAGGCCCTTGGTCGTGTTTAGACATAGCATCCTACAATATTTACAGATGTTCTAGGAATAATATAAACTGTTAAACATAAATTTTGCGGTTTTACGTGCCAAAACGACGGTCTGATTATCAGCACGCTGTAGTAGGGGACTTGGGATCAATTTTGACTATCTGGTGTATTCTTCACGCGCACCTAGTAAATCAAAGTATACAAACGCTTTCGCATTTCAGCCCCATTGGAATGTAGCCGCCGCGGTCGGAATCGAACCCGCGACCTCGAGCTCAGCAGAGCGAGCACCATATAGCCACTTAGCTACCGCACCTTTTTTTTTTATTATTATCGCTGAGGTATACGGCGGCTGGGGATGTACAAGTTGTATTTATTTGAAGAAAATGACGAGCCATGTCCAGATTCGCTCTATACACGTGCGTTTTTGATTGGGTAGCGGCTGCGGCAAGTTGTGCGCAGTGTGCTCGCCACGGCAAGACGGCAGTTCGCGGCGTGTATAGACGGAGACGATGCTGCGGCATTGTCCGAAGTTGCGCTGCCGGTTAAGTGCACCGCCTGCGTGGCTGCACTGCAGCAGTGCGCGCGTTGCTTATCGCCACCGAGTGCTGGCCCCTCGGAAGGCCAGCGCATGCATTTCTGGCGCGAGTCGCCGTTTAGACTGGTTCGGTTACGTCGCGCATCGCTCCGACGACGTCATCTGGTGGGGAAGCGCAGCCTCGCTGCCCGATATACGTGGACTCGGAAAGCGCACCGCTTGCGCCCGCAACGCTCGTCCCCCGACCGGGGCCCGCACCTCGATGGGTGCTCGAGGAGAGCCTGCGCGGCCGATAGCGGCGTTTGCTGCGTGTGGCGTTTTCTTGTGTCGCGTGCCTTGTCAGAGCCTGTCGCCCAGCCGTGTCGCTTTCTGTTTCGAGACCCTCCTCCCCGCCACCCGGAAAAAAGAAAGAGGGAACGCGCGGGGGCATTGGCGCCGGCGGAAGAACCGGCCGCGTCCACCGCCGTCGTGCAGCGGCTTGTCGCGCGGCGAGTCCACTCCGTGGTGGAAAGGACGCTGGGTGCATTCTGCGCCCCGCGGCACCACCACCACCGAAGAACCTCGAAACTTGGTGAGCGAAGGCGGCTCTTTCATTGACTTCTCGCTGTTCCCGAGGCAGGCACCGTCGGTGCGGCGCGTGCTCAGTGCTTCAGCCGCGCTCTGGAGATTCCGGCTGCTGCATGTTGGGACGCCCTTCCTTTTGTCGCATCGCCCATTATGAGCCCTAGCGTCGCTTGTTTTCGGCTGGACAGCAAAGGAAAAAAAAAAGAAATTAATTTGAGACAAAGTAATTATACTGGCGCTCTTAGGATAGCTCTTATTCGAAGCCAGTTTTGAGTAGCGCGCTGTCTATGCGATTGAGTACATCGCGTCAGCTACAGCTGGCTTTTAAAGGTTGGCGGAATAGTTTTTTTTTTTTCAGTTAGTATATGAGCTCTTACAGAAGGAAACTTTACCTTGAGGTCATCCGTAGAAACCTCAGAGATGTTTGTCGAAAGCGGTCGCCAACAAATAAAAATATATTTTGTTGTTTTTGGAGCCTGCAGCCACAGACGGCGATAAGCACCATGTGCGATTTACGTGTGACCTCCTCTAATGGTGAGCTCCGAGTTTAGAGCGCGAGGAAATGAGCTTTTGTTGTGTTTTTCTTCCCGAGCTTGGGTTCCTAAAACACTTATGTGGTCAGTTCACCATAATAGCTGACTAGTTGACATATTTGTTTTGGAAAATGCAAATACAAAATAGAATATGGAGTGAACCTTGAATGAATCTGGACAGCGACTAGTTTTGTATTGTATTTACTCTCCCGATTATCGCTCTGTATTTCCGCCGTGGAACAGCACTGACTGAGGCACGGTGCGATGAAGAAAAGCTCTTATGAAATCATATGTACGTCAGTCTATCAGTTATACATGTCAAGTTCTGTAGACTCCGTGGGAGAGGCATAAGCTCACACTGAAAGTGCTGAAAAAAAAAGCAACTATTGCGAATATTACAGCTGTGAATACTACCCTTCCAGTGTCAGCCACAAGCCCACATTACAATATTAAAGCGATTGTACAACTTCTCATGAAAAAAGAAAGTGTAATGTTCTCGGAGGGTGCCTGTTTTTTCGCGGTACAGAGCAAGCAGAAAACTCTTGGCACGTGGGCTGCTGTAAACGGAGCAAACTTATGTATACTGAAGGTGCTTGGTTTTCGTAATTTCCCTAATGTCTCCTACGGTGTTCAATGGATCACAGTATAAATAAATAAATAAATAAATAAATAAAACAGTGAACAAATAATCGCGGCAATCCTCGAAACCCTGAGCAATTGCATGCACATCTTAGACAATGCGTCATTGCCAGTACCGTAGTAACTACTGGTTCATTTGCCGGTTTCGTTACTGGCTTGCGTCTGTCCTGTGCACAGTGCGAAGGTTGTACTGCACTTCCTTACCTACAGTAAGAAAAGGCGCGTGGAGCAAGGGCGGCTTCGGCGAGTAGAAAGAACCGGCGCAGAGTGCGGCAAGGACGTTCGTTCGCTGCAAAACCATCAGCGTATACTTAACCATGAAACATCACTGCACACAACTGCGCGCGCAAGTTTATGTGGCTCCGCGTGTTGATCTTTGTTTGCGCGGAGCCTTGGTGAAATACATGACGTCAGATTTGACTTAGGCTTGACCTAGTTCAGGTCCTCAGCAAAATTATAGGGTTTAATCTTTTCTATCTAATCGGGCTAAAAAGAAAAGAAGAAAAAGTATACAAGCTCCAGAACCAGCAACCGGCTGCGCATTATGTTATCTTAGTGCGCATTCACGTCCACGCCTATCGCAAATCGCTACGGGGGTTGGTGACCTTGGTTTCGAATTCGTTTTTCAGTGTTTCTCGCATCGATGCGATGTATTCGAAAGGTATACTTAGAAAATTGAAATATCGACTGTTCTCTGTGCGAGGACCTAATCGAGCAACGGGATATCTGATTTGTCTTTTGAAGTTTTCGTATATTGGAACATCCTTACTCTGTGGCCCTATATATCTTGCTCATGAACTGCGTCCCGCTTCATCTGCTCCAATGTCGCCGAGAAGGTTGTGGCCAGCATTCAGCAAGCTGGCGCCTCCGTAGGATTCCGTTTGGTCGTATCCGTGTGCTGCGCAACATATTTGGACAGACCGCCATCTCCGAGCTGTGTTCGAGTTCCGACACGCATCGTCGAAGACTGATTTGCAAACAAGTGTCTCACTGCGTCACCCTTGTTTTCTTTTGCGACGCTTGGTGGGTTCCGCAGAGCGCGGCAGGCGACAGTGCATGAGACGACGCCCTACTGCAACCGTGCATATTTTTTTAGGCGCGTGCGTCCGCTGCTGCATCCACTGTCTGCTGTGGCGTCTCCCTTTCGTCGAGCCTCGACTGGCTCACCGCACAAGTGCGATTTTCATGCCTGCCGGACTGGTTCGTATGTTCTGAGCACGGTTTCTTCTAGACAGGATCCCCCCTAGCTGGCCGCGGGAGAGCCCACCTTGTTCCTTTGGTTACCGTGAATTGTCTGCCTTCACTTCTTGTCGTGTTTCCATGCATGCGCAACCTCGAAATCCACCCGCATACATATTTTATATGTTCCTCGTTCACGTGTCAAACTACTACAACAAACGTGCACGTACGTGCAGGGGGAAGATTTGCGCGCTGTTTATTTGACATGCTGTCAAGGAAGCTTCGGAAACACGTTCAGTTATGAAAGTCTAGGGTGATTGATTAGGCGCTCGAATATTGCGTATCACACGGGGTCGGAGGCGGTTAATCGACAAGCCTCTGTTTGTTGTTTACAGCGCACGCAGATGATCTCGGGGATTCGGTATTTGAGATCCTTGCGTCGGCGTTTTGAAAAATTTGATTTGTGGGTATAGAACGTCACCCTTTTGTCAAGTCACTGATAAGCTTACTATCAACCCTGGTAGCACTTGGAGTGTTCTAATGAGAACGCTTGGGATTCCGGCAGTTCTTTCACGTATCGCGTGTGATAAGGAACCTCTCGCAACCTGCCCGAAATCTCTTTTCACAGCGGTTGAGGGACGCCACTTGTCCGTGGGCAGCGGAGGTCGATAAACAATGAGCCAGGAGTGCACTGGCCTTGCCCGGCTCCACCCGTCCCCGCACACGGAAAAGCACTCGGGGGAGTCCAGACGAGCAGCCGGACGAGCGATGGATCGCGACGCGTTCGCAGCCGAGCTGCTTTGCAGGCGTAGCCGTGCCTCCGGCTAATCGGATATGCTTCTTTCGGCAGTTGCTTTGAACATCGCGTCACGGTATCGCTACGCATTCTCCAGGCGTTCACCACGGACACGCCGTGTGTACGCAAGTCTCGTAGCGAATATCGCGAATGCGTCTGGAGCCTGTCAGACGTCTTCCGTTTCATTGCGGGCTATACCTGCCGCAATGGCTCAGCGGCTACGCAACTGCGCCGTAGAGCTGAGCAGAAGGTCGCGGGTTCGATTCACGGCCGCAATTGACTTTGATCGGCCTGCGAACCGCGGGTGCCAACGCTGAGAATCTTAACCCGCGACATATCGTGCTCAACGCCATTGCCACTGACCCTCCGCAGTGAGTTGTAGGAGCTGCTTTGTTTTCGTCTATGACAACGAGGGATCACTACGTGCTGCTTCGGCTTGTGCCCGCACTGCGGCGAACGCCTTTCATTTGATAGTAGATGTTGCACGCTGCATCGTGTCGTCATTGCATTTTCTTGGATTCATTGGCATGCCGTATATGAATCGGGCCTGCGTGCTTTCTGCCCAAGTGCTGCGCTCTGTCGCCGTCTATATTTAGTAGCTGCCGGAAATCCGTGAGGTGACGCTGATCCCCTTATCGCGAGAGAGAGGGAAGGTAATCGCGAGTGCAATCTGTGGAATGTTGTATCCGATAGTGCCGTGTGTTCTGCGCGCCTGTTGAGATGGGAGCAGCTTAGTGCATACACCGATGGAGTTGTCCGTAAATGGACCACATTAGCCTTGTCTAGAGCTTCATGTGATAATACTCGAGGGAAATTTTGCAGCTGGCGGCCAGCGTCGATATGGCTGTTCATCCAGCTTGGGAAGGCCGGGCAATACATGGATTTGCCTAAATTTCGTCCTTCTGGCTTCGAACGACTTTGTGGAATATATGTTTATATTAGCCTTACCGAAGCTTGTTTTCCCTTGAAAATTTATGTGACAGCATTTAGTCTCGTTGAGCCTCTAATTTCAACCGTTCAATCGTCTTCAGAACGTTGCAAGGAAATTGTTTTGCATATTAAAAAATAATTACGCATGCTGCAGAGTGTTACTCGACGAGAACATACATTTTGCGTCACGCATCCTCGAAAGTACCGTGATTTATTCCTTGCATAATGATAAAGTGAATTGTTTGTGAACTTCAGACACTTTACTGCTCTTAAGAAACGCTGTGGGGCTAACGCGCGGGAGAATAAGGACAAGAAGAAAAGAACGAAAAACTGACCCCCTTTGTTGCAAACTCTCCACTGCAGTGAACAAATTTCGGATAGTTTTGTAGCAAGCTTATTGCTTCCAAGAAGCTCGTGTGCATAGCGTCAACTTCAGTGGACAACAGAAGTTTCCTGTAGGAGCCACCCACCACCGTTTTTCCCCAGCTCGGCTTCAAAGATGGCGTCCCTTTTTTCCGGTGGGAAAGTCGCGTTCGTCCCTACACTTTTGCTTGTATAACTATCGTGCCATTGCGGTTTGGTACATATAATTGCCTACAAGGGATAGAAGACGCTTTCGGAGGCAGAACCTATAACTATTGCGGCTGTGTGAAGCAAAGTTCTTTCTTAGGAGTACGTTTTTATAAATGTCTACTGGGATGCATACCATGCATGGCAGGGACAACAAAACGTGCGTGAAACTTGATAATTTCAAGCAGTGTGCCTTTCGGCTTGTAAGGCTTCAATTCTGAAATTTTGCTTTCTTTCCAGGTGCACATTTTTGAGTGAAAAGGACGTAGCTGTTAACAACATCAACAACAAGAACAATACTAATAATAGTAATAATAATAAAGACGAAGAAGAAAGAAGAGTAATCATAATAGTAAAACTCCAGTCTATGTGCGACAGTTTCCTTACACATTTTCACTGGTCGATTTCGCCACAACGGCACTCGTAAACGTGTTTTTCATTTCGTTCGCACTTTACTGCATATTATATCTGAGTTATGGTCGTTGCTCGGCGCAGATGACTCACTGCGGCTGCCATCTGTGTTGCTGTCGCTAAACGGATAAGAAAAAACTGAGCAAATAGGAGCGGCGTTGGCGTTGGCAGGTTGCGACATCGAGGTCCTGTTTTATTTTATAGCGCCAGCTGTTTCGGGCTCCTTCAGTGGTGTCCGGGGGTACCTGGTGGTCTTGATCGGACTAAGTCATACATGTTGACCTAAGAAACCGTGGGGGTGCCATCGTTTGCCACAATTATCCTTCAGCAATCTGGGTGGGCGAATACCTTGGCCTGAGCGTCTCTTTCCTCGGCGCGAAGGTGCGTCGCCGGCAACCATATTGCCGCCGAAATTTTTGCAGAAAGCGCGCGGGGCCTCCAAATGCGCAGTGGCCGCATCGTGAAAACCCTCACACTATCAATAAGCAGCCAGTCTCCGAGGTGCGCTAAAACCGCGAGACTAAGGTTGGAGCTTCTCACATGGGCCGATACGTTTTTCCCAGCTTCGTTAACTGCGCATGCGGTCAATTCGCGCTCCCATTTCACGTTCACCGTTCCCTGCTGTTCTCGCATATACAGCGAGCACCTGGCGGAGGACGTAATTATTGCCGGCATACCTTTCTTCATTCCGCTTTGATGGAAACGAAGTAAAAAAGAAATGAGAAACCGCTTTCGTGGAACGCAGCTCTCAGGCGCCCGTTCCTGGGTCGAGCGTCGGCGTCGTCCGGCGTAACCGCGCGAACGCACTCGCGCCGCTGCTCGCGCCTTCTTCCACAGCCGGCTCCGATGCCGCTCGTCGCGCCAACGTTCCCGCACGGCCCCTCCCTCTTCGAAGGCGCTGCCGGCACTGGTGCGGTGGTTTCGGTCGCAAATTCTTTTGCCTCGATATATCGCGAAATGAAAACACCTATAGAGCTGCGCTCAAATTTCGCATTAGGGAGTGCCGTAATCGTCGGACACTTCTTTTTTCTTCATGTTTGTACACGTTATTCTATCAAAACAAAAATAGGCCCACCCGCCGTGGTTGCTCAGTGGCTATGGTGTTGGGCTGCTGAGCACGAGGTCGCGGGATCGAATCCCGGCCCCGGCGGCCGCATTT
The DNA here is from genome assembly GCF_050947875.1 of Dermacentor variabilis. Taxonomy (NCBI): domain Eukaryota; kingdom Metazoa; phylum Arthropoda; class Arachnida; order Ixodida; family Ixodidae; genus Dermacentor; species Dermacentor variabilis. The sequence continues at coordinate 27,604,592 of NW_027460280.1, forward strand.
CGATGCGGGCGAAATGCGAAAATACCCGTGTGCTTAGATTTAGGCGCACGTTAAAGAACCCCAGGTGGTCGAAATTTCCGGAGTCCTCCACTGCGGCGTGCCTCATAATCAGAAAGTGGTTTTGGCAGGCACGTAAAACCCCATAATTTAATTAAAGATAGGCCCTTTGTAAGAAAAGTTCCAGGACATATTTCTTTTTTTTTTTCTGCTACATTCAAACTCAACTGATGGGTGTTATTAAGCAGCTTTGTATGTGCGCACACTAGCCGTAACCTTGGAACTCACCAGGGGCAGCAGAGCTGGGATTAGTAACCCGATGTTCGGCCTGTTGGCACATTTAGTTGGACGTTGCATGAGGGACAAAAATTCGAGAACAGAGTTAACATAACTTATTTGATAGGCTAGGGAAAACTCCTATTGAGATATGAAATGTCATTCAGCAAGTATATGGCGACGAAAGATTTTCGAGAAACCGTGTCTTTGGATGAGGGGGGGGGGGGGCACCAAAGGTTTCGTGAGTGCACAGATTCGGTGCAAGACGATTCCAGTGTCGGCTGGCGCTCAACGTCGCATACGGTTGCTAATGTGGACGTGTGAGGCATTTGCTGCATTGAAATCGCCATGTTAGTGTGCGCACGACATTGATACGTGGACATTGCTTACGTGTTTTTTTTTTTTTGCTAACCTTTTTTCATCGACTAACTGCTATGCAAAGGCACTGCGCCTAATGAAGAGTTATATTCGTGACTCACTGTTTTGGGGGGATGTCTAGTTCTTGACTGTCACTACACCGTGACATTAGCATAAGGCCTGAAATCGAACAGGGATGTGCATGGGTCATCAGATCTTACGTAACGATTTAGGTGAACGGAAGGTGAATGCAAAATCGCCCGTCACAGGTTGCCGGTTGGGCACAGGTTGGCTTTCTGAACATAAGTGAAGCGACAACCGATGAAAGCAGACAATGTTGGTCGCATTTTTTTTTTAAATGCTAGAGTCTCGGTGCACCACGAATATTTATTTGCCTTACGGACGAGCAGGAAGCCCAAACTTCTACATTGACGTGTTAGAACGTTTGGGTTAAGGAATCGCCTTTGCCGTTTTGATTTGTCGTCGTCTTGACAGTGGCCACAACGCGAAGCCCCGCACTGCTGTATCAGTCCAGGAATATCTTGCCAAACACCACATTACTACTCCACTACATTCCCCTGATTCATTCGACCTGTCGCCGTACGATTTCTCTTTGTTTCCCCGTGTGAAGTTGCCGTTATAAGGAAGGTGTCATGATGATATGGCTGCAATCCAAACCGCTGAGATTAATGTGCTTAAGAGCATCCCGGATGCAGCTTTCACTGCTTGTTTTCATGGCATCAAGCAACGGTGGCAGTTGTGTATATAGTCGAGGGGACCACTTTGACAAGATCTAGGCTAATTATTTCCTACATTGTATAAATGACTTTTTACGAGCTCAGTCCTGCAACTTTTCTGACAAAGGCTGTCTAAGCAGGTAGGTCGACGTAATGTCTCTTCACGAGCCACCTTACTAGTGGTTTTGCGTTCACGTTAACGATCAATTTCGCTAGGCAGTTCAGCAACTCAGCATACTTAAAATCGCACGCGTGAAGGGGGGCCACGGCACATTTGCTGCTCCTGCAACATTGCACGTGCGAAATCAGAATCAAAAGCGTACCATTTTGGCGCAGGCTAGAGTTTCGCCAACCGTCCGCAGCGGTAATCAGTTCCATACCGGAGTGCTCCACGCGATTGTCTGGGGGCCCGAACCAATCGCAGGGTCAGCCGTGTATACGTTGTTGTGGATGGCTTTCCGGGTGGCTACATGCTAGGTTGTGACTCAACGACTTTTCGCAATTTCAAGCACAAATTTGGTCATTTTGCCATTCTAATGCTGCAGAGCAGAACAAAGCAAGTCTTCGCTATACGTCCGCGCACTCTGCGTCTTGCTTCTCTGCTGTTGCCGCGGGAACGAGCGTCCACGCGGCTTGGCGAATTGGAGAGTTTTAGTTTAGCGTACGCAAAGCCCACGGAGGAAAGAAAGAACTGCATGAGGGAGCATTGCGCAGCACGATTGAAGTAAAGAGAGCCGGCCCGAGACGTGATCGCGTCCCAGTAAGTTTCAGTGGCTTCCACCACCGCGCAATATCCGCGCTCAGCGCACGCTGTAAGAGTTGAGGTCGTAGGGAGAAACTTGGGAGGATCTAGGCGTACAGGATTTATTTACATATTTACATTAAAACAAGAGATACATTCGACAGTCTAGCGTGACTCCCAAAGGGAGCGCGCAAGACGAAGCGTACAGCACACGAACTCAAAGCTCACTGCTTCTCGAGCACGAGCACTGCTCACGAGCACGAGCACACTCTAGCAGCCGACAAACTGCTGCTTAAAAAGCCTGTGTCCTCCCTAGATCCCTAGGGGAGGGAAAACTGCTGTCCAACCTTCGTCCAATCGGACCGTCCACAGTCGTTGGGGCGTAGTCGGACCCGCCTTTGAGGGGGAGGGCTCCCACACACACGTACGCACTTTGGATTCCCAGAACCCGAGTTGGAGCGGGTCCTCGTAGCCAGATGGTCACGCCTGACCCCAGCCGCCGCCTCTTAATTCCAGAGCTGGCTTTCTCCGGTAGTCGCCACGACTGTGTACTGTGTCAGCAGACTGTGACGAATCCTGCGGACCGAGGAAAAACGTACCGCAAAGCACCCTTTTGCTAGAGAAGCTCTTCTTGCTGCAAAGAGACCATGAAGGCCACGACAAATCAACCAACAATACACGGTCCGCCAAACGTGTCCAGCCCTGCTGCCGTCGCCGACTCTGCGAAGAAGGCGCATGGAAGATTAACCTTGCTGTAGTCTCCAGTTCTCCGAAGGAAGTTCATGGTCGGTTAGCGCTGTCGCCTTCGCCGGTTCTCTGAAGGACGCTACCCCCGCGGGTCGATCGAAGCACCTGCAGCGGGCTGAGATAGCTTTGCTGAGCAGTACCCCTGCAGGCCGATCGTAACAACGCTCTTCCGAAACGACAGATACGACAGTAGTGTGTGGCCTTCGCGCTCGCACGTTGCAACGAATACGATAGGTGTGTGCATGTTGCAATAAGTGCCAGCTATTATGGGGAGAAAATGTGCACACGCGCACTGGGCCGAGTCTGCCGAGCAATCACGTGCACGGGCCGACTTAGAGAATAGGCGAAGGGGATCACGGAGAGTGGGCTTGCGAAGGCTGGCTCCGTGGCTCGCTCTTAGTTTGTTTCCTGCTGTGGACATTCCAGTTACCGTGACTCCACACAGAACTATGAACACCATCCGTGGCGTTATTTCTGATGACGACCTGATGGACCTGACAGAGGCCGAACTTTTAGAAGGCTGGAAAGAAGAAGATGTGATCAATGGCAAACGAATTAAGATGAGGCGCGACGGGGAAAAAATCCAGACAAAGCACCTTATTATTACCTTCCACCCGCCGTGGTTGCTCAGTGGCTATGGTGTTGGGCTGCTGAGCACGAGGTCGCGGGATCGAATCCCGGCCACGGCGGCCGCATTTCGATGGGGGCGAAATGCGAAAACACCCGTGTGCTTAGATTTAGGTGCACGTTAAAGAACCCCAGGTGGTCAAAATTTCCGGAGTCCTCCACTACGGCGTGCCTCATAATCAGAAAGTGGTTTTGGCACGTAAAACCCCAAATATTATTATTATTACCTTCCATTCAAGTGTGCTGGCCGAGACAATCGAGGTAGGCTATGTAAAGATCCAGGCCAGACCGTATGTCTGGAACGCTCTGCGACGCTTTAAGTGCCAGAGATTCGCTCACAGAGGCCGCCAAGCGTGTGCAAAGTGCGGTGCCCACGAACACTCCTCCGAAAGCACTCTCCGCTGTGCGAACAGTGATGGGCAGCGTGCCGCATACTCGCGGTCCTGCCCGTCATGGAAAAAAGAAATTGTGACAATCAAAGTAAAGGAAAACATTTCATTCAGAGGAGCACGCAGGCGGGTATCGTACCCGCCAAAGAACAGCTTTGCCGATGTGGAGCGTGCGGGGGCGGCTACACAACGGCATCCGGCGGCGGTCCGGCTCACGCGCAGTGATCCGCACCCTTGGCGGCTGCAGCTAGCGCTGCTTCGCCGCCCCAGCAAAAGGGGTCATCGACCTCCAGACTGGTGGCCTCAAAGGTCTCGTCCGACGTGTCGAGGCCTTCACGTCAAACACAGCGCTCGCAGGAGCGCGTGTCCAGCGCTTCACCAGGGGCGATCGATGGCCACAACAGCCAGCCAGACGGTGCCGCCGGCGCCTAAGGAGCGGCGAGAATCTCTCGACCGCTCCAAAAAAGAGAAACCCCGCATCACAGGCCCTGAGAAGGACTCTGTAATCTTTCTTTTTTTAAAACACACGACACAACCCTCTTATTTAATACGGGCACTCAAATAGTATATTGGAACGTTAGAGGTCTCCTTCACAATCTTGTTGACGTTAAAGAGCTCCTTCGCAAATTTAGTCCCATGGCGCTTTGTGTTCAAGAAACACACCTCAAACATAGGCAAGAAAGTTTTCTTCCACAGTATGCTGTTTTTCATAAAGACCGCGATAACACTGTCGTGTCATCCGGTAGTGTGGCTATCATATAGTCGACAGATGGTTTGCCTTCCTGGAATTAAAACTTCGTCCCTAGAGGCAGTTGCTCCCCTAGGGGGTTTGTTTGACAAGCTAATCACTATCAGCTCTGTATACATCCCTCCTAATTATCAACTTAATAAAACCGAATTTCAAAACTGCATAGATGAACTTCCGGTGCCATACATATATTTGTCGGAGATCTAAAAGCACATAACACTTTGTGGGGAGACTCTCGTTGCGAGGCGAGAGGTCGCCTAATTGAAAACTTTCTCTTTTCCTCAGGAGCATGTGTACTTAATAAAAAGAGCCAACGTACTACAGCGTGGCAGATAACACATACCTCTCAATATGTTTAAGCATTGTGTAGAGTACACTAATGCCGTACCTGGAGTGGTCCGTTCCCAAGAACCCCTTTGGACCATTTCCCAGTTATGTTAACAAAACAAGATGCATGCTCGCCACACGTTCCCCGATGGAAGGTTGACTCGTCTAACTGGGAACTTTTCCGATAACTAACACATTTAAGCCAGGATGATATTGACTCTTTTAATATAGACGATGCTGTGGCATGTATAATTAAGGCCGGCACAAAATGCATCCGTCAAACTAACGGACTGTCGAATAAGCGTCGTATCCCATGGTGGAATGAAGAGTGTGAAAAAGCACGGAATAAAAACAAAACAAAGCTTGAGGACGCCTTCGCGACTCTCCAACCACCAAGAACTTGATTAATTATAAACAAATAAAGTCCCATATTAGAAGAACACGTCGACGTGCTGAAAAGAAAAGTTGGGAGAAGTACGTCTCCGGTATAAATTCTTACACGGACGAGACGAAAGTGTGGAATAGGGAAAATAAATTAATGAGCCGGCAGAAACATCCCCTACCCTTTGTAAGTAGTCAAGGTGACAGCCTGGAAGACCAGGCGGATTGTCTAGGCGCACACTTTCAATATGTTTCGAGTGCATCGCACTATACAGAAACTTTCCTTAGGTTCAAAGAACGTCAAGAGAGGCAGCCCCTTAATCACAAAGGTTGATCGAGTGAGGCTTACAATGGTCCATTTAGCTTAGCTGAACTTCAGGCATCTCTCGCTTGTTGCAACAACTCGTCACCAGGTGGCGATAGCATTATATATGAAATGATTAGATACCTGCACCCTGAAGCATTGAAAACTCTCCCATCTATTTTCAATGCCATGTGGGAGGCTGGGTATATTTCGTCCTTGTGGAAAGAAGCCATAGTCATCCCGATACTTAAACAAGGCAAAGACCCGTCCTTAGCCTGCAGCTACAGGCCAATAGCACTAAAAAGCTGTCTATGCAAGCTGTATGAAAGAATGATAAACCGGCGCGTAATCTCTTTCCTAGAAAATAGAAAAATACTAGACCCCTTTCAGTGTGGGTTCCTAGAAGGTAGGTGGACAATAAACCACCTTGTTCGCATTGAGGCATACATCAGAGAGGCGTTTATACATAACCTGTTTTTACTTTCGATATTTCTAGATTTAGAGAAAGCATAGGATACAACATGACGCTTCGGGATTTCACGAGATCTTTCCGCGATGGGGATCCGTGGAAAAAATGGCTGTGGCTTAGCTAAGGTTAAGCGCAGGATGCGAAGCATACTAGCCTTTATTTTAGTTGTTGAACCACTGTTTAGCCTGGTGAACTGCTGTTGCTTGGCTATATTTGGTTCGGCTAGACGAAGAAACAACTCATGCGTTACTCTGCTTCGCCTTCAAGAGTGGAACGCGACAGCGTTCCCGTCGACCCGCCAAGGGGTGTAAGACAATGGGCTACGGCGCAGCGACTACGCGCCCCGCATTGGACGCGGTGAGCGTCGAGCAACGCAGCGTTCGGCGCGGCAACGAAATGTGCGCCTGAGCAAGCGACGCACGCCTGAGCCTTAGAAACAGCTCGTTTCTAAGGCAACACCGCATTCACTAGAGGCGCTTTTGTACCGCTTTGAAGCATCGTACTCGTGGCTCAGTGGTAGCGTCTCCGTCTCACACTCCGGAGACCCTGGTTCGATTCCCACCCAGCCCATCTTGCAAGAGTTGAGCCAAAGCCACCTAGAAACAAGCGCAGCTGCTTATATACCGCCGCGACGCCGCGAGCGACGGCGCGAGTTGGAGCCCCGTTTCTCCTCTGTCGTGACGTCGCGGTGTCACGTGGTCAGCCTTGAAGGCGACACCGCCGCGCCTGAGGAGCTGGGTTGAGCTCTAGTAATATGCTTCGCATAATATGCTAAACACAGCCAAAAGCTACTTATCCAACCGCACGTTTCGTGTAAGACTGGGCACTGCTTTATCTAGAGCATTCACCCAGGATACCGGCGTGCCGCAAGGCGGTGTGCTTAGTTGCACACTCTTTGCTGTAAAAATGAACTCCCTGTTGTTGTGATCGTCCGTTCACCCGGCGACACCCTCCGGTCACGGCTCGCGCGATTAGGGTGCGAACGGGCCGTCGACCTCGTCAAAATGGTTCTCAAAACGGATGATTTATGGCCAACACGGGAGTGCCTCGGTCAGGAGAGGTTTGGGCGATTAGCAAGAATACGGTCCTTTACCTGACAGCCGCACAAATTGTCACGTCCACGCCGGAGACGCGGTCAGTGCAATGATACGGTCCATCACCTGTCAGCCGCCCAAATTGGCATGTCCACGCCGGGGACGGAGTCAGCGTACGATCTGAGTCCAGCGTACGCTCCCCTTTTCCCTGTTTGCGCCCAGTGATGTGCGTACGTTTCCGACAAAGCTCCCTTCGGACAGAAACGGCAACAGTCCTCCGGATTGGTGAGACCTGATGTCATCGGTCTTCTGACGCCGGATTGGGGGAGGTGACTGAACAGTGACCACGCAGGGCATAAAAGGAGCAACGGACGGCGGGAGTGATCGGCTTCTACAATTTCTTCATGAACTTTTTCTGTACTACTTTGAACTTTCTTGTAAATATGTAAATATAACGTGTTCGTAAATCGTCCTGAATATCGGGCCCAGTCTCACGTTCCCTTACTCCTCCACGAGCAAGGTACATTCCCACATCTTCAAACCCCCAGTTGCAACACTGTGTACAGTCATTCCACGCACCATGTTGTATTCTGTGTATGTCGACGACGTGCAGATAGGTTTCAAATCATGTGACATTGCGATCTGCGAACGACAGGTGCAGCTTGCATTAAACAAGTTGTCTAAATGGGCGGATGTAGATGGGTTTGAAATAAACGCCCAGAAAACTACGTGTATACTCTTTCAAACATAAGAGGCGTGACACCAGTGCCAAATCTCACGATCAATCGAGAGGAACTATCTGCGAGAAATGAACACAAATTCCTGGGAATAATTATATACTCTAAGCTTTCCTTCATTCCCCAACTTAAATATCTAAAGGCAAAATGTCTGAAGACGACGAATATTTTAAAAATTCTGTTGCGCACAACATGGGGTAGTGATCGAAAATGTCTCCTGAACTTGTACAGGAGCCTTGCCCGTTCTCGCCTTGACTGTGGTGCTATAATATATCATTCTGAAACGCCAAGCACGCTAAAAATCCTATACCCTGTGCACCACCTAGGTATCCACCTAGCGACCGGTGCTTTCAGGACAAGCCCTGTAGAAAGTCTATATGTCACTCCGTCTACAGAATTCATATTCCAGCTTCACAAACTATCTGAAAGTAAACTCAAATCCTTGTGTAAACTCGAACATCCGTGTTACAGAACTGTAAATGATGTGTCCTGTGCCGTACTTTTTAATAATCGGCCCACAGCCAGGGAGCCCTTCTCACTGCGTGTTAGGAATCTTAGTGAAGAAATGTGTGTCCCACTTGTAGAACACCATCTAATGCTTCCAGCGAAGCTGTCACCGCCGTGGCAGTGGCAGCTGGTGGAATGTGACATGTCGTTTATTGAAGTCGGTAAGCGTGCTCCTGAGTTGCAAATTCGAATGCACTTCCTTGAACTTCGGTCGAAGTACTGCTGCCCGGAGTTTTACACCGATGCATATAAGTCACAAGCCGGCGTTTCTTATGCAGGAGTCGGTCCGTCCTTTTCGGACTCCGGCATTCTGCATGCGCAAACAAGTATCTTTACGGCTGAAGCATATGCAGTATTATCGGCTGTGAAACACATCAATCAATTAAAACTAGAAAAGGCAATTATATTTGCCGGCTTTCTAAGTGTTGTCAAGGCTTTAGTATTGCTACAAAGGCGTAAAGATCTTGTAATAATTGATCTGTATACACTCTTGTGCGCTGTTTATGCGTGTAATCAACGTGTCATAATATGCTGTCTAAAACTGGTGCAGCGCAACATGGAAAATAACCAACTCGCCCAATCCTCAACCCTAGTGAGCTTAACGTGCTGGTTGCCTGGGTACAGAGGCATCGAGGGTAATGTGCTCGCCGACGAAAGCGTCACATCCACAGCAACAAAAGATTTCAACTCTTGCATAACTGCCCCCGCCATAGATTTGAAGCCTTTCATTCGGAAAAAAATTAAGAGACTATTGGCAACGCTTGTGTGACGCCCAAACCTTGAGTAAGCTTCATCTAATCAAGTCACAGTTAAGCACTTCCCCACCAATAATAAGATCACGAGAAACCGATGTCGTGCTCTGTCGACTAAGAATACGGCACACATACGGTACACACAACTTCATACTGACTGGTGATGAACCTCCTACATGTGGTAGATGCGGTGAAAAACTGACGATCATCCACGTCCTCGTGGAGTGTTGGGAAACAGAATGCGAGAGGAAAAAGCACTTTCCCTTGGCATATCGACAGCATATGCCATTACATCTAGCACAGTTTCTTGGCACGAACCCATTATTCGACACCAAAGCTGTTTAAAATTCTTTTTTAATGACACTCTTACACTGCACATTATCAGTTCAAAAGTTACATAGTGCGGCCTCTTATCGGGGGCCACTACTGTATTAGGCACACCCAGTACAGCACGTGTCTCCCCGGCCCTTGCATTCGAGGGCCCTGATGAGGCAGTAGTGCTACGTTCACCTTCACGTTTTATTACATCATCCCTGCGTAACAAAACAATTATGGTCGTACTTCACATCTCTGGTCATCGTCATTGTTTTAATACGTATATATTTTGCGCAATTTAAAGCGACTGATTTTAGGCCTACAGCGATACTACATCCTCCATTCAAAGTAAATATCTCCATTCCATAAACAATTCATTGAAGAACCATCACCATGTGTATGGCACTCGCGCCATAAAACTGCATATATCATCATCAGCACACGACACAGGACAACGTCACAGGTTTTTGCTGGACTGTTGGGTTTCAGTAATCAGTCGGCGTCTTTCGAGCCCAGTTCCGCCTGGTTTCATTGCTACCCTTTTTCGAGATTACGCACCGTCTTTGGCTTGGCGTTTTTTTTCAAAGAGCCCGTGCGCGCTACCTCGCATCATAGCCCGGAGCGATTTCCCTCCGCCGGCTATAACGATAGCCCGGGGAGTCCCCGAGCGGCACAGATATTTATTGTTGCTAATGGATGAACGGACAGACTCGTTTAGATGATTTTCCCTAGCTTATAGCTACTGTTCTCTGTAATAGTTAGCTGTTGAAAATCACAGAAGCGGTCGCCGCGTCCTTTATCATGCGTCGCTCTGTATACGTGGCGTAAGTGACAGGCCAACAGATGGGTAAGGTTCATCTCTTTAACATTACTTCACCTCTTTAGAAACATCGCGCCATGCATATCGCATAGTTTGAGGACAAATATATCTATCCCCCTATAGTGTACCACCAAAAGTTTTCGAAACACTGAATCCGAGAGAAAAAAATATTATTTACAGCTATAGCGCATCCTCTTCCGAATTGAAACGTGCGCAGTGGACACTTCTCCGTATGACGGCAGCGTCGCTTATCTAAATTCGAGAACGAGTGGCGAAGTCGCGAGTAATTTTTTTATCTCTCGCGAATTCTGTGTTTCGAAAGCTTTTGCAATCAGATCTGCGGGGATGCGTACAATATTTCGTGCATACGACGCGTGACACGTAGGGAGGCAACGACCACAATCTCGGAAAAGGGTTTGGTCTGAATCGCTCGGTCTTTCGCTGTTTGACGCCAGAAGCGTTGTCATCGATCAACACTGGTTGTCGGCGGTGCTCCCTTTTCCGCTTGCGTCGAGGAAGTCTGTTTCCCAGATCCAGCTGCGTTCTCCCTCTTCGGCGTGCTCGCTGCTGACGCACGCGAAGGTCGCTCCGTTTCCGTTTCGAGCGTAGCTGCTATGTAGAGGAGTTGCGGATCGCTCTCGTTGCCGCATTCTTCGTTACTTTATTTCTGTTGTCGTAGAAAGTGCAATCTGGTCCGTTCACGTGCACTAGAGAGGTTATGTAATGGGCGTGACGCAGTTTCCCAGCGGCAGTTTCGCACGGGGGAGATGGCTGCTGCGCATTCACCGCGGGAGGGCCGAACTCGTAAGCTCCTCTTTCGACCGCTGCCCATTCGACGCATTTTTCGTGCATCGTGTAATCGGCGGCCGCGTAACCTGCGCCTCCCAGCAGCGCGAGTCTTCCGGGAGTGGGCAGTCGTTTATGTGCAGCGCGAACTGAAGCGTCGAGTAAGCCACTGACCGCGGCTCTGCTGGCCACGCGCGCAGCAGTCGTTTTCAGTCTCGAAGAGCTGATGCAAAGCAGCAGGCCTGTCGGCTGCCGATTCGTAAACAGTGGCGAGGTCTCTGCTCCTTGTGTGCACTCGAGTGGTGCAGACGGCGTCGTCGATAGTGCGGCCTCCGATGCTCGCGCGCCTGATATTTTTAGGGTTCTGCGGGCTGCGCGCCTCTTCAAGCTACGCGCGTGTGCTGCATGGCGTTGTCGGTTCTGCGCGGAGGTTGATAGCGCGCCGCGTGCTTGGTACGCAGGGACCTTGGCGAATGGTGCGATCTGCGCCGTCGCCTCGAACGGCTTCTCTTCGGGCAATCGCCCGATTGCGCTCACCACACACACACACACACACACACACACACACACACACACACACACACACACACACACACACACATGTATATATATATATATATATATATATATATATATATATATATATATATATATATATATATATATATATATATATATATATATATATATACACAACTCCTTTATAGAATTTACACAATTTTCAAATACTGCTTGTCGCACATAGCACAATTTTTATTTTTGCACTATATTGGCGCTCGAAGAGGCCGAGAATATTTGCATAATAAATGGAAATGTATAATCGGCTAATTAACCAAACTTATCTAATTAGATTTTAAGTTAATTAGTTCACGGCACATATATGTTACAACTTACAAATTGTAGCTAGTGTGTCTGCAACGCATGTCCGCTTGGAACGAATTCTGACCATGGCGCACCAATTTCGACATGTGCACCGTCAATTTTGCGGTAAATGTACACTTTTGTTGCACTTACTTTCTTGTAAGACCCAGTTTTATGCGTTGAGGCGCAAAAGTAACTAACACCGATGCATTTCGTCACAGACTTTGGGAATGAATATCTCGAAACTGATGACGTCGTGAAAATTCGTTTCAAGTGGATACGATATGCCAAATCACCGGCTACGTACAATTCGTAAACTGCAATGTGTGCCGTGACGTAATAAGTTAAAAACTTAATTAGTTAAGCTTTGTTGATAAGGTTTATGCGTTAGTCCAGGTCAAGGACCACCGTCGATCTTTAAAAGTTGTTATTAGTTTTAAAAGAAGATAAAGAAAAAGAACTGAATATTTGTTAGTTGTTATTTTTGTTATTTAGCCGTTAGTTAGCTAATCAATCGTTAGAAGCTTTGGCGCACGTGCGAAAACAAAGAAAATAAATAAATTAATAAAAATAAAACGCTTAATTCGACGTTTCGGCAGGGGCCGGCCTTGCTCAATAATCATCTTTACACGAGATAACCAATTTAAACATTGCGCTGAGCTTCTATTATTAGAGTAACGTTGTACAAATGACCCGCCAGGGTATGGCTCTGTGGCTATAGTGTTGCGCTGCTGAGCTCGAGGTCGCGGGTTCGATCCCGGCCACAGCGGCTGCATTGAAATGGGGGTGAAATGCAAGAAAACGATCGTGTAATTTAGGCTGAGGCGCACGTACCCCAGGTGGTAAAAATTAATCCAGGGTCCCGCACTCCGCATGCCTCATCATCATATCGTGGTTTTGGCTCGTAAAACCCCCAGAAATGTTAAAATTGTAATTGTACAATTGCAGGTGCATGCTTTCAAAACATATGCGAACGGTTGTGCGCTCCGAAAGGGAGGACTTGACAGACTACGCAATGCGGAGACGGTTGCGCCCGCGTGGCCACGAAATCAGACCATGGAGGTGTGGGCCGAGTGCTATCAAGGACAAGGTTGCAGCAAAGCGAAAATGAACTGTCTGCCCACTTCTTAATACTTACGAGCTGAACAACTTATCATTTTGCGCACCACGTTCTTTCTCCGGCTGCAGCGGCTACCTGAAAGAAGACGTGCCTCTGCGTGGCTCCACTTCGCTTCTCCTATTAGCTCCATTTATCGCGCGCCTGTACTCTGGGATTCCTTCTGCACCCTTCGTGACCTGTGAACATTGTATCGACATCTCCAATGATTCCTGCTCAATAATATAGCCTCAACCGCACCTATACAGTTCTATAGCGCAGGTCTCAACTCTGTTTTCGCGCAGCCACCTCGTCGTTGCTCCGACCTCTCTTTTTCTGATGGCGCCCGCACACACGACTGACTTACGTGGACGGCAGGACAACCCGCCGGTGCCAACTACCGTAGTTCTGTGCCCTGCCCGCATCTGTGAAGCCACTTCCGGCAACACCCGTCGTGGTGTTATTCGCAGTGTCTAACCACACGCCCCTTTCTCCCGAATCGGGGCCAGCTTTTGGTCCCGATTTCGATATACTTGCGACCCGCATGATGGGTGCTACGCGCGCTGCGATCTCTTGACATTCGCCGGCTCTCGCATGCATACGAAGTACGTCGAATACCAAGGCCTTCGCTGCACTTCCGACCTCCGTGGCTCCTGCCCAGTTCTGCAATAGCTGCCCTCAACTTTGCGCCGATGTGTTGGTCCCATGCTGGTGTCATCCGATGCCAGACCAGGGCCTTAGCTACCGCGCTGAACACGGCTGCCCACATTGCGGACAAGATCATCAAGCGGATGGTCCCACGTGTCCGGGTCGCTGCGGGCCTGCGCAAATAATAATATTTGGGGTTTTACGTGCCAAAACCACTTTCTGATTATGAGGCGCGCCGTAGTGGAGGACTCCGGAAATTTTGACCACCTGGGGTTCTTTAACGTGCACCTAAATCTAAGCACACGGGTGTTTTCGCATTTCGCCCCCATGGAAATGCGGCCGCCGTGGCCGGGATTCGATCCCGCGACCTCGTGCTCAGCAGGCCAACACCATACCCACTGAGCAACCACGGCGGGTCCTGCGCAAATCACTGCCGCTCTCGACAGCGGGAGCCATCCCCGACGCATCCGAGACCCGCCAAGACTGACCAATTATCGCTCATTCCTTCTCGCGGCACCACACCAGAGCCAAGTGCGTCCCGTTCATGCAGCACTTTTCTGTCGGCTGCCCTCGCTCATCAGCTCTCTCTCTCTCTCTCTCTCTTACTAATTGCTTTTTGTGAATTGCTTGTCGCACTCTTTCATGTGGAATATTCTCTCTCTGTCCTCGTCGGCTTCTTCAAGGACCTGTGCCTCCCAGAAGCTCAATAACTCACTTCATTCTCCGTACGGACCCTGGCGAAATACCGATGTCCCTCGCAAATATCTTGGAGGGAACTGTTCTCTCATCCTGAAACCTGCAAATTTTGTGCACCTGCCACCCATTTCTTCAGCATTATTTAGGACTAAAACGGCATCAAACAATCTAGCGGCTGTGTAAGCTATAGCAGTGCCTGGCGAGGCGACGAAATAACGAAGTCCAGGATTAAGCCCACCAGAGAACAGACGTTTGTCGATACCGCGAAATCGCCATGTTTCTAAGACGGGTTTACGTGGCCATGATGAAAGCTGTCTCGGGCCGGGTGCTTCCCGATTGATCTTTTGAGCAGTGTACATAAGCTCATGTTTTTCTCCCACAACCTTTTCCTTCCTGCTCCGCGGAAAACTCAGGAACTTTCCTTATATACAGCCGGTGTTGCAGGACTCGAATAATATGGGGTGATCACTTTTTAAGTTTTGCTAAATTTTAAAAAATCGCCTATCACAGATAACTTAATTTTAGTCCTTGAGTTGGATTATTCAGAGAGGTGGATATTACTTGTACGAGAAATTGAAACACATGTTCAACTGTTTTAAAAAAAAATTCGCTAATTCCGAAAAACTACTTCGCGGCATATATTGCAATTTACGAATTTTAGCTGGTGAGTTTGTCAGGCGTATCCACTTGGAATGAATTTCCAAAATGACGCCAGTTTGGAGGTATGCGCCAACAAAGTCGCAGTAAAAATGTCTTGTTTCACGTACTTTTTTTAATAAAGCGTTTTCTTTTTATGCATTGAACTACAATACTACCTGGAACGCCCATGTATTTCGTCCCACACTTTGGGAAATATCTCGGGAACTAGTGTCATGAGCAGTAATGAAGCGTGGCGTTTTACATATGCGTGCAGAGAAAAACCACAGAACTCCTTTTTTCCCTATAATTTATCAAATTATCGAACCAGCGCTGTATTTATGTGCACCGGTGCATAAAGCACGAAAAAAAAAAAGCTGGCGCCCCGACAGGGCCAAAAAATTCAGGATAGGAAGCAGTGGGAGACCGTGTTGCTCAGCTCGGCCCCCGAAGACCAACTTTTGGCTGTCCAGCAAGCCGAGGATGCCGCTAGAGCTCAAGGGCTTCTGGCCGCCATCTAGGCGGGGTTGGCCCCCCCACGAATCTGCCGGCTATATAAATAAAAGTTATTTCTCTCTCTCTCTCTTCCGGCAGAACCTCTCTCACAGTGAATGTGGACGTGAATGCTATTAGCATTGAAGCAATGTATCGGCTCACCGTATTGCCGCCGCAGAGACGCGTTATGTGTGAGGTGTGTATGCAGCCGTGTTCCTCTCTCGCGCATCCCGCTGAACACGCTGCGTCATTCGGCGGCGGCGCGTGGCGCTGGTGCGAATGAACATTGAGACAAGTTCGAATCTATATATGGCGCGCGTTCGATTCCGTCCAAATAGCGCTGAAATTGTTAAGGCCATGGGAATTGTTTTGCCATGGAAGAGCGCCACATAGCAAGTGGCACATGGTTGCCCAAGTTGACGCCAAAGAAGTTTATTGAAGAGAGCGGCACACAGCCAGTGACCCGAATTGGTGTCGAAGAGGGTCATTGAAGAGCGGCGCGTACTGAGTGGCACATGCGGTGGGCATCGAAGAGATTCGTTGACGAGCGGTAGATACCCAATGCCACATCCAGTTCGCTGAAGAGCGGCACGTAGGCACACATGCCACATACCCACTGGCAAAGTTGGTCCAGCGGTTGGTCTCGAAGCCTGTTTCCTCAGCACTGCAGCCCGATGCTTTAACCATTCGGCCTTGTACTGCAGTGACTCAGTTAAGCAGAAAAGCGGTTACGCGCGCGCGCGCGCGCACGCGCACACACACACGCACACACGCACACACGCACGCACACACACACACACACACACACGCACGCACGCGCACACACACACACACACACACACACACGCACGCACACACACACACACACACACACACACACACACACACACACGCCAAAATTTTTTCTGCGCTTTCCGAAATGCCGGTATAGACTATGCATAAGGCATATCGACCTACTTAATTCCTTAGCGTGATATTTCACTAGAAAATAATACTTTCCAAATTACTGGCAGTTCTCGCGGAGCGTCCTCGCGAATCCCGGAGGCCACATTAGCTGACAGGGACGCGGGAAATCACTTGGTGGGATCAATATACATGTAGGGAAAGACTCCGATCAGTGTGGCTGCGCGAATTGTTCGCCAGTGACCTGCTGCTGGTGCTTTTTTTCGCTGTTTTTGCAGCCGTATCTTGATCAGCTCAGCCGCCACCATGTGCATATCGCTTCCGCTCACTGCTGGCTGACGTGTTTACCAAGGTGCGGCGCGAGCGGACGCGCGATACACGCATGCGGTGTCTGTGAAGTTTTGAACAGTGAGCAGTGGTAACAGCTCTCAGCCTCGCCGCTAATCAGTGATGAGAACTGACTCGCAGATCACAACTGACACCATTCAGGCTTGTGTGTGTGAAAGGGGAAGACGGTAAACAACTTCGCGTCCTCCAGGAAATACATAAGTAAACGTTTATTTAGTTTTTTTATCCTCGTTCTCCTTCTTAGCTTACATTCCGAAACCGTCTGAATTCATGCGTTTGCAGTGGTCGAGAGTGTATTCTAATCACCATTTCATAAGCGGTAAATGTGTGATTCATTGTTTCATCCGCACTAGCGCGAAACAGTGTCTGAACGTCATTCCTTTCACGGAACATATGATTCATAGACTGCAAATGATATGTGTACACTCCTCTGTAATTGTTTTCCGTTGTGCAGGGACGCGCGCTTCTTGATAATTTGAGTGGTCGCGCTCTTCATTGTGGCAGACTGTGTAACCCTCCCTTCATATATGCGTTTTTTTCAACTGCATGTACACCCTTCTGTGCGCAGCCATCATATCGCGGACCGCTGTTGAAACAACGCTATCACTGCGCGTGCGCTGAGTTCACGCCCGCAGTGCGACTTGCGGCACCGTTTTATGTACACAATTAGTCAAACAGCGTAGAAGCCGATGTACCGCTTTTTATATCCTTCCAGGTTTCTGTTTCGGAAATTAACGGCGCAAAACAGACGAGGACGAAGGGAAAGAAGCACAGGTTCAATAGAAAAGCATACAACCTTTTCGATTGGCTTAGTGGCGAGTTTTGTGAGTCATTCTCACCAGCTGGCAAGCGCAGTATCGATGCGCATGTTGATAACATCGCGATTGTCGCGGGCGGAGTCTGTGCGGATAAGCGAACTCGGCGCTTTCATGCTGGTGCGTCGCGAACGTCACGAGACCGGATGGTCCCGTCGCGCCAAACGACGGTGTTCGGAAAACATTGGCCACTGTGTTATACGCACAGCCGACTGGACGCGCACCACAAGCAAAAAAATAGCAGCGGCATGGTAAGAGTTGTCTTTCATCGGGACCATATAGTGGGGAGTGCAAAAAGTATATATTTTCTTTTTTCGAACCCATTTGCACTAAACAAACGCCGGATTGAAAAGCGAGAAAGGCAGCTTTCAGGCATTGCTGAACGGGACTAGGGGTGGTTTTCGGCGTAGCTTAAGTTTCTCTTGCAAATTGCCGCGCGAAAAGAAGCATTTCCTATCGCTGCAATGATTATTCGGAATAACGAGCTAAATATATGTCTTGAAAACACGTGCTGTACTGCCGCCGTTTACTTGCATGCCATGCGGATAAGTTAGCCGACCTTAAACTGTGGGACGTGGACTGGCGTCGTTTAGAATTTCTTCGGTTAATTGTTCAGGCACTTTCAGCAAGGCGCGCGTAACTGCCTTCGCGTGTGGGAGAGTATTTTGTTCTCGTCGGAAGCAAATACTTAGCGTCGCGTTTAGGCGCCTGCTGACCCATCTGTGCAGTTCGTGATTGGCATTGTATGTCCCGAACCGTATGGCTCCTTCTCACCTTGTAGAACTTTGCGGCTCCGACACAGAAGCCAATCGGCAAGAACATTCCTCGCGTCACCTGTGGCGCGCGCACGTGCGACGAAAGCTTTGTATTTACCACCGCGTTCAGCCGTGCGACCTTATTTAAATGCCCCTGTGCATATTGGGCACGTTGTTGAAATCCAGGACAAAAACTACTTGCATGGTCAGAAGTGAACAACTCTTTCTGACAGACTCGAACAAAAGCCCACCGTTTTTTAAACAGACCGAAAAATAAACAGAAAAAAAAGCATGTCACGTTTTTACCGGACCTAGAAGCCCGCCGGACGAAAGCTTTTTCACGTGGTGATTAACCTAATCTTTATCTCTCTCTAGACGAAAGGCGCTGGTTATACCGGGCTGACAAGTAGTAAAAATTTTGTACACGAAACAATCGCCTTTTGGTACTTTTCAAATGGAGAAGTTGACATGCGTTGCCCGCTTTTTAGTGAATATTGAGGACATACTGCGGCGCCATCTTCGTGCAGCGCCCCGCTGACGTGGGATAAGACGCTGCGCATACTTTGGCTGCCGGCGCTCAGATGAAGCACACAACGTCCAGACATTTCTGTAATTGCCTTCAATGCGAGGACAGTTCGTAAGCGCCAAATTAATGGTCCCGGGCAAACTGCAAGCACGGGACACAATGCACGGCCGCTGTCTGCAGTCGTCGCGATGTGGTTTCGCGTCTAAGCTGGAAGGTTTGATCACGGCCGCGGCGCCCGCATTTCGATGCGAGCGAAATGCAAAACTGTTCCTGTACATAAATTTAGTTGCGCGTTAAAGAACCACAGGGGTTCAAAATAATCCGTAGCCTCCTCCCCCACTGCAGCGTGACTCATAATCCTACCGTCGTTCTGGCACGTAATACTCGAGAGTTTAATTTTTAATTATACTGCCTGTATTCAACCGCAGCCAACGACGTCTCAATGCAGCGATCGGAGGAATCTGACTTTAAGCACTGCAGGCTGGTGGAGCTGTCAGTGTAGCCCTTCTGGTAACTTCTGCGACCTGCTACGCACCAAGCCGTGCCGCGCATGCCGCGGCTTATAATTCACGCACAAAGCTAACGATGCCGTTCGCGGTAATGGTCGAACAACCGCGGTGTGCTTTGGGCCAACATGGCGCGACCTGGGGCAAGCGCAGAGTGCGGCTTTGTTTTTTGCGGCGCTCAGACCGTTACATACATCCGAATGAGGCCGAGCTCGGAGCGTTTGACTCGCTGCGCGACACGGGAACGGCGAGCACATTTAATTCGGAAAGCGTTGCTGATTGGCGTCATGTTCAACGCGGGTTCTGGCAAGCGTCTTTCGGATCACACTCGGCTAATTATATCTTTGGAACTGGCTACCTGTTTCTTGAATTTGCAAGTTCGCCCTGCTTATGTGTTACTTTTTCGAAAATCGACAGTGTGAGCACAGATTGTACGGGACTTTATCTGGTGTTTGGGATGCTCTAAAAATATCTAGGGCGATCGGTTGGTACGCAGGTGCTGTGAGGAAAAGCAGCGAATGCCGTCGAGGTCCATTCGTGTAGTACACTAGTAAGCGTTGGGGGGATAGTTAGTTGGCTTGCGATGCCTGTTCCGTCTCGAAACCATGTGGATGACTAAGCTAGACTCCCGCACAAACCTAAGGAGTTATTCTGTAAGAGTCCACCTATAGGGGATATATCCATTTCGTCTACTGCTGAACTGCTGGTTGACTGTGGCGCCTGGTTGCTGCGGATGCGCAGCCCAGCCCAGCCAATCAGAACTTCAACAGCAGACGAAATTGACATGTCCAAGTGGCCTCTCACAGAATACCTCCCCGAGTGTTACGCCAGTCTCACTAATGTGTCTAAGCTGTTTTTCCTTTTAAAATGTGGGTATACGAGTTGTATAAACTATAAACGACATGACCAGTCTCTTAAGAGCCATGCTAATGGGCTTTCACACTTACTTGGTCTTTTAGTAAGCCCAGCGTATTTTGGTCTTCTCTCGTGAATTGGCCTGAAATTCAGCGAAGCGTTAGCGCACACAAACGGAGCTGCCATTCATTTGGGCGTGCAAGCTGCAGATTTTAACGATTTACGTGGCTCGTGGCGCCTAATCAACATAACTCGTTCTGCGAGTGCCCCAATCTGAGGTAGGAAAGGCTGACGTGCGGAGCAGTTTTGGCATACCGCACTCGATAGTTTGGGCGAAGGCTGACAGGAATAGTCAAGACAGCGAAGTGATATGAAGAAAGCATTGTTTTTCTGTTCGGGTGAATGATTTTTCACGCCTTCTAGCGTGCATTCATATCTCAATTACGTAGACGTTCTTGCGTTCCTCTTCTGTGCGGTCCTGCCCGGAAATAGAATCTATGCAAGAGCACGTGCTGCGCCGCTGAGCACCATTTGTGTATATAGGCGCTAGACTAAATATGGGTTTGGTAATTTTGTCACATAGACAGGGTGTTTCAACGAACACTTTCAAAAAATGTTCAAACTTGGCTGTAGCAGACAGCACAATTCTAATCCATGAGCTGGTCTACTCGAAGAGGCGGACATTTCTTGCACAAAAGATTTGAATGCATAATCAACTAATTACTAAAAATCACTAATTACCTTGTGGCACAAATTGCAATCTACAAGTTCTAGCGGGTGAGGCTGCAGGGTCCATCCACTTCAATGTAATTGTGCAGATGCATCAAACTGTGACCGGCTTTAGTTCTATACGTGCCATGCGTGACCTAAACCTGCAACCGGCTAAATGAGACGTGGTGGAAAATATGTAGAGATTCCGCAGCTACCCTAATTCTACACAAGAAAAGCAAAAAGATACCTATAGAGAAAGGGCTCAGACATAGAGACGCAATCTCTCCAATGCTATTCACCGCGTGCTTGGAAGAAGTATTCAAGCCATTAAACTGGGAAGGCTTAGGAGTAAAGCTCAACGGCGAATATCTTAGCAACCTTAGGTTTGCAGATGATATTGTCCCGTTCAGCAGCACTAGGGACGAGTTACAACAAACGATTGAGGACCTTTACAGAGAGAGTGCAAGAGTGGTGTTGAAAATTAATATGCTGAATACAAAGGTAATGATGAATAGCCGGGCGAAGGAACAAGAGTTCAGGATCGCCAATCAGCCTCTAGAGTCTGCGATGGAATACGTTTACCTAGGTCAATTAATCACAGCGAACCCTGATCATGAGAAGGAAATTCATAAAAGAATAAAAATGGGTTGGATCGCATAGGGCAGACATTGTCAGCTCCTGACTGGAAGCTTACCATTATCACTGAAAAGGAAGGTGTACAATCAGTGCATTTTACCGGTGCTGACATATGGGGCAGAAACTTGGAGACTGACAAAGAAGCTTGAGAAGAAGTTAAGGAGCGCGCAAAAAGCGATGGAACGAATAATGCTAGGCATAACGTGAATAGACAGAAAGAGAGCGGTTTGGATCAGAGAGCAAACGAGTATATAGCCGATATTCTGATTGACATTAAGAGAAAGAAATGGGAGCTGGGCAGGTCGTATAATGCGCAGGTTAGATAACTGTTGGTCCATTACGGTTACAGAATGGGTACCAAGAGAAGGGAAGCGCAGTCGAGGACGGCAGAATACTAGGTGGGGCGATGAAATTAGGAAATTCGCGGGCGTTAGTTGGAATCGGTTGGCGCAGGACAGGGGTAATTGGAGATCGCAGGGAGAGGCCTTCGTCCTGCAGTGGATATAAAATAGGCTGCAGCTTCCTGCTGATGATGATGTATCTTAGTGTTATCTGCTGGTGCTTCTGTTTCCGAAAGCATCGCTTTGTCGCTTCACTACTGCGATGTCTGTTAAAATTCCTGTCAGCCTTCGCTTATATACGTGCGACGTGTCCCCGTTCGTCAGCGTTGTCCTTAAGGAGCTTCGTGATGCGGGACGCCCACGGGGAAGTTGATTGTTTTGCTCTCTTGAATATAATTGGGGGCTAAAATGTTTGTTCGTTCTTGCCACCCAATTGACATCCCGCCTGGGAGAAATGATGCGAGCTGTGAAGTGGTCAGTCCGCGATTGTCAAGGAGTGCACTAAATTGTGAGTAGCCCCACTTTTCTTTTCTTTCTGAGAATATTTCTTGTGTAGCGAGTGTTACTGCTGCCAAACTGAAGGTGTACTTTTTTAATGTCTGGGCGATGGGAATGTTCGCATGTGGTTTCGTCATTTCATGCAGCATGACAAAATCTAGGATTTGTGTGCCTAGCTTTGATGCATGTTTGCGTTCAAATCGAGCTGATGCCAAAAAAATAATAATAATACAGAAAAACAGGTGGACGGCTGACAAGCGCTTATCGCCCCGAAAAAAAGAAATGTGCAACGCGATTAGTGGTTCTTTTTATCCGGCCTGCGGGTTTTATCTTGTGAAGAGGTTTTCTCTTATGCTTTCCAAACTTGGTAAGCTGGCATCTTATACGGTCAGCGCTTCAAATAGAAACGTTGGCCGCACTCACTCGTGGGCTGACCCGCGGACGGTTCAACATTTCGCGAGTGAAAGGAGGACGTGTCTATACGACTGCCCGTCGCCTGTGAAAGAAACCTCATAGTCAGCCACGTGCCGAATAATTTCTTCAAAGTTGTCGTCTCATGTCAGTCGGTGTAATAAAAAAAAAAAAACACCGTGAGGGGACATTTACAGAGTAAAAGTTTTTACATTCTTAAAGGTGCTTTGGGTTTATTGCGTGGTTAACATCATAATGGTGGCATACCAACACCCAAAAAATCGGTGTCGCGATTAGCACCCTCAAGGAAAAGTGTTTGGTCGAAAAAGAGAAAATCACGTCGTAATTTCCTCTGTTCTTAATGAAAAAAAAACTGGGCTGCGGCTTAGCTCAGCCAACCCTGGATAGGCAAAGCGAAAGCTCGGTTTAGCCTGTTTAAGCCTTGGTTTCACTTGGTTAACCTTTGATTTAGCTGTAGTTATTATACTTAGGTATACAATCATCGTTAAGTCGGGTACGACGGCTGTGCCTAGGTCGGTGGCTAGACATGACTGTGACGGCAGTTAGTGCTTTTCAGAAGGGTTGCATCGCCAAGCAAGGTGCTCGTCTTCTTAGCAGCTCGATTACTCTTGGATAGACACGCATCGTTCGATGGTGCGACGCCTGTTGTGCAACAGTGAAAGCGCAAGTGATAGACATGCAAAGAGGCGCCGCGAACATGCGCAGCGTCGAAGAACAAACGGACTAGGCACGAACGCGGTCGCTACATTGATCTCGACGGTGCGATGCCTGTTGCATTCTGGACCCTCTCCAATGAAGCAGCTCGCCGAGCGATATCCGTGGGGTGGTCAGACGCCGCTTGGCGACGGCGATTCAGAGCCTCCCGCTCCCGCGCAACGCTCAGAGAAGACAGCCCGGCCTCGCTCTCATCTATGGCCAAGCTCGCATTGACTAGGCGAGCGCGGCGCTCCTAGTCAGTCACGTGGTCAGGCGGCGACCCAGCTGCGGAGAGCGCATGCGCCAAGCCAGCGCCGGAGCTCGGCGCGGCGAGCCACGTGATGCGTTGCCACGGCTACGGCGCAGCTGCGGTCAAGTGAAGGTCAAATTCGCGGCGACGGCGAAACTCGGCTCGACGAGGTTAGTGAAGCTTTCGCTTTAAAAATCTTGACGAGTTCAACTAAGTTTTTTGTAATGGGTGTCCGGCCTCTCTCGCAAAATACGAAAACGCTCGATACGTGCGGCTGACGTCAACTTCTCTTGTATCTACGCACTGATATCTTGATGTTGAATAAAGTATCTGTACAGCGGAATCACTTTTTTTGGCCGGCTGAAATAACAGTACTCATTTCAGCATACATATTTACTTATGTCTTTAAAAAAATCTATACTTGAAATAGTGCGAGGGTACGCTCGAGCTCGGTCCGGCTCTGCTCGGGTTGCCCCCGGAACCCTCTAGAGACGCACTTTGCGCTCGCTCGGCCCTATAGGCGCCTGCAGTTTACTTGAAACGCACAATACCCAGCCCCTCTGGGTACGTTCCCATGCGCACGTACAACATAGACATACCCATAGGATGCGCACATCACAAAAACATAATTGTACTATCTGGCACAGACAGTTTCTAAAAATTTGTTGCAGCTAAAAGAAAATCACCCTGTATAATTCCTGACAACCATTCTCTTCAGTAAAATGAAATACTGGGCAAGTTGGTATGCGTTCATTATTCGTAGTGCAGAAGGAGACACACACAGAAGACGTATGCGCTTGTGTTGTCTGCTTTCTTCTGTGATTGTCTGATTTTTGCGCTGCCAATCATCAGCCATTCTCTACCAAATCAAGCATGCTTTGCATTACGTAGGTGTCAACTGCAGTTCAGGCTGGCTTATTTTCTTTGTATCCTTATTACATGTGCTCGAGGGATAAGTAATTCATATCCGCAGATATAATTGCCGAAGAAACGCACGGGGGTGGATTCGAATCCACGAACTTCACTTGGGAGTCATACACTCTATCCACTACACCACACAGCAGGCACGTTGCTGCTGTTCTGACATTGGTGCCTGTACATATACTTTTACCCGAAACTTGCGTATTTTCTTCGAACTTCTGTACTGTCCTAGCCCAGTAGCACTTTTAATAGTACTAGATTTGGTCGTAAGTGGCCAGAAACGCAACATGGATACACATAATTGCGAATCATAATTCGAGTTTACGAAGCAGTAGCAGTAGTAGTAAAGCAGCCTGGTAACTTTAGTGTGGATATTGAAAACAAAACAGCACTGCAATGTAGTAACTGCACTAACGTGCAAAATGTCGTGTAAATTTGTAATGTGGTTTTTCTTTATCATACCAACTAGTTATTCCTCGAAAAAAAGCTTTTCTATCATTATTCTCCTTCATTTCAGAAAAAAACTTGCATCACATCTCATCTTGCACTGCAGAAAATGTGTTCGCGTTACTCTTGAAACCTGTCTTTAACCCTTTCCCTACCGTGTTTCTTTGCCAAAGATAATACTAAAGTACCGATTTTAATTTGCCTAAATAATTGTACGCATTTTGAAACAATCAAAGAACATCCTTAATTAAAAGCACTTTATTTGTAAGATACATGCAAAATATTTTTTCTACACTGGGAAGAGAGGATTTGCTTCACTGCACCTCACAGCGGAGTCTCCGACTTTCTGTAGTCGTTATTGCAAAATATCTCTCATTAGAATTTCAGAAACAATACTGTGACAAGCGGGTCTCATGCTTGTGGCAAGGGATGTCAGATCCCTAAATTGTAGACTTGGTGTGGTACATTTCAAAGCACAGAATAGTGCACAGTGCTACTCCACATTCCTCGCATGTGAAGCGGTTGGTTTCATGGAGAATCAAATCTGTTTGTTCATTCGTTAGAAACAATTCAAAATACGGCCCACAGTTCCCGTCCTCTGTCACAGGTACCTTTACGCCAGGCGCGGCCGTGAAACCAAACCTTGTCCACTGCCGACACGTTGAGACGTTGTCGTTGTCAGAATCCGACGACTCGGAGAAGATATGATGGTCAGTATCGTCGCTGCCACTCTCGGAGGAAAACCGAATTTCTTCTTCATTGTCGGAGTCCGACAAATCTTCCGCAAACAAACGTCTTTCTTTTTCCGGCACGCGCACGCACAGAAGAGGACGCCATTTTTAAATCCCAGTTGCCAGCTCGAAACGTTACTCGGCCAGAATGCAAGCTTTGAATGCGTTTTCATTTTCTTATTTTTTACTGCGCCATCTGCTGAAGCCAAAAAGAACTAAACAAAACTTGATCAAGGTAGCTTGACTCCGGCAGTGCACAAGCGCTTGTTCCCGCGTGGACGAGCTGGGCTCGTCCACGGTAGGCAAAGGGTTAACGTCCTTCTATAAGCTGCAAAGAGAGATTCCAACTTAAGCAAACACGCTAATCGTTATAAGAACACCCATACTATAGGGCGCACATGAACACCTTGTACATAGGGCGCTTGACGAGTGCAAATGTGAGTTGATTCTAAAACACCCATTCAGCACCTTTATGAGTGGTAATGTTTTTCTTTTTTCCTCTACCATCACACGCCCTTATTACGGGGTGTTGACTTACATGGGTACTAAATAAGTGCAGTGGAGGTTGTAAACGCTAGCGACGTTTTAGCTCCCTTAAATGCGCAGAGGTTTTTACAGTTTTTAGAGAGCAGGTGAAAAGTGTTTTCATCGGCATTATTCGAGGCAAAAGGTGTCTCATCTCGTGCAGACGGCGTGAAGTCATTTTTGTGCGTGTGTTTTGAGTTGTAGCGGCAGCAGCATCGGCGTCGCACGAGGGATGACGCTCCGGCACGGGCTAGCGTTCCGAAGGAGATCATTAAAAAGAAGGCTACGCTAAGAGACGGACTGTCGGTTCTTCCTCTCCTGCGAGAGCCCTAGACTTTAACGGTCTACGTGGTCGCTCGTCGCCACAGAGTATTTTGGCCGTGCGTGGCCGTGTCATGCGTACACGGCCGCTGATTCGCCAACACCCACCCCCCCGGCGCCCTGGCTATTCGTCCCCCAGGTTGACGCCGGCTTGTTTTCACTATTGCTACATTCGCGTTACCTAATCGACTGTCGATTTTGCGGCACCAAGCGACACTCATGTATGTTGCCGCCCCGAGCAAAATCAATCAGATCGACCGGAACTTGGTCTGTCCTTGAATATGACCGGTTCATGCGTGTGTGATCATGTTGGCGCTCAGCGACACCTGGATGACTTCTACGTATATTCCTTTTCGATTTCTATTCTATTTTGTGAGCTGGCCGCAACATTCAGTCTGCATATCGCCAACTGAACGTTGCTGCACGCTCGCAATAGCGAAATTGCCGCCGGGCTTTGGTATGAAATATAGAATGCATCATCTCTGATCATGTAGGGGATCTGGGATACTTCAGAAGCCGCGCGGCATCAGCGTATTCATGCGCGCCATCTGCACAGTTAAAGTTGTCTCGTTTACGCGACGATTATGCTCCCTGGCGGTCGCGCGGGCCCTACAAGCTGCGACTTTTGTGAAGAGAGAAAGCGAGACAAAAGGAAAGTGTCAGCCAGTGGATATCTTTCGTTTACTACCCTGTACTGTGAAAGGAGGAAACGGGTACGAAAGGCAAGGGAAGAGAGAGACAAAGACAGGAATATGAGACTGTATGTGTGGTCCGTCAAGACGCCTAACACATTCGGTGACACTAAGTCCGTATGTGGCACCGAGAGACAGAGAAAGCAAGGAGAAGAAAGGCAGAGAGGTCAACCAGGGGGGAGGGGGGTACTTTGTAAGAGTCCGTCTAGTGGACTGTCCATTTCGGCCGCTGCTGATTGGCTAGGGCCGCTCGTCTCCCCCTCGCTCGTACAGCTGCATCCAATGAGCACCGGAGGAAATGGACAGTCCACTAGGTGGGCTCTTACAGAAAACACCCCCAGATGAGCGTCCGGTTTGCTGCCCTACAGTGGGTTAAATGAAAGGGGGGAATAGAAAAAAGGAGAGAGGGAGCACTGCTACAGCCCCTTAAACTTCGTAAAGTAGCGACACTCTCCTTCTCGGCCTTCACTCCTCCTCGTTTCTCCTCTCTTTCACGCTCCCTCCTCGTGTGGCGCCGTCTTCACTGCTCGAGCGTAGCAACGGCGCCAACATGCGTTCCTCGCCACTCCGTAGACGCTTCTCGAGCAAAAGTGACGCTGATACACGGCGCGAAGGCCCACGTGATGCTATTAGGCCAATAGCGACGCAGCTTCGGCCTAGGCCAGAGCGCGCGAGGAGGAGGAGGCATTCTTCAAAGCGTGGCACTATACGAAGTTTAAGGGGCTTTAAGCAGTGCATGTGCGTGGGAGGATGCACACGGACACATAAGTGGTGTCTCATTTGCAAGTACTGCACTAGTGCAGGAATCCCTTTTAGTGTCACTGATGGATGTGGCCAAGGTCCGAGTATCTTTGACTCTGAGAGCGGTCTCGAGTCCAGTCGATTTAAAGATGTCCGGAGAGAGAGGTGCTGGACGTAGTGGCGAGGACAGATACGCAAAAGGTGCTGGATGGTTCCCTCGCACCTACAAGAGTCGCACGTCAAACTACCGGCCATTCCCATACAATAGGAGTAAGCGTTTGTAAATGCCACTCCCAGCCGCATGCGGCACAGCAACTTTGCTTCGCCGCGGCACTGAATTTCGTGAATTTTCCTATAGAAAGCGGCGCACCTACTTGTTTGTTCCCGAAATGAACGGCCGACATTGACCACTCACATTATTGATGACAAACCATTTGCTGATGTTGTCCTACTAGGTCCACAGCCGGACTTATGTGCCAAATATGCAAGCCATCCTTGCGCACCATGAATTTTTGACAATCACTCGCTTAGATTCACGCGGCCTTCAACGGGGTCGTCCATACACGAATTTGCATATATTCATGCCTCGCCTGTCCTCACCCCTTGCATCGCTCTCCCTTGCCCCCCCCCCCCCTCCGCTCTCTGCATATTAGAGGAGATTTGCCTCAGGCCGACCTCTCTGCTTTTTCCTCAAATAAATCTGCATATAATTTGTCTGTCTTTTATATCCTTTCCGGAGAGGATACTGTATAGGTAGACGCTCTTCTGAACCTGATACAGGCCTGCGTCCTTTCACTGAATCTGCGTGCTGGATGGCGTGCGCAGGGAACGACGCCCTTGTAGCCCTCCGTGCGTGATGCCCTCGCTGGCGAACCATCGAGCTCGTTTTCTGACGTCAGCCCCGGAGAAAAACAAGCACGCGCATATTTATGAACGGCTTGAATATGATGGAAATAAGCTGCGCGTTTCTTCGGTTCCGCGCCCACGGAGAGCGCGAAGCGCTTCGCCGTTGTTTCTCCGCCAGCGCCGGTGTGCGTGCGACGACTACACCGCGGCGGCGGCGGTCGCGAGTCGAACCAGGTTGGATTTTCTTCTGCGCGCCGTTTATGAGTTTGCGTTCTGGGCCTCGGACGCGAGCTGATGGACGCCTTGCAAAATCTGGTCGCGTGTTGCTGCTGTAGCGAAAGTGGAGAGTAAGTGTGTCGCTTCTGCTGTGTCACTTTTGCGTTCGTTTCGGTGTTTCCCGACTTCTGCCAAAGCACAGTTCCTTGAATCCAGCCACTGACGTGCACTGTTAATTACACCAGTACAAGTGTCGAATTATGGCCGCTCTGCTAGTGAAAGTGCACGTTTCGCTCTCTCCTCCTGCTTGCTCGGTTTAAATGTTGAGGTCACATTGGCGGGGGTTCTGTGGCGCATTACGACCGCAGGTTCGATTCCTAGCCGCATTCCGGTGGACACGAGTTGTTTCAGGTGCCACCTTTAAAAATCCTGGGTGGTTGGAATTCGGAAACCCTTCAGCATTTAAGGCGCAGGTTGTACAGCTTTGGGAAAGACAACGCTATTAGTTGCAGCGTGTCGCTTGTGAAATATTTGCGTGCACCATAATGTACCTTGCAATGCAAGCACCAAGCGTGAGGCATGCATACCGTTTCTTCATGTGATACGGTTTAGGCGTTCTTGACCGTCCAGCACTCTGCGCCGTCAGCTTATCGTGCTGCCCTTGACATTGCGCAATCACTTATTCGTGTCACTTCTAGAAATTTCCGTTACTACGAAGCGCGCTCTGCCCCTCGACCTTGTTATTTGTATAGGGATCACGAATAACGCAGGAAACCAAATTTCTGGCACTTGATGTCGCCGTTGTTACCGTATTTAACATTGCTTCGAAGTGACGAATTGACAGCATAAGCAAAATATGGCTTTTTATGTGTACACATGGTCGCCCTTTCATTTTTACCTCGTTCTGCAATATATGCTAAGTTTTCTGCCTCCTACTCTATGCTCTCTTCTTTTTTGTTGGAAAACTGGGAACACTCTGTCGGGGTGCGCATCGACTGAGATAGTAGCGTCAACATCGCTTACTATGCAGCACCCGCGATCGTAAATGGCCTAAGCTGTGGGCAGGCGGTACAGAGCTTCATGACAGCACTTTCATGCATTACAGTCGCGATTCGCGGTTTTCCGCGTGGCGAATAGTGCTCGATACATGCAATTGCATGACTTGCGTCGCATGGTAATGGCATCGAGCGCAATATCGAATTCACGCTATTTGCTTTCAGAAGCAACGTTCTGAAACGTAAAGGTAGCATGGTGCTGCCGCCAAGTGATGTCCATTGCCAACAGATGCCGCAAATGGCAGGAGGTCGAAGAAGCCGTAAAATTTGTTGCTGATTGGTTCTGGCGCAGGTACGTTTTGGTAACTTGATTGTTCCGACTATTGCTTGCGCCTTGGGCTTTCCAGTGTCTTCTCAGATTCATAGTCCGGAGAGAAATCTGCTGGAGGCTCGGCGGTACCATTCGGAGGGGCCGTTATGCGTTGGAGCACAATAATGAGTCGCTTTCCTCTGCGCGTCCTTCGCGGCCGCAGAACAAGACCGAGCAAACAAGACTAAAGGTCAGCTTTCCCAATCGTCTACACGGCGTCGAGTGGCCACACGTGATGTTTCCGCACTCGTGTGCACGCGAGCGAAACGTTAGGCAAGGTCCTTCGCCTGTAAACAGTGACGCCACGCCGATAAGAGGTTTCGCCCTGATAACGCGACAACCAGCAGACACAAGTGCGGCTGATACTTGCATACGAGGGGGGTGCGGTCTTTTCCTTCGCTGATTCACGGCTACAATGTCCCCGAGTTCTGCACGGCACGCGGCGCCTGCTGAAAGCGACCGCAGGAGAGAACAGCGTGCGCGTGAGCACTCGGGGTCATCGAACCCACTCGCGGGGCTGCTGTAACGCAACGATTCTTTTCGCTCTATTCCGTCCGTCGCTCACGACCAGCCGATCTCGCTGACAATTTTTGTGGCAGTTTGATGCTATTAGAAACAGCGCGAGAGAGAGATGGAGAGGCAGGCAGGTTAACCAGAGATAATTCCAGTCCTGCCGCTATGTGTATGTGCGCGTTGCCGCTGCAGCGCTTGATCTAGCATGGAAATGATGACTATATTCCTTCAACTTGATCCATGATTAATTGGGTGCGTAGAGAAGTATGCCTCCATAATTTCTTCGTCATTCCGCAGTTTCAGATAAGCGCAGCGAGGGAACCACTCTGTATATCGAGTCGAAAATTTGTTCGAATATTGCCTGTGTACCCCCAACTGCAAAATGTTTCGGACCACTGAATCCCTAAAGAAACGAAATTTCGTTCACTGGAACCGTATGGTGACCAAATCTCTGACCTGTATGAGCTTATAGACCTGTATTTCCGGCTGACTACAGAAGCAACAAAATAAATTTAACTTTCTCGCGCCTTCCAAAAATTGTTGCTGGCAATGAGAGGCTTGCAGGAAAGGCTAACGCTTGCCGCGAGAGTGCTGGGTTTTCGGATTGAAATTGTGTATGATTACAGTGTGCAGTTGGAAGAACAGGCTGATGAAATTTCAGAGGGTTTTACGATACATTTACCAAGTGTCACGGGAGTTGCGGAAACTCCCTTCTGAGAAGCGAGTTCAAGAGAACCTTTAGAGAAATTTAGAGATTAAACATGGCGCATGCTTATAGTCCGACCATTTCTACATTGAAGTGCGCTTTCAAAGTTCACGTCGAAGTTCGGGAACGTTAATTTCGAAATGTTGATTGCAAAAGTGTGTGCCTTAAAGGTAGCCAGCGCCGGGAAAATGTCTACAGCGTGCCAGGGGAGAATTACGTGGCCTGCCAGCGGCGTTGAAGGAGCCACGGCAACGACGTCGGCGCAGAAAGTGACGTCACCGTTGGGAAAACTGCTCGAGCCATAACAGCGATAGTCGATTTGAACGAAAAAAGGAAACAAAAAAATGTACGCCAATTTTCTTTTTTTTTCGGGGGGGGGGGGGATTGGGGGGGGGGGGTGTTTTAACCGAAAAGGGTTAGTGAAAGCAAATTCATCGGAGAGCTAAGACGGCGATCGGCTATAGGTGCTAGCTGCGAGCCAAGTCCGTTGCGATGCAGGGAGCGCCGGCAGTAGTGGGGCGTCACGGAAGCCTGGGAACAAGGTCACCTGTCCCTCAAGAAATATATACTGCGATGAAAACTAGAAGCGCGGTATGGGGGTATGCAGGTGGATCAGGGGAGCCCTGGTCTAGTTTGCGGTCTTCGCGCTCCGCGCGGTGGTCGGTGAACTGGGCAGGTCCGCCGATGGCAACGCGGGATCGTATCTACCTTGTGTAATTCCTTTCTCTGTTCGTTGGAGCTCCTTTTTTTGCCCAGCATAGTGTTGCAGATAGTCTCACATTTGTGCTGGAATATCAAATGCATTCTCCTTATTCTTGCCTATAGTCACATCGCCATATGGTGTTGAAGAGCAGGATGGCCAACCATACAGCGCTTGTCAGGGTCAACAAAATTCAAAGGAAAAAAAAAGGCGTTAAATTGGGCGCGAAAAGTTAGGAACCAGAAAAAAAAATCTGTGAAAGTTTTTAAAAGTTTTAAATTAAAGTATTTACAAAGAAAGAAACTTTTTTTTGAGTGTAAATAAAGAACCTATCAAAATAAGCCCCGAATTTTGGGCAAATAAAAACAGAAAACGTTAATCCCTATAGTCTTAAGAGCTGAAAGCTGTGCGAGTTGGTAATTGTTCGTGGGACCAACGGCAGGGCGCACAAACGGGGAAGGACAGCTCGTTTTCGGACAAGCGCTGTGTCCCTCGCGCGCGCTGCAGTTTTGCCGCGAAAAGCCTGTAGATTCACTCGTGCGCCCCGCAGCAGAATCTACGCGCGGTGTTCAAAGGTTATGTGGGCAAGGTTTCAGTGGGGGAGGGCAAAGCATGGCGGATCGCTGTTACAAAAAAAAAAAAAATGCTGCAAATTCGGTGTAGCGATTCTGGCGAAGTTGTTTTACGCAGCAGTTTCTTCTAATTTTTTTTCCTTTCTTTGTCGAATTTCGGGAGCCGTTGCCTATGGACAAATACTTTACATTTGGAACTAGATATAGGTTCACGCGTTAAATGACTCCAGGCAGTCGAAATTAATACGTAGCACTTTACTGCAGTGTCCTTCAAAGCCCGGTGTTGCATGCCTTGAGATGTTGACCGCCATAAATCGATAAAACTGAATGGAATAAATCTATAAAGTTTCCTTCTTGGTCGAAGGTCGTTTTGCCTGCCTGCTTTTGTTTTTCTCGTTTAGCATTGCTGTTTATGTTTATGAAGTCGAGGTATTAAATTGACAGAATTCCGTCTGGTTGTGGAAGATCACAGTAGATAATGCACACACCGCTGACCAAGGTAAAATGTATTCAGTTTGTTTCAGTTAATGGTTACGATTGTGGTTTCATAGATGTTTAATCCGGCAATCCGCAAGGGTCCGCATTGCTTTTCCTAACCTATATTAAGTCATATTTCGCCCCACGTGCATTTATATGCTGATGACTGCGTGGTTTATCCGGAAACTTGTAACCCTGAAGATGAAAAAAATTTTGCAACTGGATCTTAACACTATTACTAATAGCTGTGAAATGTGGCACATGGAATTAAGCGCAGCTAAGCGCAGAGAAAAAATGTCTCTCTCCGCGGCAATATCGACCCAACCTACGCAATCAAAAGCATCGAGCTTGAATCTGTGTCCTCTTGCCGTTATTCTGGCTTAAAAATAACAAAAATTATCTTGGGCACCTCACATCACACGAATAGGGAGCAACGCACACCGCACGTTATAAGGCGCAAACAGAAATGCTTCTGTTTCTCTCAAATTATACTGTAGCAATTTACCTTTGTAGCATTTAGCTACGTTTGGGTGGATGTATCATTTTCCCTTTATTAATTACTTCTCTCCACCGTGCGGGTTTCCGCAGAACAATTACGTCAAACTCTTGCCTTTGCTTCGAGTTGTTGACAAATTCGACTCCGCCCTACCGTCTGCTATAGCCGCCTGGTCAGTTCAGATGGTATTGCGGCTGCCCCGGAAAGGCGGTGGTCCCGGGTTCCGGTCCCTGACCAGGATGAATTTTTCTTCATCTGCGATGCTTTTCTTTCGAGGAAACCGTATGGGTTTCCTTTGTCGCAATTAGCTACGTTTGGCTGGATGTCTCATTTTCCCTTTATTAATGAAATTATACTTTACAAAACAATGGTACGATGCAATCTAGAATACGTCGCTGCTGCTCGGTATTAAAAATGATTTCACCTTAAATAATGAGATAGAACTAGTACAAAATAACGCTGTCCGCTTCATCATGTACAACTTCAGTAGAATTGCAAGCGTAACGTGCAGCTATGAAGGTAAGCCTTTCACTATCTTGCCTGTCCTTACGCAGAATAGTTTTTCGTTTCTGCCTCGTCCACAACGTCTGTGATCGCCCTTTCTTTGCACAGCGAAAGGCTCGCGATGCCTCCCTACCGTTCGGTGGCTACACCATTCGGTGCAATACTGATACTTTCCTAAATTCATTTTTACCACGCACCACCAAGGACTATAGAATAAACTGACTACGCATATAGCGTAACAATAACATACTTTTCACTTTTCAGCCGCACTGTTTCCCTTTTTTTTTTTTTTTTTCAGGAGTGATCCTGCTTGGGAAGGTTCTTCATTGCGGTTTCACTCGTACGGCATACGATTAATTTATGTTATTGATGTTATTTCTGGTACACGTAATCCCGTATGTTTTTGTTACTTCATTTTGTATTTATTGTACGTACTTTGCTGCGTTTATAATGTTTTCGTACATATATTGTTATGTATTCTCACACGTGCCCCTCTATAATGCTTCAGCGATTTAGGGTACTTGAAATAAATAAATAAATAAATAAATAAATAAATAAATAAATAAATAAAGGATGGACTCCCCCACGGCGGGAGCCTTGTTCACCGTGACAGCAACCGGCGGAGTACTGATTTTGTAGCACCTCGGCGAGTGTGTGTACTACCCCGTTTGCTGTCATTGTGAACAACTGAACTCCCCCGGGGAACCAGACATTGGTCTTGGTCGGTGCTGTGTGCATCATTTACTGTGCTGTTTAGTTTCTTTTAATTGTCGCTGTTCGCCTAAACGCTCGTGTTTTTCCCATCTGTGTGACCTGTGCCCAGTGTGGTGTGTTGTGAAGGAGGCTTCGAAATGGAGAGCCTGGCCCTGCGACATAAATCACTGGGAAAACGGCGTTTCTGATGGCTCTTCAATTTACAACCAATAATAATAATAATAATAATAATAATAATAATAATAATAATAATAATAATAATAATAATAATAATAATAATAATCGTTTATCTTTCATGCTGTTAGAATGCAATTCCTGAACGCCATTTTCTGCATTGCGTTTTCTCAGTGTGGTTGCATCCGCGCGAGGGCTTATTGTGCACTGCCATGAATGGCTCAACTGCCCCTAACTTGACAGTTTCCGACGTAGCTGCGCAAGAAGGAAACGAGTGCGGCGCGCCCATTTGTGCGCACGTGTGCTTCGATCGGAGCCGTCAGACCGGCGACTTCGATCAGGTGGCGTGCGCGATGCGGGGCGTGTCTGCGCGGCGCCCGAGGCTGCTCGCCGCCGGCTTAGGTGCGCGGTCCGTCGCGCAAGCAGCGCGCACGTACGCGCGTAAATTTAGGCATGGCCGTGCGCAGAACGTTCCGGCACTGGGGCATGTGGCCGTATTCCTTCCTGCAACACGCTCCGCCGCGGGACGGGTGGCTAGCGGCCCTGCCGCCCCCGAAGTCGCCTTCGCACGATACACTGACACTCCGCAAGCTGTCATCGCTGTCGTCCAAGCTTCGCGGAAAACGCGGAGCGGTGTACGTAGACCTGCTGTATAGTGCATTCCACGTTTTCTCTCCATAGTCTAGCCAGACCTTGATGGAAGCATTCCCCTTTGGGACAGTCTCCCTGAGGCACAGCATGAATACTCGCTCTTTGGAAAACAGCGGTTTATTCGAGAGTGTCGGATAGGCGACTGTCGCGTATGGATCGCTGGTGCCGGGGAGGTCCCTGCAAAGCGTGCAGCGTGCAGTGCGTCGCGGCTCCTTTTTGCGTCTGGTGCAGTTCCCTGAACAGCTGTTATCCTGTCAGGCCACCAGTAGGTCGAAATTGTTTCGATGATCTCTTGGATGGCAAGAGTAGTACGTCAGGTTATGCCATGGTTTCCAGTAAATAAATTCTTTAAAGTTAGCGCTCGCGATGCTTCCTCCCTGTCCATCCTTCTGGGCTTGTTCGTTTTTCTCGTTTTTCTTTCGTTTCTTCTTTTTTTTTTCTTGCGCTTAACACATGCGAAGCTGACCCTCACTATTCCGCATAAATCTGTCGCGAAGGGTTCTCGCTGTAAAGAAAAAAAATCGGGGACAGCGAGATGGTGCGGGACGGCCGGTGCTGCTGCCGCCCTGCCGACCTCAGTTGGCGGCCGTAACCCGGCGCGTTGAGTGTTTGCGCCTCGTCATCGCGATAAGGGCGTTGCCTGAGGACTCAGCGCCCTGGTGCGCGCAAATAGTCGTGCCATAAACGGCAAGATGCGCCGCGGAACGGCCGCGCGCGATAGGCGGCCAGTCTCCAGTCTGCCGCAGGACGGGGCGTGCAGGCATGCGCTTGGGTGCAGTTCACGGCTGCGACGATGTACCGCGGCAACGACGACCGCGTCATCGGCCGAGACCGCCGTTGATTTGGACATGGGAGGTGAGCATTGCGAGCGTGGTACACCTTCTACACACCGCCGGTGTTGAGAACGGGCGCGCATGTACGAGTTAAGCACGCCAAACAGTCCCGTGAAATGCATTGCTGTACGGCGCTGGGAAGGCGAGGATCTGGTTGAGACCGCTTTGTCGATGCGTCTCGACAGTGTCAAGCCGTCGGAGGCTGCAGGCGGTGCCCGACGAGTGATGCCGCCCCGTAATGCGCCCGTCCTGATCCCCGTCAATGTCGCAAACTGTCTCGACTGCGGCTTAAAAGCCAACTACAGCTAAATCTCACTTGAGTCTAATTTGAAAAAAAAATAAAGCAGTAGACGTCGCCAAAGCGATTGCGGCAAAGCCGTAAGGCTAGGAGCAGCACAGATTTTCCAATTAATAGGATTCAAATTGCCCCGTAGCAGACGACTGCCACCCCTGAGTATGCCGCTCGCAGCTGAGCGGTAATGCGGATATGACGTCAATTACAGAATCGCAGACGGCACGCTAGGAGCTCTCCCAATTGTACTTTTTCCCGTAAATATATGTAAAAATATTATGTGTTCTGGAAGTCCACTTGCATATGGCATTAAGCTATCCGTGTGAAACAGAGAGCAGGAGTATCCATTCGGGTTACGCAGGGTCTGTATTTGTTGGTCTGCATAGAGTTTCTGAATAAATACCCTAGAGGGAAATGTGGCGCTAGTGTCTACGGGGGTTCTCCTGAGCGTTCCCTCAACCTACATGGGAATGATGGGAAGTACAGGCTTCGGATTGACTTCAATCTTTAGACTAGCGGCGTTTGCTTGCGGCGCAGTAAACGAAGTTATATATACTCAAATATTATCGCGTAACATCTAATCTTATTTCTGAAGTGTCTTATATAATGCACAACACATTACATAAACTTTATATGACTTTGAGATTGAAGCACGGTTTACTATGGTTTACACCAGGACACACCAGGGTAGGCATTCTTGTGCAATTATGTTCCCGATTTAATGCCAGAGAATAATTATTTATTTTTAAAACAGCAATAAGAACCGTGCATGTACTTATATAAAAGTACTCATGAAGTATTTATGTAAATAAAATGTTGTATTGTGAAAAAGTGTTGCGCCCTTGAGAGGAATGCTACAAGTGTCGTCTGCTACGACGCCTGCTCGCTGCGAACGCGAGACTTTTCTCGCAGACGACAGGCACTTGCGAACTCTCTCTCTCTTTCGAAAGACTGCGTCGGCTTTCACGATTGCTGAACGTCTTCAAGTACTTCTAAGCTCATCTGCTGCACTGCTAGCAGGGATGCTTGAGGCCTCCTACGACTATGCTTCATTTTATTTTGTGTTGACGTACCGCTTCTGAAGCGTTACGGCATGGCTTTGCACTTACCCATTTTGCGACACTAGACTACAGCCAGGAAGCAGCAACCTTTCCTACCACACGTAAGTTTGTGTTCTAAAAGTCCTAAAACGCGCATTTCAATGAGCACATAAACGATATCGCAATGCATAATGAAGCCCTCAATAAAATTTGATTGTCAAGCCACTAGAAGTACAACTGTATATATTGTATCAGTAGTGCCTTCTTTTTCCTATTCTGAAGCTTCGTAAAGCACGTAACGCTACAGCGCCAACCTAACACACTTAACAAACCAAGGTCCAAACAGTCAAAACATGTTCTTTCAGCGTTTGCAATGCCGTCGCTTTCTCGTCAGGGTTTCGACACCACAGCGCGACACAAACATCGTCCCAGCCACTGGCCCAGCGCACTATCGCCACTTCGAGCAGCAGAACAAAGGCAGAGAGCTTTGTGCTGCACTGTCCCACTGCAGGTTATAGCAATTGCGCTTGGAGCGAAATCAAAACTGCCAAAAAATACTTGTAGACTAGTTTGCCAGTCAACAGAATGCCAATCCGTAGCCTGTACTTGCCATCATTCCCATGATCATGGAGGAAGGCCCATGATGGTTGAACGATCGCAGCGTCAGATTTCCCTCTAGTTATACTAATATAAAACTCTCTGGTGGTCTGTATTTTAGTGAGCTGTAATGTCGGTGCTATTTCCGGTTTCGGTATGGAAGACATGGATTTTTGTAGATTGTTTCCGGTGAACATGTTTGCGCTACGCACCCAAAAATTTTGCGTTGAGGCTTCGTTGTAGTTGCATGACCACTGCAAATGCATTTTACACGATGCAGAGTTTCGCTGAATTTGACCCTAAATTTAATTGTATTATTATTATTGTTGTTGTTAAACAGCATTGTTGCACAATGACTGCCGATCAAAGAAAAGGCTCCAGAGCGTCAAAGATGCACGTGTACGGAGGGTGGCGGAACGAAATTTTTTTCGTTCTGGTTTCAGTTTCGTTCCACAGAGACAAGTTCCATTTCGCTTCTACTCCGGGACGAAAAAAAAAAATGATCCGTAACGGTTCATAACGGTTTTGGTTCGCATGCAAAAATTTTCAAAGCAAAGCAACGATAAGAACATAGCATTTATTTTTCTCGATAAGTGAAATATGAATTCTTAGATCATGCTCCTGATCATGCTCAGGCACTGAGCGTGATCTCAGAGGCAGCACGTCGTCGAGTGTACTCGCCGAAATGCGAGACCGCTGTTCCGATAAAACGAACATAAACGAATGGTTCAACTTCGGTAACAAAGCGTTGTACCCTTAGAAAATGAAACGATAAGCTCTTCAGCGCGCAAGCCCTGGGTTTTTCTGCTTGTGCTTGTGCAGCGAGCTGCTATAGGCTTAGATCAGTGGAGCGCTCGACCAGCTACCTCTCGCACTATCCCTGCCTGAGATACACACTAATGCTGACGTTGCCTGACGTCGGTTGTTTCGGATGGCCGAATTTCCCCTGGAACCGAAAACCGATAAAAAAAATTGGTTTCACTGCGAAACAAAGAAATAAATAACGTTTGGATGACGTTTTCGTTCTGGTCAAAATATCGGGGTTTTTTTTCGTTTTTGTTTTCGTTCCGTTCCGATGCACTGCGTGTACGGGTATTTTAAGAATTGCTCAGTCGGTGTTTTTTTTGTTCTCATCAAAATGCGCCCGCAGGGTGTATAGGAATATCTAAGTTGAAGATACTGTTGTTCTTGTATTATATTTTACACACTTTGTACCAACACCGGGCACGATAGCTGTGATAATAAAAGTCTGTTGATGCGAATCTTGTGGAGAAATCCAGACCACGGACGTACGAAGCTGTAGTATTCTATCAGTCTTTCAACATCGTTTGTGAAGATGCTATGCTTTATAAAATTTACCACTGACCAACATATACCCTGCTTCTTGTTAGACTAGTTGGTGAGCCCAGACGACGCTGCAGGCGTCGTCTATTACGGGTGCCTATGATCATATTAAAAAAAAAGAAAAAAAGAAAAGCCCTTGCAATAGCCGACAATCGGCACACCTCCAAGTCAATTGCAGCAGTAACTTATGCTGGTCAGTGAAATATTGATGGGGGATTTAGGGGTATGTAGTATGTATCCGATGCAAATATCGGGCAGCGTATACGGATATATAATTACAAAATTACGAAGAGAACACTTTCGAGTATCACGCCCAGCACTGCTCCAGGAGGGAACAGAGCGATTTCGGATGTGCACCACTCCGTCACCAGCTCAGCACGCGTAATACGCGCGATAGGAAAGTTGTCGCGTGAGCGTCTGTACCAACTAAAGTGGAGTCATACTTTCGGCGCTACTGTGTGGTGGGATTATTCATTTTATCCCTTGCATGCAGTTGCTGCAGCCATCATTCCAGCTGCGAAGGGATCGAAATAATTACGGATAGTCTAGCGAGTGCACGGCTACGCACCCACTGCGGCGATCCATGCGTTTCCGCCGCAACGTGGGCTCCAACCCCTCGGGTCGCACGCTTGGCGCATTCCGAATTCTGCCCCACACTCTGTCGCGCACGTACACGAGCGGTGTTGCTCGGCCCAATCAATGCGGCAACCACAAGTGCTGCCGGTGGGAGGTCATCGCACATGTGGCTCCCGGCGGCTGCGCGCTGGTCAACGGTGCGGAAAGAGCTGCTGACGACCGTTGTCGCATTGCCTGCAGCGGGGCAAGCCGTACGCGATGACAGCTCCTCGCGAAGCACTCGGCCTGTGAGGAGTCCATCTCTCGTGTAGCTGCTGCCCCCTGGCTCGTTCAATGCCGTTGTGGCAGCAATAGCGCGTCGTGACTAATATCATTCGCAGAGATATAAAAATGAAAGGAAAGGTTAACCAGGTTTGCGAAATCAAGGAGAACGACGGGCCTCTCCGAAATATTGACTGCACACGACTTGACGCAGCCCAGTTCGTGCTTAAGAGCTAAGATAGAATGGACCGTATGTAACTAGAACAAACATATATATGCAGTTCCGACGCACACTTTGCAATCTATGTGAAGCGAAGCTTTCGTGAAGCAGCTAATTGAGCTCTATAAAACTGTTCGTCAATTGCAACGCGTTTTTTTTTTTTTTTAGCACATACAGTCCATGTCCGGCAAGACCGCAAGACGCGGAAACGCCCATGGCGTGGTCCACGCCACAGCGAACTACATTCTCTTGGTCTGGCCACATTTCTCCTCGCCATCTCCGGGATCAGTGCAGTT
Organism: Dermacentor variabilis; assembly: GCF_050947875.1. Taxonomy (NCBI): domain Eukaryota; kingdom Metazoa; phylum Arthropoda; class Arachnida; order Ixodida; family Ixodidae; genus Dermacentor; species Dermacentor variabilis. Next base: position 27,646,119 of record NW_027460280.1, read on the forward strand.
TAATATTTCACCCTCTCCATGGCCGGCCTACCTTATTCCGCATGAAGACGATAGAGCAGACGCGTCGAACCCCGGGAAAGAAGGCGTAAGATCATCATCAGCACCAGCAGCCTATTCATGTTCACTGCAGGACAAAGGCATTAGTGCAGCGTACTTACGGTACTCTCCCTGCGATCTCCAATTATCCTTGTCCTGCGCCAACCAATTCCAACTAGCACCCGCAAATTTCCTAATTTCGTCGCACCACCTAGTCTTCTGCCGCCCTCTACTGCGCTTCCCTTCTCTTGGTACCCATTCTGTCACCATAATGGTCCAACGGTTATCTAGTCTGCGCATTACATGACCTGCCCAGCGCTATTTTTTTCTCTTAATGTCAATTACACTATCTTCTATACCCGTTTGCTCTCTGATCCAAACCGCTCGCTTTCTGTCTCTTAAATTGATGCCTAGCATTCTTCGTTCCATCGCTCTTTGCACGGTCCTTAACTTGTTCTCAAGTTTCTTTGTCAGCCTCTAAGTCTCTGCGCCGTATGTCAGCACCGGCAAAATGCACTGATTGTATACTTTTCAATGATAACGGTAAGCTCCCAGTCAGGAGCTCATGATGTCTGCCGTATGCGATCCAACCCAATTTTATTCTTTGAATTTCCTTCTCATGGTCAGGGTTCCCATTTGATTAGTTCACCTAGGTAAACGTACTCCTCCACAGACTCTATAGAGGCTGACTTGCTATCTTGAACTCTTGTTCCCTTGCCCGATTATTTATCATTATCTTTGTCTTCTCCATATTAATCTTCAGCCCTACTCTTACACTCTCCCTGTTAAGGTCCTCAATCATTTGATGCAACTCGTCTGCATTGTTGCTGAATAGAACAATGTCATCGGCAAACCGAAGGTTGTTGAGGTATTCGCCGTCGATCTTTACTCCTGAGCCTTCCCAGTTTAATAGCTTGAATACTTCTTCTAAGCGCGCAGTGAATAGCATTGAAGAGATTGTGTCTCCTTGTCTGACCCCTTTCTTTACAGGTATCTTCCCACTTTTCTTGTATAGAATTAAGGTGGCTGTGGAATCTCTGTAGATATTTTCCACGGTACTTACGTAAGCGGTCTGTACTCCTTGATTACGCTATGCCTCTATGACTGCTGGTATCTCTACTGAATCAAATGCTTTTTCGTAATCTATGAAAGCCATATAGAGAGGCTTATTGTACTCTACGGATTTCTCGATAACCTGGTTAATGACATGGATGTGATCCATTGTAGAGTAACCTTTCCTGAAGCCCGCCTGTTCCCTTGGTTGACCAAAGTCCGGTGTTGCCCTTATTCTATTGGAGATTATTTTGGTAAATATTTTATATAATACTGGGAGTAAGCTAATGGGCCTATAATTTTTTCAACTCTTTAACGTTTCCCTTTTTGTGGATTAGTATAATGTTTGCATTCTTCCAGTTTTCTGGGACTGTTGCAGTCGATAGACACTTCGTATAGAGAGCCGCCAGTTTTCCTAGCATTATGTCTCCTCCATCTTTGATTAAATTGACTGTTATTTCATCCTCTCCTGCCGCTTTTTCCCGTTTCACGCCTTGCAAGGCCTTTCTGACCTCATCTAGTTATAGGAGGAGTTTCTGTATACTGTTCATTATTGTTTCGAATAGAGTGCTCCTGAGTCCTCTGGGTACTGTAAATGTAAAGGTCAGTATAGAATTCTTCTACTGCTTTTATTATCCCTTCGAGATTGCTGATTATGTTACCCTGCTTATCTTACAGTGCATACATCCTGGTTTGTTCTATGCCAAGTTTCCTTGTGACTGATTTCAGGCTGCGTCCATTTTGAACGGCTTCTTCAGTCTTTTTCACGTTATGATTTCTAATATCACTTATTTTCGCTTTGTTGATCAGTTCAAGGCGTAAGATGCCTTGCTTTTAAGAAAACAAGGAATTATGAGCTTTAAAGGCGTATATTTGTTCAAGAGAGTATATTTATGCACAATGGTTTTTTTTTTTTTTTCACTGCGTGATGTCGTAGAGAACAGAGCCGGTCGCCGGCACACCTGCAGTAGCAGTACAGATGGGGCTGTGTCGGTTCATGATATAAGTGCTGTCCTCTGTGTCAACTATTCGACAAGACAGCAGCACCAGCCGCTGTCGGCAAAGTACGAGAGGTTCAAAGGAAGCTTCGCTTTGAAAAGGTCGTACGGTCCAAGCAGTGAAACCGACTAGCCGGCCCAATCATAGCGCTTGATCCAAAGTTCCACTCCGCTCTTCGGTGCACGATCGGTGGAGTTCGCGACACGCGTGTGGAAATCCCACGAAGACAATCGGTGCGAGAAGCGCTGGGACGATCGCGCGACACGCTCTTGTTCGAATGAACCGCGGTGACTGCATTTACAGGAGAGCGGCGGGACTGCGAAAGCGTCGGCCTTGCATGCATCTCAACGTTATTCAAGTCTGGACGCGTCGAAGGAAGCCCACGCCGAGCTTTGTGGTTGACTGGAGCCTCGCTTTCAAGAGGATGCTTTAAACAAACCTCGCTCTCCCGCGTGCAAATTCTGTGGGATGCACTCTGGACAACCTCTCCGCTTTGGTCGGCGGCAGCTGTTTGGATTGGCAGTGTCTGCGGTCGGCGTTGATTGATCTGGTAGTACGTCATACTGATAAAGAGAAAGTGAGGACGTGGGGGAAAAAATTAAAGAAAAAAGACGAAGAAACAATTTCTCGCTCTACATCAACTCCGCCCCCTCTTTTTTTATAAATTTATTTTATTCATACTCCAGACGTTCCCTTTCTTGGTCTGCGTTAGAGCCAGCTGGCTTCTGTGCTTAAGAGAAAGTAAAACGCGTTCTGGAAGTTGGTGTTGGCACATCTGTGCATGAGGTTGTTAGCCAAGCAGTCTTTTTGTCTTTCCCGTGAAGGTCACCCGTCCTGAAATGATGGACATAGCACGTGGTACTCGCAGGGGATCTGAGTAGTGGTGACACTGTTCGGACACCACAGACTCACCTGTATTCTTAAGAAGGAGTTGCTGATCGTTAAGTCTAACATAAACAATGGACACGTGGGCATCTTCGATCGTGCTTTTGTTTCTTGATTAACCGGCCAGTGGTAATAAATTTGGTCATAACCACAAAGCTTTATACTAAGAATACTAGGAGGAAATCTAGTTCTAGTGTCCGCATGGCGCCACCACAGCGGCTGTTAATGCAGGATGCGAAGATGACAATGCATGGATTTGTCTAAACTTCGTCCTTATGACTTCGAACGACCGTGTCGATTCTGATGCCACCTTTCTTAAGGACATTTCTCACTGAATATTTGTTGTATAGATAGAAATAGCTTTATTTATCTTCTAATTGCTGCCGTTCTCTGGCTTAAGGACATTAAAATCAGAATGAACTGTTCAGGCTATAAAAAATAATTGCGCATATCGAGTGTTACTTAAACATCATCAAGATTTAGCGTCATACGTACTAGAACGTGTCTATTCATATCTGCGCTAAAAATCTGCAATAAAATGAAGAAAGTTTGAAGGTGTTAAAAGGTTAATTGTCTTAAAGAAATATTTTGAGGCCAGCACGAAAATTAACTATACCACTGCGAGAATTCTGGAATTTGCATTTAAGCCTACTTTCTCAATGAATCAAGTGCCAAACCAAGAAAACTTCGTGCTACCTATCCTCCTGTGGATGAACGACTGCATAGCCAAATTTCTATTATAACCATATAAAAATATATGGTATTGACAGCTTTAGTCGAGAACTAATGACCAGACCAGACAAGGCTTGCACCTCCGTTGACATTTTCGCCATGTATCTCACTTATAATCACCAAAATGGGAAGCAGATTCAACTAAGCCATGTTAGGTAAAGTACATGTGACTGTCGCCACGTAAACAATTTCAACCTACGTCGCAATGGGTACTTGTTCTAGTTGTCGTTTACAGCTTCGCTGTCCAACCACCTTCGCAGCGTGGATTAGAGACCTTTTTTTTTTTACCTCTGCTATCTCTTCCTGCCCATAGGTGAGCTACTCCAAGCCACGTCTTTTTGCCTTCCCATGTGCCGCTAATCCGTAAATGCTCCTTACATGCCTCTTTTATGCTTTGCCAGTTCATACCTCGTCTAATTAGCAAGGAGCAAGCAAAGGATGCCGCGCCACCTAAGTGCGATGACCAGTTACACCGCATACAAGGATCGATCTTGAATAGCTAGATGCCGGCCAGCCGTTCCTGACGTGTATCTTGAGTATAAGGGCAGGAGCCGCGGCTCACTTGCAGGGGAACCTGTGGAGGCGCTTTATTCATACTTATTTTACTTACAACTGTGGGTTGTTCGGCGTTCGTGATACAGTTCTGGCCTTGCCGATTGAAAGTGAGCATAATTAAATGAAAGGCGAAGAGCGACATCTTAGAACTATATGCGAAGCTGAATGTACAGCCATGAAGTATTTTAATCGCCAGATGGAAGAACATTGCCATTTAGAAACATTGTTGCAGCTTGCTCCCAGCAGTCGTTCGAGTAGCCGCACTGCACCGATAGGTGTTAAATAACGCGCCCCGCTAACGAAACTGCGCCCATTAATCCGGAAACGGACCCGTGACATCGCAGTTTTCAGCGAAATGAGGTAGCGCTCCAGCAAAGCCTTGACAGCGCCTTCACAGCTTGGATACAACTATTTGGTGCATTGCTCTCGTGATCGAAGAACCTTGCGCAACAGCGATCGTTACGGCATCCGCCATCGAACGCAAGGTTCGATGCGAGAGCGGATTTTGCTGCTGCAGCCTGACACCAAGAGGCCTTGAGAAAACGCCGTCGGCGTCACGTGCGATTACAACGTCTTCGCAGAACATTCAGGGGAATCGGACACTTGCACTGCGGCGGAGCGCAATGGGATCCCCATATGCAGGACGACCCGTTCGTCCGGAGCCGGTGCGGACGGGCACTCGGGCCAGTGCCCCGAGTGCGTGTGTATAGTGCACGCAGCATTGGCAGCACGCTCCTTAATTCCCTAGGCCACCGTGTATACATTGGTGGTGGCACCTGGGCCATGCAGAACAGACAGCTGCCTATCAAGCCGATTGAGGAGCTCCTTCCGCTGCCATCTATTTCGCACACTTATGCAGCCTCTGGCCCTCTCTCTGCTTATGCATATCATTTGCAAAAGGAATTCTTACCTGGTTTTCACTTTGTGTGTCACATATACGATTCCGGGCCTTCTGAAGTTCTCTGTACTCCGAGGTGATGCGCTAAGGAACGTCTGTGCTGATGCTTCCTACTCAATGCCACGCTGAAACCCTTTCGGCATTTGATTGATTTGATTTGGTTTGTTTGTACGTCCGAAGAGCCAAACAGCTGCTATGCAAGACGCTGAAGTAAAGGGCTCCGCATTAACTCTGACCACCTGGGATTCTCGAGCGTACACCGAAAGCTCGGCATGCACAAGTGCGTTCTTGCATAGCGTCCCCAACTGGATGATCTGCCACCTCGTTGGCGTGACACAAAGCTGTTCCAGGTAAATTGCGTGTCGTGGAAAAGCGCTGCTGGAGTTATAGCTGCAATATACATGCACAACGGGACAGTTGCATTTTTCAAAAAGATCTACGTTTGATCGACATCGGGCGGCCGTTTAATAACGGACGGACGGCTGCAGCACGTATCGTGGATCTTATACGGATGTAGCTGCGTTTCATGCGTATGAACTGTATAAGGTTAATTGCACCTGTCACTTTTAAAGCGACTCGCGGCCTATGAAAGATGCCGCATAGTGATTGACGCTGCTCGAGCTTGGCTTGGGCTATTGTATTTGAAGATGTAGATGTTTCTTTTAGCATTTGAGCGACGGCTTCCGTTATTGCAAGACGTCTGATTTGCGAAACGAGGGCGATGAGGGACCTAAGGTTAACCGCGGTAGCGCGACCAGTTTGCTCATGAAAATTAAAAGCAGAAAATTAATAAGCAGAACAGAACGTCTTGCCCACCGTTTGAGGGCATTGGTTTCACGTTTAACGATGTGTACCGTGGCGCATCTCGCCGTGTTGGTGCACTCCTTGACTCGTGGTCCTCGTTCGCGAGAAAGTGTAATGACACTATTATTAGTGTTATTACAGTTTGCACACTATTAGTGCTGGTGGTGAGCACTGCAGCTAATTAAAATATTTTTGACGTACTTTCGCTAACAGAATACTGGAACCACACACCGCATTATAGTGCAATGTACTAACAGGGTTGATTAGTTTATGAATTTGTCACGTCCGCACTTTGGGATATCTGGGACACCCGCCGTTTTCAGAGTGCGATAGAAGGGAAAGGCAGGGAGGCTAACTAGATGCATGCCCGATTTGCTACCCTGCACTATGGAAGAGGGAATATAGGGACAACAAGAGATAAAAAAAGGGAAGAGAGAAAGGGCAACAGTTGAGCGCACACTGAAGATGCGCAGCAAGTCTACAAACTGTCGCAGATACTTGTCAACTTCAAGTATTCAATTCGCTCGCCGCTTTCTGCGCCAGCGAAGCACACAGCCATGCTCCGAGGTTCTTCGTTTCCGAAAATGGCCGCGAGTACAACCTGTTTAATGCGTCCAAAGAAGTTCACGCTCGACGTCGCAGTGCAGACAAAGGCGCAAAAAGTAATGAATAGATTCTTTGATTTTGCAAGAGTCACGCGTCAGCGTGTTCTACATTCCAATGCGCAATAAGTAAGCCTTTGTAAATGCCACACCGAGCCAGAGCTCGTAGCTTTCAATTTCAGAAACCTCACTACGCGACCGTCCTTGCATCCCACCTGCTTCGGAATGCATCCTCCGCGCCGAGGCTTCGCACCCTCGACTTCGCGTATCATTAACATCAGGAATCCATAATGGTCGAATCACTCCCCGGCTGCGTATTTCCAACTGCTCGTAGGTACAGCGGGGCGTGGAACTTGCGGAGACGACGGGCGTTTGCGCGCATGCGCGAGTGAGAGCGGGTGCGAGAGAGGAAATGTGGGGAGTTTTGCTCTTTGAAAACATGACTCTGCCTAGGTACTACGGAGGAGTTTCTTGGCGCGCGGTGTATGCGCTTGTCCCTAGGCGTGCCGGCAGAAGTCGCGAGGCGCGGTTGTGCTGAACTTAGCATCGCAAGTTGGCGGCTCGACGCAATCATATTTGATCGGTCATGTTTTTACTAATGAAAACAACGTGTCGTTATTTCGCATTATTGGCGGCGCCTCCAGGACACCAAAGCGGCAACGGGGATATCAAAGCTAGAAGCCGGACTGGTCCGTGGGTTGAAGCTCGCAGAGGCCTGCGCGTGCCAGGGGAGTATAAGATCGGCTGTCCGCTATCGCGGACAGCCAATGTTTTATGCGAACACTCCCATGCACGCTTCGGCCTCTGCGGCCCCAACCCACGGGCCGCCCGGCTTCCAGCTTTGATCCCCCCGCTACCGCTTGGGTGCCCCGGAGATCCTGAGCCGCCTGCTTTAATATAACCTCAGGTGCTCTCCTGAGGCCTCCGTTTGCCGGTTACATGTGCCCGCCTGGAGCAGTGCTCGTAAAAAATCCGATCTATCGTCGCGACGAAAAAAGCGACCCGCGACTTATAAAACACCAGTCAGAACATTGTCCCTTCAGACACAGCGATCGGCAAGAGGCGTCCGCGCCCACTGCCTCACCGCGCGGGCAGCCAGCGGTGATGCGTATAAACCAACTCGACCGAACTTCGCAATGCCGGCATGTCTAGGGGAACAACGAATACAACGCGCTCTAAGAAACCTCCTCCGTAGTGCCTAGGCTGAGTCATATATTCAAGGAGCAAAAGCCCCCAGATTTTCTCTCTCGCGCCCGCTCTTACTCGCGCCTGCGCAGAAACGTCGAGCTCCGTCAAAAGTGGCACGCCCCGCTGTATCTACGAGCAATTCTAAATACGCTCCCCGGATATATACCCCCCCCCCTTCCGTAGGCGCAGATGAGACCGCCCATGCATGCGGCTGCGGAAGCCGTGGCCGCCGGCAACTCAACGCATATGCAGGCCGTATACCCTCCGCTCCTCCTCCGTTTTCCGCCTCATGCTTTCACTTTAGCCTCCTCCTCCACTTTCCTTCTCGCGCTCTTTTCTGTCATCTCCCGCCGCGCTCCGCGTTTTCTTTCAAATTTCGCTGTGCTCGGCGTGCCTCGGTACAACGCCGAGGCACGCCGACGCTCAACGCAGGAACGGGCGCGTAAGAGCTGCACTCTCAAAATACGGTTTCCTACCCTACACGGGAGGGTGTAGATCAAAAGAAAGAGAGAGAGATGGAGAGAAATAGGGCATTTTCGCACGATCACAGCACATGACAGTTCAGGCTTGTCGGTGCTAAAGCCGCTTGTGCAGGCTTGAAAATCGCATGTCGAAGAAAGGTCTTTGCGCCTTATAATAGTTTGGTAGGATGGCCAGCAGCAGACATTTGCGAGCAAACTTCGAAGTTGCGGCTCTGAAGCTTCTGCAGCCTGCATCTATACGTTGCCGTCTACATTGCGGCTTCGACCGGAAGGTTAGCGATAACAGAAGAGCTGCAGTTTCATGCCACGGATGAAATCGACGCGAATGTCTCAGTTGCTCTCTGACTGTCCAGTTTCGTTTCTGATGATTTGTTATAGCGTGCCTCGCTCTCGTTTTATTTATTTTCTTAGCGATATTGCCTTTTGTTTTTCCCACGCGGAAAGTGTCCTTGCGTAACCGGCGCAGCTGTGCCAACCAGTCTCGTTTTCTATTCTCGGGCTTTCTTCGATCTCGTCCATTTCACGGCTCGCTCATTATACCTGTCGCGGATCGTTTGGCTCACGGCGCATGCAGTGAAATCGTTAGACGCGACGTGCACAATTGGGCCCAACGTTTGTAGTCTGACCGACTGATGGATGCGGTTTGATGTCTCTAAGCAACGAGGGACGCCGAATAAGTGAGCTCTGGATTAATTTTGACCACCTGGGATCAGAGTGTGGTGCGCGGTCGTTTTAATGCGTTAGTGTCAGGAGTGCCAAAGTGGAAAAAAGTGTTTGAAGTGTGGGAAACCGGTCACGTGGTAGAGGATATATACCGGGTGTTTCACGTAACTTGAGCTAAACTTTTAAAGGATATGCAAATGCCACGTAGCTCGACAGAACCGAAGTAATGCTTTTTGCCGTCGCTTGGAGATACTCAGATTATTTCTTGCATTGCGCCTAATTACATAATTAGTCTTAATTATTCATCTTCTCAGATATTTTCATTAGATGGAAAGCGGGAATGATAAAATTGTAGAACAACATGAAAAACTCCCGATAAAGATATCTGTTGCTCAATATGTGCTCCGTAAAAGCATTCTTCCAAGCATCAGAGAAGCCCGCGAATACAAGCAACATTTGCTCGCGACTGACCACTCGAGGCACATTGCTTGTATTCGCAACGTGGCTTTTATGTGCGCTCACTACATTATCGCAAGGTGCTGTTCAGGAGCTCACGCGAGCGTCCTGCGCTCCACGCGGCTGTACGGGACTGGCGGCCACGCGTCGTCGCACAACTTCCCAAATAACAGCACGAGTCGGTTTTGGCACTTGGTAGGTACACCAAACGAGGGATACAAAAGAAACTGTGATCGTTTCCCAAATATGTATTTCTCTATAGTTCTTCCAGAGCTAATTCAAGAAACGCTACTATAGTCGGATACAACCTAAATCTTTAGTGAAGTCCCGCTCACGCCTTCATAACCGCCAGCCACTGTTCTTACGCGAGGCTGCAAATAATTCGTACTTCAAACATTTACTGTTACCCAAATAAGACGGTAACCACAAAAATAAAATTATTAGCGCGTAATTTTATACGTTTTCCCTCGCCTATTATAGTAGAATGGCGTAAACCTAATTATTTATTGAATTGAAATGAAATGCTTGCTTCGCCATTTATTGTCAAGTTTCACTTCAGTTGCCATGAAGTTTTATGAGTAAAACGGGCTCAGCAGTGAAATCAACTGTACCGCAGACTTTTGAAGAGTGAAATGCTCAAACTCCATACACATTGTTCATGTCTGTTGCACATCTTATGGTTTTCTCCGATGAAAAGACTCTTCAAGAACAGCGGACGCTCGCGTTATCAAGCACGACGCCATTTTGAAGAGGCTGCATGATGATGATTTTGTTTGCTTGTGTGATTGGCTGGCGGAGTAGCACAACCCCGCGCGGTCCGTGTGCCTTGGTTGCTAACTGCTTTTTTTTAAGTTGTATTCTGCTATAGAAATCTTTATTTTACCCTTTTGCTTGTTTACTTGTTTTCAGCGGTGTTTTTCCCTCACTTCTTTCCTGCGCGAGCCCATTTGGTGTGGTTCCTTGTTTGACAAGTAAAGGAAAGTTGTATCTCACAGGCCTACCTGTGAAATAGATCTTATTTCATTTCTCTTTTGCGGGTTTAGGCGTCTTTATGGTGAATGGTGGGCTTTACTCATATTTGTACTAGTAAAGGTAACATCCCCTTATTTGCATAGAAATGTTACCTTGGGTTGCCCCCCCCCCTCCGAAAAATATCCTGGGTACGTGCCTGGTGTGGCCGCTAAGCCGGTGCAATCCAAAAGTCAAGCCGATCCAGATAATCGCACTCATTCGTTGACAATATGATAGACGCAGTGCTAACACATTTATCAGACCCTTTCTTTATGCTATAGGCTTCGAGAATCAATCTGCATTTTCCACATTTGTACTTCCCCAGAGTACGTGTGCTTCTAAGTGAAGTTGTGCACTAGCATCGCCTACTGCGGTCTGCTATAGGTGGCCGGATCTTGCTAATGCCGTACCTGCGCACGACGCTCCCTCAATCTGTCGTTTTTGGACCCGCCGTGGTCGTTTAGTGGCTGCGGTGTTCTGCTGCTATACGCACGAGCTCGCGGGATCGAATCCCGGGCCTGGCGGCCGCATTTCTACGGTGGCGAAATGCAAAAACACCCGTGGGGCACTTAGATTTAGGCGCCCATCAAAGAACCCCTGGTGGTACACATTACTCCGGAGTCCCCCACTATGTTGTGCCCCATGATCATATCGTGGCACGTAAGACCCAATAATTTTAGAGCTCAGCTCTTAGGCGTCCGTTGTTGCGGCGAGCGCCGGCGTAACCGAGTGAACGAGCAAAGCAAAAGATGAATGAGCGTACGCGGAGCGCGAGATGAAAGACGCGAGCCGCGAACGGCGGAGACTTATGAGAGTGGCCACTTCAGTGACGCACGCGCAGAATACAAACAAGGGCGCGTTTACTCCTCCGAGGCGTAGCCGCACGAGCACCCACCAATGGGCGCGCACTCTGGACTAACGTCATCAGCCGGACGGCCGGTGAGCCCGCCGACAGGGAATTAAGATGGCCGCCCGCGCTTCGAACTGGGCGAGGTCGCGCCAGCTGTGTGCTTCAGCCCCTCGTCAGAGTGAATTCCAGAACTGTTTGTGATGGTCTATCATGCCGGAAATATTACTACGAGCTTACGATGCGGCATTTGTGCCGCGTGCGCTTATACTGAGCCGTGATCCGGCCAGTGTTGGATCCGGCGAAGGAACATTGCAGCGAGCATCGCTGGCACTGCGCTACGCTTTGCCTGAAAACAGGATCCCGCGGCGACCGCTACGAACACACATCCTGCGTGTTTGTTCCATGTTGTTTTATTTCGCTTCCGAGTAAAGTTACGACGAGAAAAGTTTTCCAAAGACTGGTGCCTACTGTTAGCGGCGGGTGTGTTCGTGTACTGTGTCGCTGCGTTTTTCGTCGGACGGGGTGAAGTGATGGAGCAAAACCATTCTCAGGAGAAATCAGAAACGCGTGCGCGCATGAAACAAACCTACGAGTGTCTCAACAGAAAATATTTGCAGAAGAAGCCTTCAACGCAGAAATTTGTCGCCGTCGACTTAGCGTGAACGATCATTGTTAGCAGTGAGATAGCCGAGCGTCTAGCGACGGTGTTCGAGCGTTGTGTAGCACCGTCGATTGATTGCTGTCCACCAGTGCTCACTGCACGCGCAAGCTGTAGAATACGTGCTGTGAAATTGTGAAAACACAAACCAAAAAATATAAATTTTATGCTATTTAATACCAAGAGTATTTATTTAAAACGATGAATGAAGCATTTTTATAATGCTTTGCCTAATGAAGCATCGGGGAGGCGAGAGCCCGTCAAGCTGGATATCTAGCTTTTTCTCTCCCCCTCCCTCATCCTTGGGATGGAAAATAAAGGCATTATTATTATTATTATTATTATTATTATACCTTCCAGCCTCGACCGTATTCTCGGCCTAGGTTTGTAATGGTTGCGATAAATGCATTGTTTTATATAAGCACTCTTTCAATAGCAACTGATTCATTTTAAGCTTGGAAAACGAGTCGTAGATACGCCGTGTACATGTGAACAAGCGCAAAAGCCATGCAGAGGTTCTCTTTCTACTTTTGCCACTTGCAGTGAAGCTAAAGAGCAGACGACGGGCAGCGTTGTGGAAGGCACGGGGTTATTTTTCTGTCGCGATCCGGCATGGGCTGTAGCACATGAGAGCTCTACTAAACCAGTCATCAAAATACAAGTCTTTATTAATGCCGAGAATTACGCGTTTCAGGAGCACGATTTCTCGAGCGGGACTATTTTAGTCGCGGAGGCAATCGGATGTCGCGCTTCGGGCATCTGGCTGGGGCCTCCCCTTTTTTCTAAAGTTGTATCCGACTTATAGTGTGGTGTGGACCCGCCCGACCGCTCGATGCGTACTCATAACTGGTCTCAGCCGCACCGCTCGTTTAGTACTATCGTCTGCTCGCGTCAGCTCTCGCTCGGGCTTGTTTGGTTTGCTTGGTTTGGTCTCCTTCGCGTTTGTTTCGGTTGTGATGGTTTGGGATTGTTTTCTAATCTGACTGTCTGCGCAACGCGAATCGTGTAGTACTTTATGGAAGCCAAGCGGCACCAACGGTTACACATGGAAAGTTCGGCGAGTCATGTATAAAAGCCGACGCGCTTGACCCGCATATAAGATTTTCGTCGATTGCCGACTCTGCTACATGTCTCTCTCAAATTCTCTGTCTCACTATATCGACAAATGAAAACGCGTATAGCGCTGGGCTCAAATTTTGCATCAGGGAGTATCGTAATTGGCGGTGAATTTTTTAATCTGCCGTTCATGCAGCGTTATGTGTCAAAACCTGTCTGCAACACATCCGTGACGAGTGGATTCACGCATGCGCCACGATTCAAGTTCTGCCGTCTGTTGCCGCGTGACCTGTGAGTGCATCTTTCGGTCAGTAAAATCAGTTGTAGACCACCGTCCCCCACGTCCTGTTGTCATCTCTCGGTTTTCCTTCTTTCCCTTTATTCGCTGGAAATGCACGAAGTGTCTTCAAGCACGTGACCAGCGACCGAACCGAATTTTCTGTAAGTTGAACCCCACGAGTTGATGACCATGGTGCGCAGTGGAACCGAAGCAGCGGCCGCAGCCCGAACAATGGCACTCGAGTCTTGGGCGTGTATTGGTGCAAAATACTGTGGAGTACGGCTCCAACTTGAGTAGTTCAGTCGGTCTTACTTCTTCTGCTTGAAAGTTTCTGCAGCCTTGAACGAACCGTTTTTTATGCAGTGCGTGATTTGACTGTTCTGCAGCGCCATTCGTTGCCGTGCACATTTCACCCCGGAAACTGCGAGAAAGACTTGCATGTCGCGACGTCGATAATATGGACGGAATAATCTGGTGGCCGCGTGGCTTCCCGTCGCGTGACACATTTGGCGAGTGAAGGTCACTTTCGCGGCTGGCCAATCGAACGCCACAGGAAACGGGGCGCGCGCGTGAGGGATGATGATGATGGCTGCCGTAATTCGCGTCGCGTGCTGCCTGCGGTCCCCCATTCATCCGGATCGAAGGCTCCGCTCTCTATTTCGGGAGACCGTGGCCGCTTTCGGCACGCGTACCGAATTCCGCCGCGCACGCCTACGCAAGCCTCCTGAGCTGTGCGTTTTCGACGGTTCTTGTTTCCCCCACTAGGGCCGCAGTACTTGTCTGCCTCTTATGTTGTTTATGTTAAGATGAAGGAGGTATTCCAGCCACACCATGAATAGAACACAAATAAGATTATATTCCATTGAGCGCTACTTTGGGTGTCTGACGCTCCTTCAGCGGGCCTCGCATCCATGCCAGTCGAACCGTAAATTCGAGTGCCCCAGCGTGCCGAATACTGTGTAGAACCGTCTCGGGACACCGCAAATATGGCGACTATCGTGTACGTATGGATTGTCTCCCCATCTGGGACCGAGCCTCGAAAACTATGGGGAGACCGCCGCGGACCGACAGCCTACGTGTACTTGGACATGAGTCGACCCGGCAGAAGAGCGGCCAAATACTGTTCCAGCCGTGTACATGGCTCAGCGCGCCGAAGTGTTCTTTCGCTAGTCGATATTAGAAGGGAGAAGCACGCGACTGTGATGCCAGGTAGATACAGCACAGTTAATAAGCTATACGATTATTAAGAAGAGAAAGGGTCTCCGCACTACAGGAAATGATATTCACAACGACGAAATTCTGAACATAATGCTTTCTTTTTTTTCGAACAGTGTCTTGAGGTAACAATGAATACTTGGAATACTCGTGGATCTTCAAAAGAAATGATTGTACAAGAAGTACCCGGTAAGCTTCAATAATATATATATATATATATATATATATATATATATATATATATATATATATATATATATATATATATATATATATATATATCCACGGTGTATATATCCGCGTGGAAAGAGTGCGTTTTCACATTCTGCACATCGAAAGGTCAGGGACATGACGTCAGGGCCACGCCACGGTAGGTGCGACGGCGGCTTCCGAGGAGCGCTAACCTGGCCGTGCACGAATGTATCCCGTGGCGTTCCCAGCAGAAAGCGGGCCTATCCGGTGCCGTTGACGCCCGTTCCGGAGAAGCAATTTCAACTCGATTACGCTCCTCTCTCCCCCGTGCACAAGTGCGACTGACCCTTTTTTGGTATACTTACGAGGGCGCCTGCGGCCAGATGCCGTTGAGGCCGTGCCCACCGAGCGGTGATCGAACCCGTGGCCTTGGCGGCATCGCTGGGCACGCCGCGGCAAGCGCCGTGTGGCCGGAAGAGAGAGGGAGCGACTACGCGCGCCACTACTATCCCGGGACGTCGCAATCAATGGCCGCGACGGGGGTGGACGGCACGCACGCACCTGCACGCACCCCGTGAGCCGTCGTCGCAGCTGCTGCCTGCGAGTCACGCTTTTCTCGAGAAGCGACGCCGGCTCTCGCGGGCCTTTCACTCGGCCCTGATCGCGGCCACCGGTCGGCGGTGCTTCCGAGTCAACGCGCGGCGAGGGAAACGCTTTGTTTGCGTTCGTCGAGGCGGAATGCCCGGGAGCTTTCTCCGCTGTCGGCGCTCGCGTTTCGTTGACTGCGAAGAGCTCCCCCTGGCAGCACGCGTTTTGCGCAGCGTAGGAATTATTTTGCCCCACACTGTGTAGCTAACGTAACCTCGTGACGGCGAACGTATCATTTTTCGCTACGCTGAGTTTGATACCTCAAAATTGCGACTCAAGCGTGGCAGACTTCACGCATAGCCTCTGGTGTCGTTTCTGATACGCTATAGCGAGTTTTCATTTGTGGATAGCTTAGCGAACCAGTTGCTAATTAATCACTATGCTAGTGAAGTTTTCACTGAAAGAAAATTTCGGTGTTTTTGTACAAACGTACAAAATTAGAACAAATTATTCGCGTTTATTTATGGCCATAAATAAACACGAACTATATTTGTTATAATTTGTATGAAAAAATAAAGATGTAGTCAGCATAGAATGGTGGTGGCTATTCCTTTTCGCAAAATAGTGACTATAATAATAATAAAATATAGTAAGACAAGAAGAAAGAACGTCACGGTGTCGAAAAATCTAGAGCATACAGTCCTATTACATGCACATATATAGAGTTAAAAGGCGAGGACAAGTTGGCACCACACTTGAGTCCTTGTGTATACGCATATGCAGAGTTCCGAACACATACACGAGGCCCCGGTGTAGGCTGAGATGCGCGAGTGAGCAGATGAGCAAGATACACATATAACGGAAATCTACGCACAGAGGTACAATTCAACGCGAGCTTTTTATTTCGTTTCTATTATAATTTGCCTTGATGGGAAACTGGGTTTCCTTATTACATTGCTTTCACAAATCGAAATGTGTAAATTATTAATGAAGAAAAAAAGTTGCTACATTGTAGCAAATTAATTTAGAGTACATATTGCAACTAACTAATTATAGCCGGTGGAGTTCGCAGTGCATGCATGCGCGCTTGGAACGAATGCACGCACCATTCTCCAGACCAACTTCTTTTTTTGCGATGCATGCAATATCGCGCTCGATCGCTGCAGTATTGCATGTGGTGGCCTCCGAGACACATGCAAACACACCACCAGTCTGAGTCTGTAGCGCCCGATACCATGCTGTGATTACTAAGCTGGAACGTGGCACGATAAGGAAGTACTAAATAAATAGGTGAACACATATATAGGGCGATATTGTCATGTAACGTCGATTATAAAACGTTTGCGAAGCTACTTACAAATAGTTTGCAGATGGCATTGATCTGTCAGTTAGAGATCATGATGATCATGCCTAAGAGTGCATAGATGGTAGTATGGGTCAAGTAGTTCCTCTTCAGGTTGACCTCGCCAAAGCCTTTGTTGAGATTCAGCGGGAAGTTTAGTTCTGACTGCTATTATATACGTGTTCAATTAGGCGATGCGCTATACAATGGCATACCTCTATTGTTACACATGGTGCACGGCAAAGTTAATTGTGAACCGCACGCTTTCACACACGTTGCAAAAACGATTGCCCTGAATCATAGTGGTATCTGCAGGAAAAGATCCTTATTTCCGTTATTAGAAAGCGGAAAAGCTGGGAAAAATGAGCGATCCGTAATACGCAGTCTTATATATCACATAACATCCGTACTGAGCAGTACTGACTTATGTCTAAGTTTACAAAACAGACCAATAGATATGGGAAGAAATCATTGCACTGCTTCGAGAGTTCATGAGCACGACAAATGCGGTTGTAACAGATCGTGCAGGTACAGATAACCAGGCTACATAAAACACACGAGAAACGAAAACACCGAACACTGCAGGACCCACGCCAAGAACAAATCATATATATATATATATATATATATATATATATATATATATATATATATATATATATATATATATATATATATATATATATATATATGGGTCCGAGTAGTATTGACTGGCCCATTGGGCAGGTGCACTTCTTTTTTTCTTCATAAATTAAGACTAATTGGCTTGCGCATATTTCTGCATACACTTACTTCTTGATGACGCTGCACGTAACTATTAATTGAGGATATTAAAGGAATAAACGAAAATAATTTCGCTCGTAATATTCGCAGCTTACCGCTATCATTGAAAGAACTGTATAATTGCAACCTACCGCTACTAACGTAGGGGTAGAAACTTGCGAGATTGACAAAAAAAGCTTGAGAAATAGTTGAGTACCGCGCTACGAGCGATGAAAAAAGAAATGTTACGCGCAACGCTAAATCAGAGAGCTAACGGGGACAGCCGATATCGTAGTCGACATTAAGAGGGAACAGATGGAGCTGGGCAGGCCGCGTAGGGCCGATAACCGGTGGTCTATTAGTGTTTCAGAATGGGTGCCAAGTGAAGGGAAGCGCAGTCGAAGACGGCAGAGCAATAGGCGGGAGGATGAAATTGGCAAATTCGTAGGCGCAACTTGGAATCGGCTAGCGCGAGACGGGGCTAATTGGAGATCGCTGGAAGAGGCCTTCGTTCTGCAGTGGACATAAAAAAAAAAGGTCGATGATGATGATTATTCGCTGATATTCCACGCATGCCGTCGCGGAACGGACATAGATTCGATTTTCAGTTATACAGAAGGAACGTCTGTGTTGGGAAAACAAATTTCATTCCGTTTAAATAATAACATAGGAAACATTTGTGAAACACATGACGTGAAAGGATTCCGTGCTTTTACGTGCATTACGTGTTGTAAGAGTTGAGGAGGACTTTGGGATGAAAACTGGAGGTTTATTTACATTATTTACAATGAGACGACCAAGAAATTAACAGTCATGGAATCATTACGGGCCGGCAGCAACTCGGACGCTGCGGCCCGTGGCAAGAAGCTCGAAAGAGATCTTTATTTTTTTTTATTTATGAATACTGCGATCTTGTACACAAGATCATAGCAGGTGGGAAACATTGTGTTAAGATACAGAATTACAGACACAAAGAAAACAAAATTGCACATAGAAATTCAACAAGAGACTACAGCGACAAGGTCAATTAACAACAATCAATTCAAATGCTCTTGAAATGAATGTAATGATGTCTGTCTGACATCATTCGTGAGGTTATTCCAATCAGTGATGGTCCTTGGAAAAAAGGAATATTTAAAACAATTAACTCGCGGATTTAATGGTGTTATAGAAAGAGAATGGCGACTTCTAGTTTGGTACCCCGAGGAATAGGTAAGGATATTGGAGGTGTCAACTTTGAGATTATTATTAATTAATTGATAGAAAAACTTTAAGCGACATATGCGATTTCTGTTAGGAATAGAGGGTAACCGCTTTTTTTTTTGAGGAGGTCACTGACTGATGCTCGCCGTAAGTGTTATATATAAATCTTACTGCTTTCTTTTGGATTCTTTCAAGTTTATTTATGTTTACCTTTGTAAAAGGGTCCCAGATAATTACTGCATATTCTAAGATTGGTCTAATAATAGTGTTGTAGGCAAGGAGGCGTGTACCAGGGGTTGCTAGCTTAAGCGAGCGTCGTAAGAAAAAAAGCTTTCGGAGAGCGTTTGCTGAAACATAGTCGACATGCCTGGTCCAAGAAAGGTTATCAGAGATCAATGAAGCAATGCTCCAGGAATGCTCTCTTGCTGCTCCCGGGCTCTGGCTTTTAAGCCCTTCGGTGTCTCCACGTCACGTCACGTTCGGCCAATCGGCGAGCCCGCTCAGGTGACGCCATTTTCGGCCAATCGGCGAGCCCGCTCCTTTTTCTGTATCCTCACCCAACGAGAAAGCCGTCCGTCCTTCCCGTAAGACGACCGCTCTCAACGTAGCGCCCGCAGCAGCGAGCGAATTCACCTTCGTGCTGCCTCTCGCTTCCACGCTAACGAAGCGGCGAAAACACAGCACTCACGGAGCCATCAGCACATGTGGCACTCGGCCACTTCCACAGATCGCTTTCAAGATACGGGCCCGCGTGTCTCTTCAACGCTAAGTAAGCGCTGAGCGCGCGAAGCTATCTGCAGTCGGCACTCCTTGTCGGTATCGCAGATCGCTTTCAAAGCACGGTCCACGCGGTGGTGCCGCCTGCCGAGTGAGTACGTTTGGTCATGGTTCGACGCAGATGGATAAGGCGCTCAAGACCGATAACGGCTTATAATGGTCGGAACGTCATCAGCGCACCTGGCGCCGCCACCTGCAGTACTTTGCTTGCGTCATCAATGCTCCTTGCGGCGCCGTCCGCACCAGTTCGTGTCGCCGCAGCGCTGTCGTTTTTACTGGTCGGATAAAGTTTCACAACACTGATAATGACACCGGGCTGCGTGGCGACGAGCAAGTGGCGCAATGCTGACGCATACTTAGGTGACCCCCAGAGGAGTTTCTGCGTGATTTTGCTTATACACTATTGGACGCGTTTTTGTTTGCCTCGATTTTTCTTTTTCAGATTCAGTATAACGTGCGCATTCCTTTTTTTAGTGTTTTTGTTCTTTCAGTTTCGTGTACGCGTGTGCAAATGTAATGTAGATAAGGTTAAAACTACACGGCGATCGCAGTATTTTCGTGCGTTGAAGAAAAATGGCTCACGTTGCCGCAGGGATATATACGAGTTGAAATTTAGTGGCAATGGTGGGTACCTTTGCTGTAAGCGCGTAATTTCGCTACCCTCGATGCATTTTGCCGGCGTCCGTAACACCTACTGTCTTGCACCATCTTAGTTGTCGCGCTATTCTATTAGCGGGTTTTTGAGATACCTACGAGGCGACTGTGTATATGCGGGTATTTTATCGTCATTTGTTGTTTGATAATGAGGAACAGAGTTGTGGTCACTGGCACTGCCTTGTGGGTCGAAACACTGTGCAATACAAGCCTGGGGCTTGTAGGGTCTGCAACGCGAGTATTGCAGTGGTGGAGAAAACGTTTTCGCCGTCATATGGCGAGGACGAGCAGGTGGCCTGACGATGACACTGCGACTTGATGAAGACTTTGTTCTCGTCAGCATAACGGAAAGCACAGACAAAACAAGCTTAGTTTCATGTTTTTACCGGCAGTCGCAGTAAAAAAAATAAGAATGGGGGAGGGGGGGGAAGCGGGGAGGAAGCGCAAGTGTTACAGGGTTCCAGGCACCGGAACCTCTGCCGCAGCGGCGGGAGAAAAAGATTGAAGGAAAAACCGGAGGAAATGCACAGTGGTTGAGTGAAAGAACACAGACAGCAACAAGGGCGATCCACGTGATTCAGCTCATGAGTCCGTCTGTGATGAAAGAACCTTGGATTGCCGTCGAAAGCTTGTGACCGACGCGACGCGGACACAAGTGCCTGCGCACAACTTGTCTTTGAAGGATGGTATGTAAGGGATCACGTATATGTCTCACCACTGTGCCACGCCTGCCACTGACTCTCGAAAGAATTCGCGAGTCTTACTTGCACGTGAATTCGGACTTGAATA
Organism: Dermacentor variabilis; assembly: GCF_050947875.1. Lineage (NCBI taxonomy): Eukaryota > Metazoa > Arthropoda > Arachnida > Ixodida > Ixodidae > Dermacentor > Dermacentor variabilis. The sequence goes on from NW_027460280.1 coordinate 27,666,849, forward strand.
CGTAAGAGATGAAAAGTGCAAACTTCGTCAGCGTCGAATCCTCCACACTTGATGGCGAATGAAGCTTGCTTCGTCACAAACGTTAACGGACCCAAGCGTTAAATCACGTGAATCGCCCTTGCTTCTGTGTTTGTTCTTTCTGAATTGCTTGAATGGATAACGTATTCTTTCTTTCATTCGTTTTCTGTTAACCTGACGCCTTTTAAAACCTTGCATTCTGACTGCGAATTGAACAGTTCGGAGTAGAGCGTTGTGTTCTCGTCGTCCTTACGTTTTCGTCTGTCGCGATGAAATTGTGATGTGTCTAATAACATACTCTGGAACGTGACCGGCATATATTGATATATGATATATTGAAAAAAAAAGTTAAAAGAAACGAAAGTGAACTGTAATAAGCTCATCGAAAGATTAGTGCATCTTTTTCCCTGGAGATAAATGTCAGCAAAATCTGCTCACTACTTAAGCGAAGAGATTGAGACCTGGCAGCTTCGCATCGAGTTCCCGTTGATGAATGCTTTATTTCGCTCGTGGATGGAGACTTGTTTGTGCTTGATTTCTGGGAATGCGGTTGTCGCGCTCGCGTAGCAATTGCTGGCCCCCGGGGCCGCGCATCGCCGAAAGCCGTCGAGGTGTCTCCCGCGGCCGAAGGAACGTCGGGGGTCCTTTCGCGCGTCGCCGCCCGCATCGAGCGACCGCAGGCAAAAAATGGCGGGCTCCGCACATTTGCCGCGGTGTTTCTCTCGGCGAGCCGGTTATTTATACGCCAATTTGCCGCGGCAAGGCTCCGCTGGCTTCCGCGTTTCCGCGCGTTCTTTTTCGGAGTGGCAGCGTGCCAGCGTGCGATGCCTCTGTTTACACCGCGCGTGACGCTCTGCTGCGACACTTGGGAGGCCGTTGAACACCGCGGCGTGGCCGTTACGCAAAGCAGCTTTCCGTGGAGGCTGGGAACGACCGTGGCCGACATGTCGTCACGCAGCTGGTCGAGTGGAGTGTGGCGCGTCCTGCGAGGGTACGCGTGGCACCCTTTGTATACTGCAGCTGTAACGAGGGCATGCTTAATTCATGTCTCCTCTTTCTTTATTTTATTTAATGTTTATCTCTGTGTGAGAAGGCGAACCTAGTTTATACAAACGAAGACGTTAGTGCTTGTCGGCACAGTTGCTAAACGCACATGATAACTTTTGCGGGATAGATCACGGTCGTTGCCAGCCGTAGGGTAAGAAGGTACGCCCTGAAGTCAGCATTTTTAAAGTTGGAGGTGTTTATGTAGCTGTGCATGCGTTCATCTGTGTCTGTCGAATCTCGCAGGTGCACCGAGATGAGATTAGGCCGACCGCTGGTGTTCGTCTAAGCGGGAGCACATGCGCACCGCGCGATTCTGAGCACATTTCCTGTGCGTTTGCGTTGACAACCTGCAGAGTACACGGGGGAAAACGGGAGAATAAAAGAACATTTTCGGATTGACGGCTTTGAATAAAATGTCGAAACCCCTCTACACTGGCGGGTGGCAAAAGAGAGTGCCGGCAGCGCTGAGTTGCCACCGCGTATAACCGGAACCATTCCGGAGACCTCGTGCGTCATCCGTAGCTGCATCGACCGCCCGGCGGCCCCAGTCGATCACGATCGCTGTCCTACCAGACTGTTCCGTTTTGGACGCGTGGCCACGACCGCGCGGGCTATCTTGTGAGGTGCCGCGTTTCTCGTAAGCGTTTTGCCGTCAGCGCGAACGCAGTTATGCGCCGCGTTGACCGACCTTTGGCACCCGGCAACGTTAAGCAGAATACAAACCGGACCCACGCAGAGTTCGGGATCTGCACATGATCTATTTGCCGGGTACGCTGAGTTGCTTGAATGCGCTGTTTGTAAGACTTTTATAGGCGTTGCTACATTTTGTGAGGTCGAACGACCCGAGTAGCGACTGCGTGCGTGCGCCCTCTCCTTTCTTTTCCTCATCTTTCTCTCTCCCAGTCCTCCAGACTTCATTCTACCCAGTTTAGTGGGGGAGTCACAAGAAATTAACGCACTAATTGGAGCGCGCTGCAGGCATTTAAAACAATAGCCGCTTGAAAGATAAACGTCGGATTTCGTATTACCTTTACAAGGAGCGTGCCAGGGCATCTACGGTGCATTAGACAATCAGGGGAGATACAAGGAAGCAACAAATTATTGCTGGTGCTACCGTAGAACGTACTGTAAAAGTTGCGAAAGCGACTATAACGTCGCATCCGCAATTTTTAAGGCTCGCATAACTGGGAAAAAAATAACGTACGATGCCAAATACAGTGTATACAAGCAAGGCAAAAAGAAAATGAACAACATTCGCTTCACGCGTCATTATTTAAATAACTGTTTATAGATGAAAGAAACAAGTCATAGTCTGAAATGTAAACGATATTCGAAGGAAGGTGGTTCCAGTCCTCGGACGTGCGCGGGACGAAAGAATAAAGTGTTAGTGCGGAAAGTAGTGACGTGTACCTTATGACGATGATCTAAACGGGCCGAACGATAAGGCGGGGTCGTGAGAAACTGACTTTTCAAAACTGGATGAGGTTATATCTTGTGAAAAAAAAAAGCGTTAAACGAGATGCTTTGCGGCGTGATTCAAGTGACTACAAGGAAAGGGCGCCTTTCATCCAAGTGATACTGTTAGTGCTATGCTAGTTAGATAATATAAAACGTGCTGTCTTATTCTATACCATTTCAACAGGGTAAGTTAAGTGCGATTGAAAAGGATCCCAAATGGGGCGTGCGTATTCAAGTTTTGTACGCACCGGTGTTTTATACATTGTTAGTTTCACAGCTACTGGGGCACAATTAAAGTTACGCCGCAGGCATCCTATCATACGGTTACCATTGTTAATAACGTAGTTATTGTGATGTTTCCAGCTTAGGTCAGGTGTTATATGAATCCGCAAGTATATGCAAGAACTAATGGAATCTAAAGTAGCGTTTTTAGTGTATTGTTTGTGCGAGAAATGTGTAGGAGTTTGCATTTGTTAGTGTTTAGATCCACATGCCACGTTCTGCACCAACGATCGAAACCAGAGATGTCAGATTGCCAACAGTTAAAATCTAGGTTACTTGATATTTCGCGGTAAACAACACAGTCACCTCCGAAGAGGCGAATTGACGACCTTACGCATCCGGCAAATCATTAATATAATTGAGGAAAGCAAAGGGCCCAATGCAGAGCACTGAGAGATATACACGGGATGTCCCAGCTAGCTTTAGCCAGAGTTTAAGAATAGGCGAATGCCACGTAGCTGGACAGAACGAAGATAATGTTGTTTTCCCTCGTTTGGAGATATTCAAACTATTTCTTTTATTCTGCCTAATTAGGCAGTGTTAATTAATCAATCAAGTTCTCAAATATTGTAATTATATGAAAAGTGTCAATGAGGAAAGTGTAGAGCGACATTAAAAACTCGCGACACAGCTTTCTGTTGCTCAATATACGTGCTACATAAGAGTGCTTTTCCCAGCGTGAAAGCAGCCCGCAAATTGCCGCGGGATATATATATATATATATATATATATATATATATATATATATATATATATATATATATATACACACACACACACACACACACACACAAAGTGTCCACGAAGTGACTCGTATAAACCTTGCATGGTGACCATGTATGTCCAGCTATGTTATTCGTAATGTCTGATGACTCGAATTTTGCTGGTTTTTTTTTCCTTTTATTTCGCTTCTCTTTTAATATTGTCTGTTTATCTTGTCCTTGTCCTTATAGGCTTGAATGCTTCTTTGTTCGTGAACTATGTACCCACCCCCTCTGTAATGCCCATTGGGCCTCGAGGGTATGACAATAAATAAATAAATAAATAAATAACAATAGTAATAATGCTCTACATAAAACCTGTGCATCTAATGTCTGCTCACATTCGTCTCTAAAGCACACCGATCTGTTAATAGGATGGTTAATTATATTTCACGATTTGCCAATTACGTGCCCGTTCTGGGCTAATCCTCCAGAACGGGTGGGTATATCCCGCTGTGACGCAAGAGGCACAGAATCCCCAAGTGTTGCTTCATAGGTGGCGTACTTTCTGTGCATACACCTATCACGACCAAATTGAACGCATCGCCGTTAGTTGTTAAGCATTTAATTAACCACTTTACTTAATCTTTGGTTCGCATAGATTCGAGCATGTGCGTTGGATCTTCATATTTTCTTTGTTTGCTTGCTTAATTTTAGTGAATACCATTATTGGCATTGTCAGACCAATTTTATTTCCGGCTGTCTAAATATGTAGCTGTCCACCCATGCCACCAAAAATGTGAGCCGATCCCCAAGATAGTTAAGCGCCGTGTCGTCGCCTTCGTCCCGTATCTCTATTGACGGCATCGGATCATTGGAAATGATCGTTACATTATCCCGGCCATCTATACTGTAAGCCTGGTTCGTGTGGTTTAACGTTGCACAGCAACACGGAGGCTACGAGAAATGCCGTATAGCGAACGTCTCGGGGTGTAATTTTGACCTCTGGGAAATTTCACGTGCCTGCAAAGCTCGGTACAGGAACGTTTTTTTTTTTTTGTCATTCGTTTTCATTGGAATGCGCAGCCGGCAATCGAACTGACTACCTTGTCATCAGAACGCCATATAGCCGCTGATCCGCCATGTTGAGTGTCTGCTGTGAGTAGAAGAGTTGCCAGCTGACGACTTCCTATTCGTAATGGCGAGTTGCGCGAAGAGAAAAGGAGCCATAAAAAAATCTAACGGAGATGCAGTTTACCGTTATCTTCGTTCTTTCATGCACGCGGTTTTCGTCGCCAATTTCTATAGAAAATTGTTCCGTGGTTTGCTTATTTTGGGAAGCTGGTGCTTCTCCACTAGATTTTTTTCTTCTGCGCCTAAAGCTATAGTCACGTGAACGCGCGAGTAGCCGCACCTACAGCAACGCCTTATATCCTTCTGAGACTCCTTGTACATTATATTTCACCATCATGTTCAATCCTTCTTCAAGTTAAGTATGAAGTGATTGCGTAACGTATTTCCCCCGGCACTGTATGAAAATGGTTTAATCACATTGTTGCCTTAAGCTTCTTGTAATATTGACACTAATTTGGTTTAGACCGCTGTGTCGTCGAAGTGCAACCATGAAGTGCGTTTCCAACACCCAGAGTTGACATGAAAATCCAGGATGCGGCGTCAACATGCCAACCCACCGCACGCTCTTCACCTGTGTGCCTGAGCAAAGAAACTCAGTTTGTACATTAGGCGATGGTTACATTGTCCGTGTGCTACATAGAAATTCTGCGTCTAGCTTCTAACAATGGCATAAAAAAGTAATAAGTGAAAAACTCGAAAAGTGATTATATTTCTAAGATGCCTTCGGATCTCGCGAAGACATTAAAGGTATAGTATCGAACGCGTGTCTGCATTGTTAGCGACTCGTTGGAACAAGGACATTTATTTATGCACTGTCACGGGCGTAATGTACAAAACTGCTGACCACAACGGCTATTGCGACACAAACAAAACGCAGCCGTTTCGGGCAACGAGCGAAGCCACCGTTCCTGTATACGCATGCAGAAATGGAGGGTTTGCTAAAGAAACGCCTTTAAATCCGCTATATAGCGCGCTGACTATACGTAGCAGAATGCTCATGAACCCAGACATCGACGCATGCTGCATACTAGGTCGCTCCAGAGTATAGCTTCCCTGCATTATCTTTCGGTCACGAGCTTCCGTCATTTATGACTTTTGCAGAGGCATTGCAGTCGCAGACGGGCGCGTTGCCTCGGAAAGCCGCGCTCTTTCCTGCTTTATGTGTCTACAGCCTCACCGACGCTTCTGTGTCTTATATAGCCATCTTGCTTGCATTCTGGCCGTTCTGCCAGTCGCTGACCTTTCGTTGACGATCCTGTATTTACAGGGAACGCTTTCTGAGTGGCTTGCTGTTTCAGATATACGTATTTTGAAGAATAGGGGCTTTAGAAAGGCCTTCAGCTCTCCTCCCTGCGTATTCAAGTGTACACGAGAAGCGCAGAAACGCTCTTCTAAGAAAACTGCGTAACCATTTTGAATAAACGTATTCCTTTGAATGAAATTATGCTCATTGTTAGGCGCAGATGCTTTATTTAGGTTTTTACCTTTTACAGAAATTTACAAAAATAGAGAAATTAACAAAAGAAAGCGTGTTAACACCTCTGTAGCTCTGCAACGAAGCAAATGTCGTGAACCGCCACTTGTTCGCCAGCTGTCTACAACGTGGCGGCGCTCTCAAGACAACTTTTCACCGCCCTCGCCCGCCTGCATTAGGCCGAGTTCTGAGAAGACCTTGTCAGCGTCGAAATCGCGGAAGAATTAACTGCTGCTGCTTACTGAATGGACAGACATTGTTTCGTCACCAAAGGCGGTGAAAATGCAAATTAAAAATTAAATTCTGAGGTCTTACGTGCCACGATCTGATTATGAGGCATGTCGTAGTGGGGTACTTAAGATTAATTTTGTCCACCTGGGATTCCTTAACGTGCACCCGATGCAAGGTACACGGACGTTTTTCCATTTCGCCCCATCGAAATGCGGCCGCCACGGCCGGGATTCAATCCCGCGCCCTCGGGCTGAACAGCGCAACGCCAAAGCCACTACGCCACTATAGTACGGCGTGTCATCCAGTCTGTGTAAATGCTGGTTCTGTTGATCATAAGAACGGAAGACCGCGCTCAGTGCAACGACGTAGGCCGTATAGGTGCATCTTATCCCAAAGCGCGGCCCACATGTACGATATATGTGTGTGCGAGACGTTAGTGTGCTCGCGAACTTCTCGTGCCACGCTTTCATTAGACTGAGCGGGTTTGCGGGCCCAGTGGGCGAGCGGAGACGGTCGCGGAGCGCCGCACGATAGGAAGAGCTTTAGCCCGGCGATCCCTCGCTCCGGCGACAGCTAAATTAATGTAGTTTAAGCCTGAAAACAATCTGTGAGCATAGACTTGCATATTCTGGCCAGTCTGTTTTTGGTTGAAAAGTGTCTTTGGTTGCAAAAAACTCATGCTATACAGGTGCGCTCCATAGGAAGTCAGCTATGTAATGGCGGACGTAGTAGCAGACGACGGGGTTTTCCCCACCCTGTACGGAGCGGCGGCGAGGGAGAGACCATTCACGCATTGAGCGGAGTCAGAGCAAAGAGCGTAGTAAAGCCCCCCTAAACTTCGTAAAGTACTGCCACGCTTTGAAGAATGCCGCCTCCTCCTCGCGCGCTCTGGCCGAGGCCGACGCCGCGTCGCTATTGGCCTAATAGCATCACGTGGGCCCTCGCGCCGTGCATCAGCGCCATTTTTGTTCGAGAAGCGTCTACGGAGTGGCGAGGAGCGCATGTTGGTGCCGTTGCTACGCTCGAGCAGTGTAGGCGGCGCCACGGCTGAGGAGGGAGCATGAAAGAGAGGAGACATGAGGAGGAGTGAAGGCGGAGGAGGAGAGTGTGACTACTTTACGAAGTTTAAGGGGTTTTAGAGCCGAGTAAAAGAGCGGAGCGCTTTGCCGCGCCACCTGTCGAACAAGTTTGGACTTACTGTGAAAATATCAGTACGCTCGCGTCATGCACTTCAAATCGTCGCCAAGCGGCTTCGTTGCTGAAACCTCTCGCAGGACACAGAGGTCCTCTTCAGTGATGAAAGACTTCCGAGGCTTTGTCGCCTGCAGGCGAACCATCTCCGCGTTTGACGGCGACGCCGACAGCATGCAGCTGTTCGTGCGAGCGGTCGCCATGTTTGTTTCGCAAAAACGCTGGTCCGCTCCGCTGGGGAGAGGATAGCAGGGAGCGAGCGGGGCCCGCTCCATAAGAGCGATGGCTGGCGCAGCGTACCGCGCATGTGCAGTGGCGTCTCCGCTCGCCTGTAAACCCGTTGAGCTATAACTCCGTAATGAGCGTGCGCCGTCACGAGCGTGCGCGACAATTCAGCGTTCTTCTCACAAGTATCGCATGTCAGGTGTCTGAAGCATGTGCCATCCAGATATGTAGCGAGTTCTTCCCCTACAAAATAAAGTTTTATGTGTGCCGTAGCGTTTATGCAGTGGTCAGCCCCGCTCAGAGCGACGATGCATGGGCGCGTGCAACTCTCATGCCGGCACCGGAGGGCTGTGCCGGCACCGGCACAGCCCTCGCTCTGCTGCAGTGCTGATTGCGTAATGCACTTGACTCTTTTTATCGTTTTGCAACCAAACTAAGAGCGGCGTGTCGTTTGCTTCTCTGGGAGACGTTATGCGTTATATGCCTTAGCGTCGAAACTATTCTATTCAACATTCTGTAGTAGCGTGACCTTCAGTGACCGGCCCCTACTGTGTGTGATCTGTACTGTGTTCTATACTTTAATCTTTAGATTTGTCCTCTTGCTCTTCCTTTCCTCTTTCCTCCTCTCCTTCCTATCTTTCATTTCTGTGTTGCTGTCACCTCCCTTCTGAAGAGTAGGCAGGTGTTGTGCCCTTCCGGTGGCAGTTGCCAGCCTGCTCTTCGCTTTCCCTTTCCTGTTAATTGTGTATATGTGTTCAAAACAAATAATAATAATATATTTAACACAGATAAATACGTTATTCTTGCATAAAAATTTGGAGGACGCTTAAGCTTGGCCTTTAAGAGTGGAACGCGATATCATTCAAAGATCCCTGACTGCTTGTCACACTTCCTTCTAACTGCAGCTTATGTAATCGTAATGTTAACCGGGAAACCCTGGCGACGAACGCTATGCACGAAGGCGAGCTCTCTACTAGAAACGCAGCCTCTTGCTTGGGCCGATCCCGGATTTATCGCACAGCCGCGCCAAAAAAATTAATCATTTGCAGGTTTCTTTCTATATTTCGCCCATTTAATATTTCAGTCCGAGAAGATTTCGCATAAAAGGCATGCACTGTCGGCGTTTCAACGCGATAGCGTTAACGGCCGCGGATCGAAAAAAAAAAAAGAAAAAAATCTGATGTCGGCGTGAAGTGTCCCTTGATGAAACATCATTCCGAACCACAGCCACGCAGGCCCTCCGCGTCGCGCTGAGGCGTTACATAAACTGATTGAATTCCTCAAAGTAAAATACGTCAGAAAATCGTCAAGTACGACCTAAACACAACCGACAGACATGATAGCGTCGGAGTTTAATTTGAATATACCAGAAAACATAATTCTGTTACGCGGGCAATCAAACACAAATCCCTTTCCCGAGCGACGCGGCCCGCTCGGTTCCTTGCAGCAACGCCATCGCTCTCGGCTCCGCGCATCCGCAAGAAAGCTGCGGTTGCCGGGAAGCGTGACAAGCAGTCAGCGGTGGCGCATCCAGAAATTTCGTTCGGGTGGGGGGGGGGGGGGAGTTCACGTTCCAGCTCGGCCTCCCTCTTATAAAATTTGTCGAGGCACCAAATACATGAATAATAACTGCATTGCCAAAAATGCTGCAAACGAATTCTTGAACGCTACGTACTGTCCAGACAAGTAAAATATGTATTTTTTTTTCACAAAAGAATGTACTCGTATGTCTCAAAAATTGTACCCGAAATAACTGATATCAATGCTTCCATGTTTGCTCTCTATTTATTAAGTAAAGAAAATACCACACGAACTTTAGAACTATATCAGTTTGAAACCAGCAAAGCAGTGCATGCCGCTGATATGAAAAATGTAAAGGCCACGAAATGAACAAGTTGAGGTCAAATATTCTAACGAAACTTTGTCATTCAAGAACCTTGTTTACATATTTGTACATATGCAACGGCCAGGGAAAGATCTCAGTGACGCTGCCCTTTGTTCAAATGTATTGTCGCCAATAGTAGCTGTCACCGGTCGTGTATTGTAATTGCATCGAAGTTATAGTCGCAACAGAGAGCACATATAAAAAGCCATTCTGCAATATATACGAGGACGAGTAAAATGAAAGTGAGCAAATTCGAATATATGACAAACGGGGTACTTTATTTAAAAGTAGACTTCATGAGAATTTACACATTTGTCCCACTGACTAACGAGTCGCGTGATTCCCGTGTCATAAAACTCCTTGGATTGGTGCTTCAAAAAGTCTGTAACTGACTCTTTCACGTGATCGTCCGACACGAGTCTGTTTCCTTTGAGCTGTTATTTTCAGCTGCCTCAAAATGTGGAAGTCGCAAGGCGACAGGTCAGGGCTGTTTCGCAGATGTTGCAGCGTTTCCCACTTGAACTTTGCCAGTTTTGTATTAACCACATCAGTGACGTGAGTACGGGCATTGTTGTGGAGCAAGATGACCCCATTCCTCAATTTTCCGCGTCGTTTGTTTTTGATTGCAACACGCAGCCGATCCGGCGTTTAACAATATCGGTAACAATTGATAGTCTCTCCAGGTTTTAGCAAATTCGATCAATAATGGCCCCTGATGATCGAAAAAAAAAAGTCAACACCTTTCCGGCAGAAATGACGGCCTTTTATTTCTTTGGGTCTGGTTAATTCAAATATTTCACTGTAAGCTTTGCTGTCGTATTTCAGGCTCATAGTAGTGGCACCACGACTCGTCCCCGGTCAAAATTGCAGACAAAAAGTAATCACCCTCATTGCGATACCGGATTAGATGAGTCAAGGCAGCGCCGAACCTCTCAGTCTTCTGGCGGTGGTTCAAAAGATTGGGCATCCATTGCGCACACAAGAGCCGCTAACCGAGATGTTCATGAATTATGGTGTGACCCGAACCGTGACTGATGTTCACACGCCCTGCCACTTCGTCGATGCTTATCCTCCGTTCTTGTCTGATCAGCTCATCAGCCTTTGCAATTGTGTTGGGGGTGATTGGTGGTGACTTTGGCCCGGTCTTGGATCGTCTTTGTAACTTTCACGTCCTTAATTCTTTGAACCCTTTGCTCCAGCCCTTCACAGTGGCCAATGAAATTCAAGGTTCAACGTACACGGCAGCCGTACGGCGGCTAATTTAATTTTTTGGAAACCACCTTCAGCTGTCAAAAACCTGACGACACCACGCTGTTCAATATTTGGAGTGTACATTATGTCACGCAACCGTGTTCAACCCAGTGTATGAAAGCATTGAAGAACGTTTATCCTCACACCTGTGTGTCACTTTTGTAAATGAGAGGTGCATGTGTACTACGCGCATGCCTCGCAGATAATGAACCGAACCATTATTGCGAGGGATGGGTTGACTCACTTACATTTGAGTCGCCGTCGTACATTAGAAATGCGAAGATACAGCTTGATAAAGGGCAAAAATGTGCCACTGGAAACAAAGTTCACTGCACGTATACACGAAACCCCGCAACAAGATATTTAAATATAGGTATAAGTCTCCAACAAATCTACGTATCCAAGAAAAAGTCACTGTATGTAATGCGTCAAACGGGACAAATAAATACGTTGGGCAACCACAGATTCACAGATCACAGCCCCCCTTCCCTCCACTCCCCCTGATGTATCGCGCGCGACAGGAGGCGGCGCGCTTCCTCCCCTCTTTTCTCCCTTGAGCACACAATACTGAGCCAGCATCGTCGGCTCACCCATGCCGCCCCCCCCCCTACGATTTCACTAGCACATACAGCACGCGGCGCGCGGTCACGATGTTATCGCCCTTGGACTTTATATGAAACATGAGGGCGACGCCGATGGCAGTAATGCGCCTGGAGTGTCCATATAATTGCTACCGCATTAGTATAATAAGAGTATCCGGAAACTTAAGCGTCCTGTGGCCCATTACTTTGCGCAAAATGAGGAGTGGTAACAAAATCGAACTTTCATCATGCGACAAGTTGCTGCCCCGCAGCAAAGTCTTTTTTTTTTCTATTGTCACGGAAATGAGAAAACGCAAAGGAAAGCATGTTACAATCGAATGCCTACTTTGGACACCTAATGTGGCTACCGAAAGAATATCGAAGAAAACGTGAAACGCTTGATCCGCAAAGAACCATACCCATACTAAAAAAAATTAAATTATGGGGTTTTACGTGCCAAAACCACTTTCTGATTATGAGGCACGCCGTAGTGGAGGACTCCGGAAATTTTAACCACCTGGGGTTCTTTAACGTGCACCTAAATCTAAGTACACGGGTGTTTTAGCATTTCGCCCCCAACGAAATGCGGCCGCCGCGGCCGGGATTCGATCCCGCGACCTCGTGCTCAGCAGCCTAACACCATAGCCACTGAGCAACCACCATACGCATATTGCTCGGTATCCTACACCGGCGAGACAAAATTTTCCGGAGAGGTTGCGTTCAGGCGAACGCGTTGCAATCCGTCGAGTTCCCACAGCAGGGTTGCCAGGTCTTCGGAAGAAAAAGTACCCCGAAAATTCCGCAAATAGCCAAAAAAAGTCTCCAAATACGGCAAAAGCTTGAATTTGTAGACAAAAATCTAGCCACTGTGCGACAAAAGAACATTTGCCCATTTTTAACGCGAAAATAAAGAGCAGACGAGAAAGACCTGTGGTTTCCTGCTGCGCTGATGACAAACAAACATAACAGAACAATACAGTAGTTATCACATAATATTGTATCGTAATTTACCATAATGTATGACGAACTGATGTTCTATGATAATTTCTGCCACACACTTGAGTGCTTTCTCATAGCCGAAGTGGTATCGTCAGATTCAGTAGAATAAACTTGCTGAACGCTGTCCTTGCACAAATGATTATATTAACTATATGCCACTATGATTTCACTTTAAACGTTCCCGTGCGAACTCTCTGACGTCACACACGTTCTCCGCTCCCTGGTACGCAGTCGCATATAGTCGCGTGGACATTGGCACCTGTAATGTCATGGCTGCCATGACGTGTTTTTGGTTGTTGCAGTCGTTTCTGACGCGAGGAACCATGGTCTTTGAGATTCTCTATAGAAATAATCGTCGCTGGGGTGATGTTAGGAACATCACCTGTTGCTTCCGTCATTCGAAGGGCGCAAAAGCATTGCCTATAAGACTGGTTAATTCCTGTTACTCGGAGGGAGCTGCTTGAGCATGTTCAGTTATCCGTCAATGACCGCCCCGAAATGCCCGAGGCGTGATTTCGGACAACGAGCGTTGCATATGAAGCATCTCGGGCAGTCCCGGACAGCCCAGGGTGACAAGTTGAAGAGGCCCACTGAGCATGTGGTGGCTATGATACATTTTCAGCTCCTGAGTTTGCTTCCGGAGCTTGCAAGACACACAAGCGTGGCCTTGAAGGTCTGACGTTTGGTGTTGTTGCATCGAGGGGGCCGTCGGGGCGAGTGTGATTCGGCCACTACCTATACCAATTACCACCTACAAAAGTAACCATAAGGTAGCCGAGTCGCCAAACACGATTTTCGGTCGCCAGGAGCTTCTAAAGGTAACCAATTTGGCGAGAAATCGCTAGATCTTTTTTACTGCATAAACAGATTTGTGCCAACTCAGGATAAGAAAATAAATAAACGGAACCCGTGGATAACCCGCGAAATTATACATTTAAAGCGGAAAATTAACCGTGAGAGACAGAAGTCAAAAAAGATCATAATAAAATTTCGGCGCTAAGCTCTATATTGCGCACAAATATGGCTGCTGCTAAAACAAATTACTATGACGTGACATTAACTAATTTTATGAAGCATGATCCGCACCGTTTTTGGCGCCATTTGTCGCATAATAACGAAGGTCTAAGTGTCATTGTCGCTAATGGCGAACTTGTGTCGGACAACTCGCGTATGGCAGTATGTTTTAATGATTTCTTTTTCAATCTGTCTTTACTGACATTTCTGCAGATGGTCTTTCTCCCCTCTCTCTAGAATCCCCGTACACATCACCAATGCCTAATATTATGGTTTCGCATGAAGGCATTGTAGCTCTTTTGCTTAAAATTAACGATAAGAAATCTGTAGGTCCAGATGGCATACCAAATGCCTTTCTGCGCAGATATGCTGAATGGGTAGCTCACTATCTAGAGATCATTTTTAATTCTTCACTGAAACAAAAACGAGTCCCAGATGACTGGCTGGTCGCAAAAGTGGTTCCGGTTCACAAGTCTGGTGAAAGGCAACATATTGGAAACTATCGGCCAATTTCACTCACGTGTGTATGCTGCAAGCTACTTGAACACATAGTTTCAAAGTCAATCTACACCTACCTTGCAGACAAGAAAGCTTTTTTTCCCAACCAGCACGGATTTCGACAGCACCTTTCGACTGTCACACAGTTGATAGAAACGATCAACGATTTTTCAGCTTCCTTGAACAATAGAAAGCAGGTCGACGCTATATTTTTAGATTACTCGAAGGCTTTCGATCTGGTCGTACATAATGAATTAATTAAAAACTGATGGAAATGAAAATAAATTATGATGTTGTTATGTGGATCCGCTCATATCTTACAGATCGGACACAATACGTTGAAATAAATGGTAACAAATCTAACCAATTAAAAATAACCTCAGGCGTTCCACAGGGATCCGTTTTAGGACCACTTCTTTTTCTAGTTTACATAAATGATATTGCTCATAACATAAGTAACGACATAACCATCCGGTTATTTGCAGACGATTGTTTATTATATCGTGAAATCAATAACCAAAACGATCAGGCGTCCCTTAGTCAAGCCCTTAAAGCTGTAGAAGTCTGGGCCGCAAAAAGTAAAATGAAAATTAACGAATCTAAAAAAGTCATGCTCAGAGTTACAAACAAGACAAAGCATGTTATTGAGTGTAATTATGAGATGAATTCAACAATTCTAACCGAAGTGAAACGATAAAATACCTTTAAATAAAAAAAATTAAAATAAAAAAATTAAAATAAAATAAAATTTCGAAAGACTTAAATTGGAAATCACACATAGACAGAATTTGTGGAGCTGCAGAAAAAAAGTTATGGTTCCTTCGCCGAAAATTTAAGCTAGCAACGACACCCGTCAAACTACTTGCATATTTAACTTACATTTGACCAACGTTAGAGTATGCCAGTGTCATTTGGGATCCATTTCAATCAGGATTAATAAACCGCATTGAGAAGATACAGTGAAAATCTGAAAGGTTCATACTTTCCCGGTATTATCGTACTGACTCTGTTTCCGAAATGCTTCGGTTGCTTGATTTGCCTCCACTGGCTCAACGGCGGAAGTTGGCTAGACTTATATTTCTTTTTTTGTTATCGAAAGGCCACTTTAATATTGAAACCACACCCTATCTTGCTCCCAGGCAGGCTAGAAACGTCAGGTCAAGCAATCATTGCATGTTCTCAATTCCAAAAGCATATCTGGACATGTACGCTTATTCATTTTTGCCGCGAGCGATTAAGGAATGGAACAGTTTGCCGGCGTCTGTTTTGCAGTCGAGTAGCATTAAAATGTTTGAGGAACGCGTTAAAAACCTTTTATGAAATTGAATCTTAGTAGTGCTGTGCAAACATTGTCACACTATTTTAGAAATACATACAATAGTCTTTCTTTTATGCTGCTTCAAATATCACTGTCACAATGTTAGAAACATGTATTTCTTTGCCAAACTATTGTATTTCGTTATTTGTTTTGCATCGTATTTCCAACATTCATTGCTTCATGTCCTATTTACGTTTGTAAAGTGTTTACATTTTTTAGGCTATGTGCAAACTTGCTGTACCCACCCTGTTACGGCCAAGACGGCCAACAGTATTTGAAAATAAATAAATAAATAAATAAATAAATAAATCTGTCAACCCTACCACGCAGTGATGACGGCGAGCGACCATGCATTGTTTTCTTTTTCTTTTTTCTCGTCTGCTAGCCAGAAAGCGTCCAAAACCTTGCCAGGTGAAAATCCACTCGGCCAGAGCAAAATGAACGCGCATTGAAGTGCGCCGCGCGATGGTCGGGGCAACGCGAGGAAAACGCATTCAGCTCCGGCAGCCCGCGGGTAGCGAGAACAAAGAAAAAAAAAATGAAGAGGCTCAGTGTGGTCCTCGCGAATAAAAGTCGAAGTAGAAAAATAAATACGAATATAGTTACCTTGCTGACTTTAGGGTCTTGACATGGTTGCTTTGGCGCAAGTGAAAAATAATGCTGATATTATTTTCTGTGACATGATGGCAAAATGAACCACCACAGCGCTTCTTTTCATCGGACCTCACTGCGTGCTTTGTCAACTTGTCTGATAGTGTGTTGATTTGGCTTGTCTCGTTGTACGGTCCGATGTACGAATTTAGGAAAGTCAATTCACTTTTGACGTCCAATGTTTATAACAACATTAAACCCACAAAGTTCCGGAATTGAAAATCTAAAGCATGACTTCGGAAATGTCAATGCACCTTTAGCATCAAACGTTTATGAGAATTTTATACCCATAAAGTTTCGGAATTGAAATCCATGCGCTCCGTAGATTCCGCGGCCTCCGCCAGATGCCGCGACGAGCCCGCTCGCCATCAAACGCCTTTGAAACTTTGTGCTCGGATGGGGCTGCTTGCGTTATGTGACTCCCTGTGCATGGGCGTTGCCACGAAATCCAGCCCGAGTTCGCAATGTACGCGCTGAAATGTCTTTCCGAGCGTGAAAAGGACCTTCTAGACAAAATCCAGAATGATTTCCAGCGCTGGAGGTTGTTTTGGTTGGCGGTGCCTGACAGCACGAAAAAATTTCAGCGGGGGGGGGGGTTGAAGACCCATAAGCCCTCCCCCCCCCGGCTACGCCCCTGGCAGTCTGGGATCTTTGAAGTCTATTGCGTTCACTCTTAAAGGCGAAGCTTAAGCGTCGTCCAAATTTTTGTTTCATGAACTTTGTTTGTGGGCTGTCATTCTCAAAATCCGTGGAATAACTTTGTCAAGAATGTAAGACAAGCAGTAAAGCAATGAAGGGGGCTAGTTGGTGTAGTAGATGTAAGACAAGGTATGAGCAGCTTTAGTGATATAGTGGTGTGGCAATATAATGAACCCGCATATACCACATGTCATATAGGAAGGCGGGGCATATGCATATACCTAAATATTTTTTAACATACTCTTCTTAACATACATCAACGACTTGCCCGCTAACCTTTCATCCTCAGTTAGGTTGTTCGCTGACGACTGCGTCATCTATCGCAATATTAAGTGTTGCGATGATCATTCTACTCTCCAAAATGACCTTGAACTAATCTGTAGATGGTGCGTAACTTGGCAGATGTCCCTGAACGCCTCTAAATGCAAGTTAATTTGGTTTAGTCGAAAGCGCATTAACTCATTCGATTCGACTATTCGATCAATAATACATTAGTGTCGACTACCCCATCGTACAAATATCTCGGCGTTTATCTTTCATCGTACTTATCCTGGACAACGCATGTAGCAACTGCCTCATCCAAAGGTTCTCAATCTCTGCTACCTGCGTAGAAACTTGCGCAACGCGCCTTCGAATGTATACGAAAATTAGCATATCTTACTTATATTCGCTCACAACTAGAATACGCTTCATTCACATCGTCACCATATCAGGATGATCTAATCCGTATGTTGGAAGCCGTTCAGAATATAGGGCAGCCAGATTCATCTCTGGCAACTGCGACTATCATGCGAGCATTACCCAAATAAAACGAGACCTTGCATTTCATTCATTGGAAGATCGTCGCGTCATTGCTCTTTTACGTCTGTTTCACAGGTACATTTACAGTAATAACCTTCACTGTTTGCCGCTTCATGCCCCCGTGCGCACATCTCGACGCATTCACAACGCACTTCGTTTCATGCGCATTCATGCGCAGGCATTTAACTCATCACTACTACTTATAGAGCTACTGCACATTGGCGCGGTCTCCCGGATCACATTGCATCCATCTCTAACCGTGTAACATTCCGTGATAACCTGAATTCGTTGCGTGTTAATATTGTATAACGATGTTGCACTTTGCTATTTTTCTGTCATGTAATCACTGTTGCCCCCCTTACTCAATGCCCTTCAATGGGCCCGTAAGGTAGTATGAATGAATAAATAAATAAATAAATAAACAGGAATTTTCGCCCACGGGGACGCAGGCGTCGGACGCCGACACCGGATTTTCTGCGACACGGGGCCGTTAAGGCTTTCGCGTTAAAATGCGAAATGATGCATTTCCCTGCTGTGCCTGGGTGCGTGAAAGGTGAGCGGAGCAGACCGTACGCGACTCGGTGACGAACGTATGCCGCCAACGAACTATCCAACGGACGCCAGTGAAGAGTACTTAAAGATGGCGTCGTTTTAAAGAAGCTTTCTTTGGCTCCTTTGGCCGTTTTCGTGGTTGGTCGGTGGTCGGACTCGGCAAGGAAAACGTTCATTCGTACGAATAATACGCGAACGCTCAACAGCAATACACGGCGTGTTGATTGATTGATTTATATTGATTGATTGATTGATTGATTGATTGATTGATTGATTGATTGATTGATTGATTGATTGATTGATTGATTGATTGATTGATTGATTGATTGATTGATTGATGTTCAATAACCGAGACGTTGTAGTCGAGCGACCCGGATTGATTCGATAAGGGGCTCTTTAATGCACGCTTGGGTTAAATATACAAGCTATCACGTGTTGAAATCTCACGAAGGAGGAGAGGAGGAGGACGATGCTCCGCTGCATATACATTGGCACGAATGCTACGCGCGAAAGGCCAAGGACAATGTGGGCGGCCCAGAGCGCCACAACAAAGGAAGGGTTGACGTGAGGGGTAGCGTTGCTACGCTGAAGTGGTTTTTGCAAAATATTAAATAAAAGATGGCGGTGTGGCTGAACTAAAGCTATGCCTATGATGACCTCCCTACCAAACGTTTCTTTTACCTTGTTCCTCTTTTTGGCACGCCTACGAACTATTTCATTTGAATTTGATATGGACCCGCTGTGTACCATGTGTCCCAGCTAATGTTAGCCAAGCTGCTCACCGGAAAAAAAAAAAAGAAATTAACAAACACGGCGCAAGATACAACTAAAGACATACGGTGTTCGGTTTTCAGGCTCACGACCGAACGCCTTAGGTCTTACGACTACCTTGCACCATGTTTTCTTAATCTTTTTTTTTTTCTTCAGTGATCAGCTTAACTAACGTTAGCTGGGATTCCTTGTATATCGCAGCTTCAGAAGCATTGGAGCAAACAGTGAGCCTGATTGGCCTATGACAATCTTCCGTTCTCCCCTCGCGTCCAGTATCAACATAGGGAGGGGGAATTGGCGCCATATCTTCTTTTCACGCCTCGCCGCCGCGCCGCGCCACGTTTGGACGACGAGGCCTTTTGACACGCGCTCGCGGGTTCCTTTTCATAAAGATGGCGGGGATATATAAATTAGGTATTGAGTGCCGCACATAAACACCTCGGGAAAGATGGGTAATCCGCCGCGGTAGCTCAGTGCCTATGACGTCGCCCTGCTGAGCTTGAGGTCGCATATTCGATCCTGGCCGCGGCAGCCGAATTTCGATGGAAGCGAGGTGTAAAAACGCTGGTGTAATTAGATTTATGTACGCGTTAATGAACCCCAGGTGGTTAAAATTAATCGGCGTACCTCGTAATCAGATCGCGGTTTTAGTACTAAAACCCCCGAATTTAATTATTAGAAATACGTGAAGGACCAGCCGACTTTTACATATACATAAAACGTTCCATATGTGTGACTCGTGTGCTTTATTTTTTTTTTTGCGCCCATTAAATAACTTCTGTTTAAAAAAACAGCCGTCGTTTGAAAGTTATGCCTTCGGCTTGTGCTATAGTATATCACACATAGTGATGTGTGAGCTCTAAGAGCCCCCTGAGTGTGAACTTGGTCCCACACAGCGTGTTTGAATTCGTGCCGCGAGCGTCTATCGAAATTCCCCAGTGATGCAAGACTGTCCGCCACACGCCGTTTGGTCTGCCGAGTGTGAGAGGGCCCATAGTGCGGTGGAGTACGTATACGTGCAGCCTTGCTTGAGTAGAGTTACTGTATATGCTACCTGTGGTAGCATATACAGTAACTCTATGCTTGAGTAGCGCGCAGTTCCCTCTGCCGAAGGAACCAGGCGTCGCTTCCTGCAAGAAGCGTTACCCCGCTTCCTCGGGCGTACGTGCGGCCTCCCCTCGTGGAATGATATCCCTTCGGCGTCCGTTTTCGGCCGCGGTGTCGCTCGCCGACACTCTACACTCGCCGCGGGCCCTGATCGATGCCGCGCTCGGACCTTATTGCGCGTCGCTCATTCCAGCTGCGTCGATGGTTCATCGTTGATTGTTGCCCGATCGCAGGACGCTGCCAGCACCGTAAGCCAGCGTCCCAGCAGCTCGGTCTCGTCGCCCGACCGGCAAGTTTTACGCAGCACGGTAGCCTCAAAAATGTCGCACTCTGTACTCTCGCTGCGCCTTTGCTTGCGTTGGCTGCGAGCGTACGTACAGCTACTGAATGAAACCTTAATTTAAAAAAATAATTTCAGAGGCTGCGAATGAGTTTGGAGATAAAGCTGCAAGATAGCAAACAGGCAAGCTCTAGATCTCAGGTAAGAAAGGATCTAATAAAGAAAGTACAGAGCATGAAAGTGTCTATTTCCAGAGATAACGACGAATTTGCTGAATAATCAAAGCTGTTCAACTACAACAAAAATAGGTGACATTCGAAAATTGAACATCGGAATGATTGAAGAAGCAGTAATAATGGTGGCAACATGAAATCGATTTAGAATGAGTCTTTGCATTGGAAACAACAATATATGCAGAGATACATAAGCAGGGCAACGTCATTATCAATTTCGATGTTATATTAAAAGGCAGCACAGGATTTCTATACTGAACTGTACAGTTCCCAGTGCGGCAAAGTGCCCATGCTTGGACATATTGACGAGCAGGATACAGAAGCTGCATGTGTAACTAGTGATCGGATTAAACGCTTTGCAAAACATGTACCGCGGGGAAAGACAGCAGGAGTAGATGGAATAACAGTCGATTTAATCAAGCATGCAAGGGGTATTGTACTTGGAAGAGCTTTTACTTGCAATGTCTCGTGGGCTCACGGGTACCAGAGAAAGAATTCCAGCTTTACACGAGTCCATGAAAAGGTGGGCGCTAAAGAATTTGAAGTTTCTCGCGGCGGTGCATATGGACGGAGAAACGAGCGGGGTCCGCGCTGTGCACGGTCGGTGACATGCTTCTTGGCGTCACTTCTTTCACCTGATTTGCATCTGATGACGAGCTGTACAGAACCTGTAGATACTTGCTTCCTTTTTTGTATGAATTTGATTTCATTTGCATAATAGCAGAATGTATACGGAACTTCATTGTCATGCTTGAATACCTGCGTAATTTTTGTGTACGCTTCCTGCTACTGCGCACTGTAAAGGGGGTGGAGACGTTGTCAAGCGGATTGTTGCGTTGACGTAGTGCCCTGCCGGTACTTTATTATTATTATTATTATTATTATTATTATTATTATTATTATTATTATTATTATTATTATTATTATTATTAACACCATGACCAACAGGTAGTTCCTGGGCACGCTAATAAAATTGATTGACTGAGGCCAAGTTCAAGCTCGTCTTCTTGAGAAGCGCCGGCTGCCGCTCTCGCGACCGACTCTCTCCGAGTCGGAGAGAGCGACGGGAGTGTCGGGGCGCGAGGGGAAAGCGACGCCGTTTGCCGAATTTCTTCGGCCGTCACGCGGGCGTGTTTTCCCGGCGGCGGCCGACGGGCGAGAGTGTTTCGTCCTCTTGCGCTTCCGAGAGATGCTCGCTCAGCGCCGCCAGAGGACCGCCCCCCGTAGCGCTCGCGTAGCCACCCCCCTCGGCCGCCGGAGTGGCGCAGCGGGCGCCGCCGCCGAGGCCGCTGACCACCGGGCGACTCGCTCTTCGGCTCCGCACACGTGCTGCTCTACCGCCGGCGGATTTCACGAGGGAAGGTGCGCACGTGAGCTCTGCACTTTGTGCATGCCTTTGTACGGGTACTTCTCGCTTCCCTATATTCGCTCCGAGGCATCGTGCAAGTGACGTGCAAGCGTTCTGTAAACATTCACTCGCCCATGCCAGCGCCTCGAAAGAGAACCCGGAGACAAATTCAGAGCGCCGATGCAGGCCTGCTAACAAGTGCCTACCGGGGTGGTTCCAACGCGAGTACCACGCGCAGTCATTCTACAGTCCGGTGAGGGTGGCTAGGTTATCTGCCAAATGGTTGCAGCGCAGCCACGTGAGACGTGCAGTGCACACCGGCGTCTGCCCGTGTCGTCGCGCCTGCGCTGCAACGAATTAGAGCGTTGTACAAGGGCCTGCTTCTGAAAGCGGGCGTGAACGTCGTGCGCGTCGAGTGTTTACCGACCACTGTTGCAAACGTGGTATATCGCGGTATAAGCAACTCGCATTTCACAGTGGCGTTGTCAAGTGCTCGTAACGGCAACGGCACAAAAAGCGCAACGAAGACGAGAATTCGAAAAAACACAACGCTGCTTCTGAATTCTCGTCTGCCTCTGGCTTTGACGCTGTTGCCTTCAAGTTTCAGAATGTACCAACCGGTCCAATTCAACACGCTGCTGCAGCTCAAATCTGCACAGTGCTCGCAAAGCGGTTTTAAAAAAAATAAGATAAAAATGTGATTATTAGAGTCACACTCGTACAGTTACAGAAAAAAGTAACTAATTACAATGACATTTACTTCATAGAAAAAATATGTAGCTGATTAGTTACGAATTAGTGCCCCGCGAAAGTATTAAAGTATATAATTATAATTAAGCAATTATAATTACTGAATAGCAATTGATCATTTCTATGTTACTTTCATTTCTATGGAAACAGAATGAGCTAGCATGGCCCCCCTTCCGTGCGTCCTCTACAACCCTTCATACATTGCTTATCTGCACTGACATTTAAAAGTTCGTCGATCTCGTGTTTTTCTTGTGACTCCATGATTAGCGACACTGAAAACTTGCTCGAGGAGGAAATAGAGACTGGGAGTTCATAGCCACTTCGCTTGACGCGAGCGTTAGGGCGGTGTTGTGACACATCTTGCGCACAATATTGGGGTTACTCAGCATCTGGGTCCTCTATGAAGCGCAGCACAGAGACGCTCCAGCTCGGGCTAGTGAAAAGCTGAAAAAAGTTGTCAGTGTGTGATTTCCTGGCATTAACGTCCTAAGCGGTCCTCGCTATCGAGGCGCACCAGCATCCGTTTAATTCGTCGGCTCGGGCGTTCCTCTGCAGTTCTCGCCCAAAGTCAGATTCTCAAGAGTTGCGTCGCTTGTTGCAGTTTGTCTCATCAAAAAAGTAACTGGTTATATGCAATCGGTTACTGGAAAAAGTAATTCAATTACAGTGAGCGTTTCTGAGTAAATCAAGTACTCGTTAACTTACAACATTCCCAAAAATGCAATCGATTACAAATAATTAAGTGCATGTAATTCGCACCGTGCAAGTCTGGTTAGAGCGGATGGTAGAATACCGTCGCTAACGTATCTTTATTTCTGCCTTCTCCCGGTGCCCGACAGGCCGCATTTCCACCATGTCTTTTCACTTGCGCAGTCGCTGCTTCTATCTATCGATTTATCTATCTAATCTATTCATCTATCTATCCATCTCTACACATCTCTATCATGCGTAAGCAAAACACGTCCAGAATAGGTGCGAGAGCGTACGGCTTCGCGGGAAGTTCCTCGTGTGATGTCACTGCTTGTGTCGTCAGCGTGCCCGTCCTTCGGCGCACCTTGCCTCGCCGGACCAGCTGTCGCCCAGCGGGACGGGATAGTCGGTCGTGTCGCCTTACGACCGAAAGTCTCGTCTGTCCGCCTCACTTCGGGAGTCCTGTGGCAACCTTCTTTTTCCGACAAAGAAAGGAATAGGAAAGAATAAGCTGACAGTCAGTTGTCGATATCGGTACACCGAACGTTCAAGGCATACTTAATATGTTCAAGGTCTTCCGTTCGCTAAATGGGGGCACAAATTGAGGTTGTGGATCATTTAAAATTTGCAGTCGTCGGTTATCGGGCGCGCTAAAAAGCGATCTTGTGCAATCACACTTTCAGAGCAGGTCAAGCAACTTTGTTCACTTGTTTGTTCGGAGAGTGCATTATGTCCCTCAATTAGCCATCAAAATGTGACTCAGTTTGTCTTTAAAGATGCCTATTTCACTACCGCTGGAATTGCATAATGTGATTAGCATTAATTGCCTACTTTAGTGCTTTGAATCTATCTATCTATCTATCTATCTATCTATCTATCTATCTATCTATCTATCTATCTATCTATCTATCTATCTATTTAATCTATTTAATCTATTTAATCTAATCTAATCTAATCTAATCTATCCATCCATCCATTCATCCATCCAATGTTCTTACGCCGTCGTGGTCGTTTATTTAACTGGATATATAACAGGATATGCGTGGCATTCATGCATGGCATGAATGACGTCGTGGCCACACATGACATGAAGGATATGAAACGTCATGAATGTCTATCATTTACACCATCGTGATGCCGTCGTGGTCGTTTGTTTAAGTGGATATATATCAGGATATGCATGACATAAATGCGTGACATGACAATGAATGACATGGCGTGACATAAATGACATGCCATGACATGAATGAGATGCATGGCACGACAAGAATAACATGCGTTCATATGTCATACTATGACATGCATGACATAACCCTCATCATTATCGAAGTGCGAGAGTCCGGCTCCAAGGATGCCTCACGCTGTCATGCATGACGCGTTTCGCCATTGGCAATACGGTGTGTCGCTACATTGATTCATTGAAGATCCCGTTGACGGTGACAGTCGTCAAAAAGATGGATTTTGCCGGATTTAAAATTTTTCATTATCTCATCGGTTTATTTTATTTCTAGTGCCTTTATCATTTCTGTCTAAATATTATTACACCAAATTTTATTAATCGTTGGTGTCTCGATCGAAACAAAAGAGAAATAAACCTTTAAACGTTCTCTAATAAAACTTTCATTTAAAATTCAAAGAAACACCTTAGAAAACGTAGACGAAAAGAACAATGTGAGGCTTAATTTACTGAGAAGCACCGAGATTCCTTGCTAGCTGAAATATACGAAACGTGTTTTGCTCGTAACCTCGGCCTTTTTAAGTTGACCCATGCTAACATCGTAATTTTGCTGATCTTCAGTTTAGTCGATGTAATGACCAAGATCTGTGGTATTTCAGCTACGGCTATCCCTAATCAATAAAAGTAAGAGGATGTGAGACACAATAATACTTTTTTTTTTCATGACAAAATTCACATGAAGTGCGAACAGCAAACTCTGCAAAGACATTTAGCTACCTAAATAACTAAGATTCGCTAATTAACTTTTTGATTGAAAGCGTCAGACCGCCAATGCCAATTGGGCGTTTGTAGCTAATGGCGAGCTCATAACAAACCGGCCTTTAAAACAGATCAAAAGCCGTTGTTTAAAGCACGCTGGCGCGAAGATTTATCACTAATTTCCAGGGTGACACCGAAACCGATCGCTCCATGCAGGAGCTTGCGTAGCCACGCCTTAAAGTTGCGTCACGCGCTGATGTGACACGACGTGTCACGTATACCGTGCATGGAGTGCTGTCCACAACGCCAAGCTTGTTTATGCAAGGTGATCTCGGCTGGTGGTCGGCGTTTGGTTTGTGATGATGGTGAAAAAACTTTATTTATCCCTCGTTAAAGGGAAGGTGGCAACGGAATAGAGGGTGGGGGAGGAACTACTTGAAGTAGGCCTCCTCTATCGAAACGGTGCTGGTCGACAGCGGGTTCATGTGGCTGTGCGTTCAGGGCCTGGTTTGTTTTCAGCCAGCGGCATTTAGGTTCATTATGCAAAATAGAAGTGAGGCGTGCAGACAGGACACAAGAGAGAGAAGTAGACAACACGAACGCCAACTATCAACTGAAGGGAGCACTGAGGCGAATAAAGAAAGAAGACACAAAACTCATCTGCCCATGCTCAGGAATGGTAACACCACGTGTCAATCGGGTACACGTGCCGGTCTACGTGAGAGATAACTGTTAAGGCACTTAATCTCTTCCTTATGTAAAATAATCGAAGGCTGACTCACGCACGCACTTCCACCATTAAAGATATGCCATGCCTCTACCATAAGACGCGTATCTTCATTCTTGTGCCTGTACAATATCGCGCATTCATCTAACTCTGGCGTGCAGTTACAATCTCGGCAATGTAGCGAAAGATTAGAAGGCGATCCACCGGTTAACGACCTTTTATGTTCCATTAGCCTCTGATTGATACACCGTCCCGTTTGCCCTACGTAGAACTGGCCACAGCTGAGGGGAATTTTATAAACCACACCCATACGACAGTGAGTAAAACTGTTGTTCTTATTGTGCTTCACTGGACATATATCTGTTCGTTTTTTGCCTTTTACCCGCTCCTTCTTATTCTGTACGGCAGCGCATATCTTACCTACTTATTGGGAGCAGTGAAAGCAACATTAACATCATATCTACTAGCAACTTTTTTAAGCCTGTGCGACACTGAATGAATATACGGAATAGCCACTACTCCTTTTTTGCTATTACTGCTTTCTGTAATCACGTCCGTCCCTCTCGAAACCGACTTCTTTAGGCGCTCAGCCACAGTGGCCACCGCTACACTAGGATAACCTGCTTCTAATAGGCGCCGGACCTGCGCATTAAAACTGGCGCTCATTTTGTGCATGCAAGATCTTGTGAGGGAAGACTTAAGGCACGACATGGCAATTCCGTTTTTTACTAATTTAGAATGCTTGGATTGAAAGTTTAGCAACGGCTTCGAAGATCTTGGGGAGTACTGCCAGCAAACATGATTTTGTTCGAAGATCAAGGAAATGTCAAGAAACTGAATTACGCGACGCTGAGGAAATTTCTTGGTAAACTTTAATCCTCCCCCACAAAGTTTAAATTGCTCACTCACTAAGGTAGCAGCGGAATCGAATTCTTCCCTATTGCAGAAAATCAGGTAATCATCAACGTAACGAAATATCTTGATAACGCTATCACCTAAGGCTTTCTCTAAGCAGTTGTCAACCTTACTCAGGTAAATGTTGCTAAGAATAGGGGCAACCTTTGAGCCAATACAAATGCTTGATTTCTGCAGAAAAACGCCATCTCTCCACCCAATCAGCATTGACTTCAAGTACATAGAAAGAATTTCTAGAAAAGCTCCCGTGGAAACACCGCATCTGTCAATAAAAGCCGACTCTTGCACTTGTTCTTTAATGCACTCATTTACGGAATTTACGAAACATTACTCATTTACGAAACAAAAGGTTGAGTGGATTAAATTTTGCTTCGTTTTTCTTTTTTCAATTCATTTCTTTTTTTTTTTTTTTTTAGAAAGCGCTCCTTTCAAGCACCCGCAAGAATCCAGATGTTTTACGAGTGCTTAGGAGGTGAACTTTATGAACTCTGCCGTAATACTGTATACGTGCAAAAGTTATTTGTTCTTGCCCTTGCATCGAGACAAGGACGTCAATTGTATGCGCTTTTTATTTGAGATTGCGCTTTCTCACACGCGTTAAGATTCGGCGTTGTCTCCCGGATACCTAAGTGGATACATTGACATTGTCGGGGATGTAATTTGCGGACACAACAATCGATCGTTGCCTCGCAGAGCATGACTACAAGTACCGATGCGATCCTTCTTTCCAGTGCCCTGCGTAGTCAGCGTTCTATTGTTTGTCGCCGTCATGCCGTTTGCCATGTAGTGTGCTTATCTGTGGCGCTGCATTGGGTCGGTACCGTATCAGACCAGGAAGTGTGCACGTAGTGAACATCCCGAAACTGTTTACACTTCTATGCATAGGCGGAAAGCTTTGCCGCGCGACTGCCGGCTCGAGGCACTTTGCGTATATTCGCGGGCTTCTTTCACGCTCAGACAAACACTTATGCAGCACGTTTGGAGCAACAGAAAGCTGTATCTGGAGTTTGTCATGTTGCTGTACAATGTTCTCATTGACACTTATCATCGAATGATAATATTTGAAAGGTTGATTAATTAAGACTAATTATCTAATTAGGCGGAGTGCAAGAAATAGTCTTGAGTAACTCCACGCGACGGCAAACAACGTTACCTTGGTTCTGTCCAGCTACCTGGCATTTGAATATTTTTAATGCTTGGCTCAAGTTGCGTGGGACACAGTGTATATGCCGCAATGGAAAGCGCGGTTCATGCCACCGTTATAATTACGAAGGCGAAAGCGATGTTATACTTGAGGTGGCGAGGTGTGTATAGGGGGCGGACTGAAGTACGACGTGGTAAGGGTTACCTATCATTTGCCCCGTTCTATGGCCTACTGGAGACAGCGCACCTACTCAATTCAGCAAGGGCTCGCGTTTTTAAGGGTGTTTGGGGCCTCAGCGCCTGCTGCGGTAGACTCGTTCGTGCATATACCCTGCTGCTACGTTTGAAACACCGTTGCTCGCTTCCTGCGGTGCGCGCACACACACGCACACGCACACGCACACACACGCACACACACACACACACACACACAAAATGTCTATAGCTGAACTTTGGACTTTCTTTGGATTGTGTTACTTTGGACTTTGTTTCATTGTTTCATTGTTTTTTGTTACTTTTGTACTTTTGTTTAATTAGTGTCCATTTGTGTTTTTCTATCCTGTTTGTAGCAGTGGGACGATGATGTTTGAGAAGGGGGGGGGGGGGGCATTGACATGTAGATTTGTTTATCGTTTACGGGTAAGCGGTTTTCACCGCAAGCAAATGTTATCGATCAGCGCGGGACGCGCCCGCATGTATCGGAAGTTACTCGAGTGTTATCGACGGTTCTGTTGTCACCGAAGCTTGTGTAATCTGATTGCATGTGCGGCGCGAATTGAGTAGAACTTTCTGGAAGACACGCGGGCACCACCGATTACTCTGGAATCTTCGATGACTCGTATATAAAAGCCGACGCGCTTGACCGGCCGATCAGATTTCGACGATCGCCGACCGTGTTCGCCGCTATGGCTGTGCTTTGAGTGTGACTTGCCTTTGGGGACATGAGTTCGCCTAATAAAAAGTTAGTTTTGTCATTCACAGTTTGACAGCTGTATTGTTCACTGTCACTACTATGTGACAATATATATTTTCCTCTACTTTCATTTGCCTTTTCTTTATTATTTACTACATTTCAATTTCAACCATAGCTAATTTTCCTGATGCTTTTCTTGGCTTCATTGCCAGTTTGTTTTATATGGCCTTGATTAACAAACATCGAGCTCCTCAGTTTTCCGTCTTCTCTCTCGTTTATATATACGTATATATACGCTCTTCTACGCTCTCCCATTCTCTCTCTGCCTCTGCCACCTGACCGGGTTCCCAGACTTCACACAGGTACAGTTTTTTGCACTTTGACACTGCAAATGCTCACGCATTAGAAGCCGCTGTTGCCGCGCCTCAGCGCAGCCGCAGCAGCAACAGTGTGCCACATCTAGGTGTCCATATATGCACGGGAAGGGAGGGCAGTGGCCGAGACGGAACCCGGTCACGTTGGGCCCTCTTCTGCCGTGACCTTGCTAATGCTTGTCCGGCGCGTCGACGGACGCGTCGATTAGGAAGAGCCCGGTTTATGTGGCCGAGCTCCAAAAAGAGGAAAACCGGGGCGCGCTGTCGCGAGCCATCACGTCCCGGTGTATCGCAGCCGTGAAGTATGGGCTGCTGTGCGTGCCTCTCCCACAGTGATGACGGAAACGCGCTCCCCCCGTGGGCGAAAGGAGTGAAGCAAACTATTTCGTAGGCTTCTCTGAAATCTCCAATTGCTCCTCGTCACTCCTCGAAGGAATGAAGTCTCAGCAGCAGAGCACATAGTGCATATCTCTCTTCTTTTTTTTTTTTTTCTTGCGTTCTTGCTAAAGTAAGGGCGCGTATTCTATGGACATTGTCGCACTTAATTTATAGTGGAGTCGAAAACATCGTAGAAAGTATAGTGTTTGCAGAAGTTATTGAGATTGGGACTGTAACTCGATAGAATAACACACTTCTGTAGTCTCTTCTCATAAGTGAAAAAAAAAAAATGCCGTTCCCCTCCCGCGCGGTTTCCCGATTCACGGGGGTGAAGTGAGCTGGTTACTATTGCGATGGAAGTTATACGGACGCTCGAGGAGGCGCATTCGCGCCATCGCCGCCGTTCCGCTGACGTCGCATTCGCGGCTCGCGTGCGGCGGTCTCGAAAGACGCAAAAATGCCTTCGGCTGCAATGACGGCGGAGCGACGGAGGAGGCAGGGGCAGCGCACCGTCAACGCCTCCTCGCTGGCGGAGCGAGGTCAGCGCTCCGCCTTTCGCTGCTGGCACGATCGTTGTGCGCACTGTGATCGCCTGCAGCGTTCTTGCTGAGCTGCTGCGTCTGTGCTCTGGTCTGAGCAGCAAAGGTCAAGCTGCCGTTATCTAATATTTCACTGGGCGCTGAATCCTGTCGGTCTCATCCAAGGAGGTTAAAGAAATACTGCTGAAGTGGAAACTATGTCCCAAAGGTGAAGCCGCACAGGAGGGGCACGATAAAACTATGAATAAACGATAAAGAAACGGTGAAGAAGCGCTATTCGCACACTTCCCACGAGTTAATCAACCTCCTTGGTTAATCACGGCTTATTTTACCAGACACATACTTATCTGCGTGTATCTCTGTATTGGTGTTTTTAGTGTGAAATCTGAGCATCCTGGCATATTGTACTGGGGAGAACGTCGTCAATATTCAGAAGTTACTGTTTTCGTCGGGAACAACCAGCTTTTCTAATTAGCCTAGTATTACAATCACTTAATCTGTAGGCGGAAAACACACGACAAGGCTCTATTTCAGGTGAAGGAGGGGCAAGCATTGGCTTCACCTTTCCCGGTATAAGAAGCTACGGGACCTTCCAGTCCAGCAGTTTTTCTTTCACCTCCTTGGTCTCATCTCGCGCACCATCGAGGTGCAGCGCCACTGGCGGCGCTCATCACGCCTGAGGACAAAAAAAAACAGGAGAAAAAGAAAGACATGGCGGAGCAAATATGCCCCACAGGATCGGACTTGTGTGTGCTGCAAAGGAAGCCCAAAAACCACTCGGCACATCGCAGTGGAATGCCTAAGATATTCACCCAGCGAGACCCGCAGGGATTGTCCACCTTCCAGAAGCGTTGGGATTCAAAGAAGATGGAATGGCTAACTGGTCAGCAGTCGAGATAATTGAGAGACGATTAGAGTATTGATGTACGAAAAAGCAGGGGTGATATTGATAGAACCGGAGTCATTGCGAGTATACGTAATGGTACAAAATTAGTGATAGAGGTTTTAAAGAAGAAAGTTAAGACCGAGGTCAGATAGGCAAAAGGCTAGGTAGCGGTAGGTGCCCTGATTAAATCAAGCAGGCTAGGGAACTATTTGTCCGCTCCCCGTTTCAAAGGGAATTCCAATAAACATCATTTGTCAGAAGACGCCCGGGCTGGCTTGCGTGCACGCGGCGTCGCTCCAACATGCGTGTGGTTGTCCAAAGCGTTCGGGAGAGCGTCCACAGCTTTCAAGCGCAACGCTAATTATTTCTATCGCCGTCCAGGTGAAACTGTCTGTATTTTTTAATCCAGCTCTCCTTTTTTTTTTTCACTGTTTGAATTTAAGTCAGCGAATCCAATTGAATGATGATTAACTGCATGTCTGAGCGACATTCTTCCGCCAGCGAGACACGTTTTCTACTACGGCATGCATTTTAGGGCATCTTGAGCACTTGCTAGCGGGGAGTGCTACGCCTTCTATAGCGCGGCTGTCTGTTTCGCGAATAAGTTCGTCGGTTATCACTTTGACGCGTGTAATTATCGCGGTACGAGAGGTGCACGTCGTGTTTAGCGCTGTAATAAAGGAGCCATGCGCCACCGCGGGAACGTAGACGCGGTCGCATGCCTAGCCGACGGGACCCTGTGTCGAGGCGGCGCGCCGTGCGGGTCACGCTGTGGGCTCGGAGCGCGCCGATAAGCCGTGTTGACGCGGTGGCTGCCGGAGTTGGGAGCAATGTGCACCCGTGCAAACCGTTGGCGACCGGATAAGCGTCAGCGGATTTTCTTTTGTGTGTGTGGAGGGGGCTACTACTTTTCCTTGTTTAATTAAATGCGTGCAAGGATTTATCAGCAGCTGTAAGAAATGCCGATGACTGACTGCATCTACCGATCACCGAGCTCTAGTATAAACACGTTTTGCTGCGCTCTAGATGAAATTTTGCACACTGTTTCTAATGAAAGCAAGAACATGGTTATCATGGGAGACATAAACATCAATCTTCTGGATGAGGACTGCGCTTACAGCAGAGAATACGTTAGCATCTGTCATGGATACGGTATCGAGTCGTTGTTACAACTACCTACTAGGTGCGTCCCTAACTCGGCTACTCTCATCGATCATGCACTAACAAACCTGCTTTATCCCCCTAAGGCTTTTATCGTACGAAGCAACATAACCGACCACTTTCCAATTGTGCTCTGTTTTCCACGTCTTAATCACGCCATGGAAACTCTGTACACAAAACCCAGGTTTGACAAAGAACATTTCATAGAGCTAGTTAACAGTTCAGATTGGTCGCGCGTAATATCATTAAATGACGCTGAAGCCTCTTATACTGAGTTATCTGGCACCATTAAAGCTTGTATATCCTCAGCAACAACAATAGTTAAGTGCCGTAAACATTTTGCCTCCCCATCAAACCCTTGGCTTACACAAGGATTATTGAAGAGCATGCGCAAGAAAGAAAATCTGTATCGAAAATGCAAAAATAGACCATTTAACCAATCTCTTAAGCTTCGGTACAAGAAGTTTTTCACCTTACTGACATATCTACTTAAACAAGCAAAGAAAACTTATTATGAAAATGTAATAAATCAAACCGGGAATGATTCCCGGAAACAATGGCAGATACTTAATGCGTTTCTGAATAAGAATCCTACTAGGAATAGAATAACGAAAATTCAAGAAAAAGACTGCACACTTACAAACCCTGAAGATATTGCATGCGCATTCAGCAACTTTTTTGGTACTGTGCCTGATATCCCTGGGGGTAATGACACTCACATGCCATGCTTGACACAACAATCATTTTATCTCTTCTCAACTACGCCCAGTGAAGTTCGCGCAACAATTATGAATCTTAAAAATTGCAGTCCTGGTTTAGATTGCATATGCTCGTATCATATCAAAGAAATTGTTGACAGCATATGTGAAGCTTGCAGTCACGTTGTCAATTTAATCTTTAAAACTGCCGTTTTTCCTAGTGACTTCAAAAGGTCAAAAATAATTCCTGTGCACAAAAAAGGACACGTCACTTTTCTAACAAACTACAGGCCCATATCCATCTTGCCGTGTTTCAGTAAAGTAATAGAAAAACTATTAGCACAGCGCCTATCTAACTACTTGGACAAATTCCAATTATTAACACCAAGACAGTTTGGTTTTCGTGCTGGATATTCTACTAACCTAGCTCTAATCACCCTCACTGACAAGATCAAAGCGGAAATTGATGGGGGCAGATTCGTAGGATCTGTATTTATCGATTACTCGGAAGCATTCGATTCCATTAATCACAACATTCTCTTTACTAAACTCAGCGCATATGACATAGCAGGTCCATCTTTGGAGCTACTGCGAAGCTATTTATTCGACAGACAGCAACAGGTTTGCATTTCAGGAGTGCTGTCTGACACAAAAATAATTAACACTGGCGTTCCACAAGGGTCCATACTCGGTCCCCTCTTATTTCTAATCTTCATTAATGATTTTCGAAACTGCCTAACTTCTACAGAATGTCTTTTGTACGCGGACGACACCACTATTTACGCCTCACATAACGACATCTTTACGCTAACTGAGCGTTTAAATGATGAACTAAAAAATGTCAGTAGTTGGTGCAAAAAAAATTAATTGCTAATTAACCCTCAGAAAACAAAGTTTGTGGTTTTTAGTTCACACAGTAAACCTCTGCATAACCTTCCACCACTGTACATAGCTTCTCACCCAATATTACCATCTAATGAGTGCTCATTTTTAGGTGTTCAATTAGACTCCTTTCTAAATTTTAATTTGCATGTCAGCTTCATAAAAAAGAAAGCTGCCTAGGGGCTCCACCCACTCGCTTTCTGAATTTTTTTAAATAAACCTTTTGATATATATATATATGCCTATGGTATCAGGGTGCTTTTAAAGGCCAGACAGTACTTTCAAAAGCACACTCTCCTGACATTGTATTATGCCTTCATTTATAGCCATTTAAATTATTGTATCAGTTCTTAGGCACATCCAAAATAACGCTGTCCGTATCATCGCTTCAGCTCCTTATAACGCTCATGTTACCCCCATCTTCACTGAGTTAAGTATCCTCACAATAAATAAAATTATCTGGTACAACCACAGCATCGTTATTTACCGCCTTCTTAAAAACCCACAATTACATTATGTCATTGGCAGGAATAGTCTTGCTAATCCTAACACTACCAGGTTCTCTTTACAAAATAACCTTTTACTTCCAAAATCACGCAGCAACTATGGCAAACTAACTGTTGGTTTTGCTAGTGTGAAAATGTGGAATAATTTACCTACTCACGGGAAATCCTCACCTACATTATCGTCATACCAACGTTCACTGAGAGCTTATATTAATACCCTGTAAACTGCATCTATTCTTTGAAGTATTTTTATGTTGCTTATTATGTAATTTCTTTTATGTTGTGATGTGTTGCCATAGGTTTTATTACTTTAATACTGTAGAAATTGTGTAATCCATTCTTTGTTTATAACCGCAATTGACGTCTCTATATGTATATATTATTATGTAACTAAGAACAAGAGGTCCCGCTGCAGTTTCTAACTGTGGGACCTCTTTCTGTATAACTTCTACTGCATATATGTGCCACTAATGAATGAAGCAATAAACTTGAAACTTGACTGCAAGAGCAACACGAGAAGAGCTTATTTAAAAGAAAAAACGTAATTGCGAAGTTCACAAGTGGAAGCACAGCGCTGCAAACCCTCAAAGCGAAATCGGGCAACAATGCCGCGTGTGGGTATCGACTGCACTTCGCCTGGGAAGATAAACAGCCGTGAGGTTGTGCACGTCTTGTCTGCTTCTTTCTGCTGTTCGTTCGCAAAGACCAGGATATACCACGTGACGAGGGCTTATGAAAGCGCTTCCGAGTCCCGGCCGGCGTCCGCGTCGAGTGCTCTGCCTGTGCTGCACGCGCTGCCTGCACACGACGAGGCCGGGGGAAGACGCTTGGGCCAGCCCTTCCGGCCCGGAAGTCCCGCACCAAGGACACAGAATTACGTGGGCGTGTTCACGCGACCGCTCCCTGGAAGCCGTGCCGACGACCTCTGTAGCTGTGCTCGCTGCGTGTGCGCGCCGCTCGGCTTTTGCTCCCGAATTCAAGTTGGTTGGGAAGAGCGGGTGAGGAGAAAAGGAACGCGTTCAAAAAGGGGAGCCGGCCTTCTCGCGGCGAGGCCTGCTGCACAGCGATATTGGCTTGTACGTGGAGGTTGCACAGCGCCCTGCCAGTCGTTTCTTTCACAAACACACAAGATCCGCCGCCCGATCTCTGTCGCTGGTGCATGTAGAGTGAATTCGTGCAGATGCAAGTGCGGGCGCTGGAAACGTGTGTCTACGACTCGTACACCGTGCGCGTGATGCCGCTGTTCTTTCATTTGATACACGCCATGCGTGAATACATACATGCTATAAATAGGTGCCTATTACCAGCCTCGTCTCGACGAACGCAACTCCTGGCTCTGTGCCCGCAGTATAGCAATCACGTTTTAGTGCGGGCGATAAACGGCCCAACGGGACGTGCGGAATTCGGCGACCTGGTGGGAGCGCTTCCTGCTGTTTCGCGTATGCCTTCGCTTACTATATAAGATTGCGCGCGGATTATTCTGTCGTTGCCTGCGCACAGGCTATATCTGAACAGTGACATTGTTTGGCTGCAGTCTCCGCGTCGCCTTATCACGTGGTAGGCGAACATAGCGCTGCTAACGAGCGCTTGCTTGTAAACTACCTGTGTCCGTTGTTCTTTGTGCGCTCTACAGTTCACGAATGGCGCTGCTTCCAGAGAGCATTTTCGACAGCTTGTCATAAGCCTTTGTGTCATCCTGCTGCGAACGCGAATTAAGCCTACGCCACGATGACGGAAGAAGTCCTATCAGAGTTTGACAGCTTCTTTCGCAGGGAATTCTAAAATATGCGTTGCAGATGTGTTTTTCTTTCTATTATATAGATGCATTGTTTCCTTACAGAAAACTGCAAGTACCATGCAGTTTCATAGTCGACAGTCTAGCCTTAAGAAAACTTAAATAGAGCTGTGCGCGTTATCCCGGCAGCAGATGAGCCACGAAAAAAGCGTCGCACGTTATTGTGCATACGCTCGGCGTTCTGTGTGTGAAAGGGTTTTACAATGATTGTAAGGAGAACGCGTCAGACTTGTTTTGCGTCGCTGCCGGTACAGCCGTTCAGCGACCAGATTGCATCTGACAATCAGCTTCAGTACGCCAAACGTCTTGCATGGCGGGGCAGACCACGATGAGGGCATATCGGGTACGTCATCTTTCTACGAAGACATTAAGTAATGTTTGAAAATAACCGTTCTGAAATAACAGGACAGTTCCTTCGCAGACAGGGCGTCAGCGGTGCCGACCATGCACGGAGTGACGGGTGATACGTGGTAATTATAGTCGCTAAATAATAAAAAAAATATATTTAACTAACTTTTTCAAGTTTTAGTTCCAGTGGACTTATCATAACTGGGAAATTGAAGCGAGCTCTCCGTACAAGCCATATCAATCTTTGGATGTAAAAAAAAAATTCGAGTACCCGCGGAACTGTGGCACCACGAATTTCGGCTATGGGAGCGCGCGAAATGAAAACTGGGAGGCTGCAGCACGGAGGAGCGAGTGAGTCGAGTCCGGCCGTGGCTGCAGCGAGCGCAAGGCCACGCCTGTGAAGGTAGCGTTCTGCATACGTCACCCAGCAGCGGGCAGCCCAGCGCGCGTCTAATATATATATACTGAAGCCAACAAACAATGACACGAAGGACAACGTAGGGGAAATTATCTGCAGTTCTTAATTGAATTAAATAATAAATAAATGGAACTGAAAGTGCCTGAACAAACAGCGGGCCGCAGGTGGGATGCGAGCTCACGTATTCGCATTACGCGTGCGATGCTCTTGCCAATTGAGCTACCGCGGCATCGTTTTCACTCCCAGAGTTAGTTGTAGTAGTAAAACACAAATACCCCAGAAAGTGGATACATCCACTTTCAGAGATATATATGCCTTACTAGAACTAAACCTGGGAATGTTAGCCAGCGCCACCACTCAAGGTCATGGCAGTGAATGTATAGAACATCCTCTCTGCCGCAGGAGGCACGTGGTACGTGAGCTTTTTTTTTTTTTTTTGCGTGAAGGCAGCTGATCAGTAAACCCACACATGCTACCTGAAGGCATCAAAGTTGCCGGATTAGGGACCCTCGCTATGTAATGGACGAGAAGAAAGGAAACCGAGGGGCCCGATTTTTATTAGTCAGATCATCATAAGCCAACACACGCGTGTCGTCTTTCTTTAGACTATGCAAAGAATTTTTAAAAATCGCCTGTGGCAGATAGCGTAATTGCAGTCCCTGAACTGGATTACTCGAAGCTGCGGACATGTACGAAAAATCTAAATGCATAATCGAGTATTCAACAAAAATCACTATTTAACTTTTTAATCAATTGCTTTACGGCGCATATAGAAATTTACGAATTGTAGCCGGTGAGTTTGCAAGGAATATTCACTTGGAACGAATTCTGAGGGTGGCACGTGCTTAAATATGTGCGCCATCAAACCTGCGGTGAGAATGCACTATTGTTCTTCTTATTTTTTCAGCAAACCACTGTTTTATGCATTGAAGCACGGAATTATCTGGGGCGCCCATGTATTTCGTCACGCAATTTGAGAATGATTATCTAGAAACTGGTCTCATCCTGAAAATTCGTCCCAAGTTCCGCCTTGCTAACACATCGGCTACAATTCGTAAACTGCAATATGTGCCGTAAAGTAAGCAGTAAACGCGTTAATTAGTGAATTGTTGTTAATTAATAGAATATGCATTTCGATTTCTTGTGGAGGTATTGTCCGCCTCTGAGCAATCCAGCAAAATGACTAGAATTATGTTATTTATATTTTTGAAAAATGTGTAGTCGATAAAAAGGTCGCAGTTTCGTCCGAAAGGCGGAAGCATAGATTGTGATAGCAAATCAGTAGGCCGCTATACGAAGCAAGAACAGTAGTTGTATCGGCCATATAAACTTGTAAACATTCGCTTACAAACTAAATTAACTAGCGTGGTCTCAGGTGCGCACAAGCAGACATGAACACTACTCACTCGGTGGCCGCGCACACCCGCTGTCAAAAAACTGGAGTGAGAAATCGCAGCAGCAGCAGCAGCAGAAGGAGCAAGTGAATTGACCTTTGTGCTGCCTCTCTAACGCGAACGAAGCGGCGAGAACACAGCGCGCACGAAGCTATCAGCACTCCGCGCACTATGTCCCCGTCGTAGATCGCTTTCAAAACAGGGCCCGCGCTACCGCGCCATGCGCACCCGCCACCGGAGTGGAACGGCCCCCTGTGCCTTGCACGCGACGGAAGACGGCGCGCTTCCTCCCTTGCGCGCGTGAGATTAAGCCGCCATCCTCGGCCCACCCTTGCACGCTTTCACTCGCACATATACAGCATACGGCGCGCGGCAACGATGTTGTCGCCCTTGGACTTTATACAAAATATCACGGTGACAACAACGGCAGAAATGCGCCTGGAGTGTCCATATAATTGATATCGCAATAAAAAAAGTCACCGCTCCGCTTCCATTCCGTGAAGATGGTCGAACAGCGAAGCTGTGCTAGCTACACCGAGTGTTACACCATGCAAGGCAAACTTCGCAAGCAGTCTGTATTGTAAATATTTTGTTTCGCCATTTTTTCACCTCATTTTCGCTTTTGCGTGCTTCGCGTGGTGAACATGCTTTAGGAGCGCTGCCGTTTAAACTCGGCATCTCAGGCGCGCAGCTCGGGGTCGGCCCTACGACGACGAGCCCGTTCACGAGCCGACTCACGCTGACGCTCGCGGTAGGCAGCTTCTTCCTCAGGAGTACGCGCTACTCGTGGTCTTCGCATAGTTTGTTGTAGCTGGGATGGAATGTGCGGAATCGCTAATCCAAAGCTCCGTATATTGGGTGCAAAGCCCACCGCTGGAGATGCGGGCGCTGCAATCGTTATTGGTTGGATTGATTTGACGACTGACGTGGCTGCCGGCACTTCTAGCTGGCGCAAGAAGTGCCGGCAGCCACGCGCTCCTTGTATCGCGTTTCAATCGCTGTGCACTGTTCGTTGGACGCAAACCGCCAGCATAACATTTGTTTCTTTTGCGGCAGGGTGGAATCAATCGTCGATAAATTCGATGCTGCTCTGGCTCGATCGCCTACAATGCACCGTGTGACAACCGTATAAAATGCGCGTGTAATATAGCATTATCACAGGGGAAAGGGGTCACTGAACGCCTTTCCCCCTGTTGAGCTCTCCCGTTAGGTCACGTGGCCCCTTTTTAGCGAAGTCCAACAACGACGGCACAGGGTCCGCATAAATAGCTTCGCTGTAAGGAGCACCCGGCACATTTTTGCAACTTGGCGGCTGTTCGCTGCATAAGTGAACTCGTGGTGAACTCGTCGAACACAGTATTTTTCTGAACCGTGCGGTTCGGTCAGCTTATAACGTGCTTGTAAGAAAGTGCTCGGCTTTTCACGCGCGTACCATGGCGTTGTAAAGGGCAATGGAGAGCGGTTCGTTCTGTCCAGAATGCGAGGACCCCCTTCTGCAAACAATTGTTCTCGTCGGTGAGCAGAGTGGGACATGTAGCCGCTCCAAGAAAGGCTCTGCTGTGCAGGCGTATCGACTTGGCGCGTTGTTGAGCTCGCAGGCTTAGCGGGAGCAAGCTGACCATAATTGGTGAACGTAGAGAGTGACTGGACTGCAAGAGGCAAGCCCGACATCAGGCGCAGCACGATGATCGTGTTGTAGCTTGTCCATCAATCTGTGTGGAACAGTGAATAGAGGCAGAGTGGGACTCTTGGCATGGCCTATTGGTGCAGTGGTCGCAACCGTCGTCTCTTGTAGTAACGGCTGCACTGAAACAAAAATTGCGCCTACAGCGCATGCACTTTGAAAGTAAAATGTGCTATAGCGGTCACCTTTGAATTCCAGGTTTTGCAGCTATTTGTCACGAAAACTGTTTCATCACTTCTATAGCTGTGTTTCGAAAGCGCGGTGCGTATACGCATGTACAGCGCGTCGTCCCCTAGCGTCGTTCTGTTCTGTCAGGCCTCTAACGTCATGTGTTATGTCCGCTGACAAAATGTCCACAGCGGTGGCTGTATGGCGTTTGGCTGCCCGAGAACTATAGGTTGTGGGTTCGAATCGCAGTCGCGGTGGACGCATTCCAAAGCGGGCGGCATGCAAAAATACTCCTGTGTGGAGCTTTGGGTGCACAAGAACCACAAGGAGCTTCGATTCGTAATATCGGATATGAAAGTTTTTTAGTCATTATGCAGAGAGCATCACTGTTTTCGGGAAAAAGCATTGTCGGCAGTTCAGAATAACTTTAAGACAGTGCGTGCCACTGCCTAATAAAAAAAAGAAAACTAGTTTTTTTCTTCTCTATCGTGCAGATATTAACCCAACTTGACGAGGAGCTTCTTTATATGTTTAGGAATCCAAAACGAGCAAAATTACGCTATATTTTTCTTGTCCTTGATAACATTCGCGACGTTTTTTTTATCCTTTCTTAATAGTGAATTTGAATGTAATTAATATGTTAATTGCATGCGTAATTGAAAAATCTGGTGAGAAGGCGGGGTTTGCGATTTACTAAGGCATTGCTTGGAACAAAACATCCCGTTTCTATAGATTACCTTTCCTACACAATCCCGTCAAACCGTAGGCCAACGTTCGCTCTGCACATTCAAAAGTTGCGAGCAATGGAATAGGCATGTCGTGATTCCAGTCCTTCCTCAACGAGGCATGTGTGCATAAGGTGAACGTCAGTTTTAGTAGGCACTCGCCGCGCGTTTGATTGAAAAAGGTTTTCCTCTTGTCATAACCACTGCTTCTGAACGCCTTATGAGGTGATATCACGCCTTTTAGTTCGTACAAGGCAGCAGAAAGAATAGAGGGTGCGAAGAATAAGGTTGTGGGTATACACTTACATCCATTGTGTCGCAAAATTAAGAACGTAGCTTTCACTGCTGGAAATAATAGCAATAGTATGTGCTGCTGTGTGATGAAAGATAGCAATTGAACGTAAAATTGTATTACAGATGCTATATAAGCCGTACTAAGATTGTAGAATTCGTTATCAAAGTCTATATAGTCACGCTGAAAGAACAGATAAGGTGTCTCAACGAGGCTGCCGCGCCGACCACTTTTTCAGTCGTGGTTCATGTCTCTCTCGGCAGATGGCACGAATCATTGGGGGTCGACCACAGCAGCTGGCGCGGCGCGCGGGGCTCCTCTAAAGCCCTTAAACTTGGTAAAGTATAGTGCCACGCTTTGAAGAATGCCGCCTCCTCCTCGCGCGCTCTGGCCGACGCCGATTCCGCGTCGCTATTGGCCTAATAGCATCACGTGAGCCCTCGCGCCGTGCATCAGCGCCGTTTTTGCTCGAGAAGCGTCTATGGAGTGGCGAGGAGCGCATGCCGGCGCCGTTGCTATGTTCGAGCACTGTAGGCGGCGCCAGGGTCGAGGAGGGAGCGTGAAAGAGAGGAGAAACGAGGAGTGAAGGCGGAGGAGGAGAGTGTCGCTACATTACGA
The DNA here is from genome assembly GCF_050947875.1 of Dermacentor variabilis. Taxonomy (NCBI): domain Eukaryota; kingdom Metazoa; phylum Arthropoda; class Arachnida; order Ixodida; family Ixodidae; genus Dermacentor; species Dermacentor variabilis. The sequence continues at coordinate 27,708,538 of NW_027460280.1, forward strand.
AGTGTGAGCGGTTTTAGGCTCCTCAAACACGGGGCGCCTATAAGCGTCTGGCGAGCCTTTGGGGAGCAAGCTTAGGTATATCGTCCTAAATATCTAAGCTTAGTAGCGCTATCCAGACCTCATTGTGCTTCGCAACTCATGAAAGTCCGCTGTAGAGACAGCTTGCTTGCTATTGTTCAACTTTGGTACTAATGCAAAACCATCCGGCTATTGCAAAGCGCAAAGTTTTTAAAGTTGTGCGCACAAGGCGCGAAACCACGGCTTGCCAACTGCACCGATGTTGGTGGTTAGCACGCATGCCAAGCACGCACATTACTACTAACCGCGCAAGTTACTTTTAATATTCGTTATATTAATCTATAGTATCTTGCAAGTTATTCTATTCTAACCTTTTATTTACTCCGAGTAGTGCCCACCGAGCCTTCTGAATGCTAGCACGGCACGCTGGGGAGAAAATGCAATAAATTCTGCAATAGCTAACGATACTTCACATTGTCGTGGCATATCGTTTGTACTCCGCTTTGTATAGCCTATGTGGGTTTATCTAATGCCGTACTTCTCGACCAAATGTACATTGTATTCCTATATACTGTATTGTTATGTACCCCACTCCTGCCTAAAGCCTGACATCCAGGCTGGCAGTATATGTAATAAATAAATAAATAAATAAATAAATAAATAAATAAATAAATAAATAAATAAACGCAAATCCATGACCGTATAGACATTTCCCAACGGGATATATATTAATGTCTGAATGGTGCCCGCGATAGCTAGAATAATGTGATAACGATTGTTAGTGACCAAAACAATGTTTAAAAGTATGCAGAAACTCCACTAGAGTTGTCGAAGTATGCGTAAGCATACCCCCAAGTTTAGGTTGATCCACCCCCCAAATTTCAAGTTGGTGCATTCCCAAATTTAAGCCCACCTATACTATAAGCTTCCCCGTGCATTTGCTATGGAGCCCTAGCATCCCAGTGGGTATTACCTCTGATCAATATTTTTTTTTTGTAATTATGCCTGATCGCTATAAAGCTACAACTCATCTACATTTACACTATGGAATAGCTTAACTTCACAAATTACGCATTTTTGTGCCGATACAAGGCATTACATTTTTAGCGTGTCGGGTTTGGGTAGCAGACGACAGGAAATGATGAGGATGGATAGTTGGATGAATGTAATTATGAGCGTCCCCTTGGAACGGGACGGTGGGTTGCGCCATCAAGCTCTTGCTATTATATTGCCTAATGTTCTACTTATGTTTAAAAAAAAAGGGGGGGGGGGACACGATGAATTCCCATAACACTGCAGCCCTCAACACTACAGCGCTCCTGCAGGTAAAGGGATGAAGCCCGAACAGAGTTGTAGTCAGCTCGCTCTGCAGACAGGCGGCGCCGTTCAGACACCTTATCTTTTCTTCCACCGCGTATACGTATAGTTAAGCATTTTTTTTTTTTTAGTTGCGTTGGGCAAGACACGTCGTTGTCTCAGAGTTTAAATGAGCACAAACGGACGTTGACTGGCGGAACACCGTTTAAGCTTTTGTTGCATTGTCAGGAGTGCAATTGCGTACAATTTTGCAGATATGGCGATATTCATGCACAGGACAGGTGTGCATCTTATGGTCGAGGCGCATGATATCACTAACTGCGGTAATGTGCAAGCCATCCTTCGAATATCCTTCACAAAGAATAGTCATACCTGAGCCGATATCTGTAGAGAGCGAACACTTGTGGGGGTCCACGATTAACGAAGGAGTCTGCCGTTGCCGAGTGAGCGTGCAGTTTCCGTCACAGTGCGACCTTTAGAATCCGCCTTTATTCGCGGCGTGACGGCGCATGCGTCCTGCCCTAGCGGATTAGTCGTGAAACGTGTTGGAAGGGTCGCGCGCGTGGCCGCGACGCCTGATCCTGGGGGGGAGACCACTAAAGAAAGAAAGAAAGAAGAAAATAAAACGTTAGGACGCGCGCTGCTGCAAACACTCGTGCCTTGTATCGCGCGGAAACTCCACTGGTAGCCCGACGTCGGTGCGGTGCCGAAAACGTGCGTAGCGTAAGACTGCAACTCAAACAGAAAACTGCCAGGGCTTCGCCCAGACTGCACCGTGAGCCACGTAGTTTCCGTCTTTCATTGATGGCTATCAATTTCAACGAAGGAACACTGCGTTACACCTGCGACAGGCTTTCTTGTCGACGGCATCGACAAAATCAGCGTGCTGACCATCGTTCGACCCATCGGCCGTCGAACCGACAACGCGACAGCCGCAGCGCCTTCGCTTGTATATGTAATTAATCGCCCCCAAAACGAGTCAAAACTTGCCTATACGAAGTTGAAATGCACAAGCTTCAACCCTCACTAGCCGTGCACATGAAGTTTGAGCCGATGTTGATCTCGTTCAGGGAAGATTAGGCCTGGCGCGATCGGGTTCGTGCACGCGCTAAAAGCGGGCCTGAACTGAAAGGTAAGCAGTTGTGATGAAGCAAACTGACTTTATAGTTCAGTTCTGGCCGATTTGCAATGAACTACTTTTCCATTTGTACGGCGCGTACACAATAAGCAGCAAGCGGCAAAAAGGCGCTCTGCCAACATCTGTACGTCACCGTACCCATAGGCTACCGGTCGCACTCGCTACGTATAGGTGATTGGGTCTGTAAATGTTGTAATGCTGTTGTCATGCACTGTTTACCTCTGCGTCAAACGGGAAGCAAGAGACGGTGCATTCGGTAAAGCAGCATAAACAACCCTCTCGCTCAGTTGTACCAACGGTGTCAGCGACGGCATCCGTCTTTTCGCGAGAGAACAAGACGGCCTGTAAATGAGTGCCTATGCGAGCACATTGTTCTCTAATAATGCTTTATGGCACGCCCAGGCAGCATGTATGATGAAGTTAAAACGAGAATAAGTATTAAATTAACTGCCCATTATATTGGTATCTGGATCACAGTTGCCATTGTTCATGTGGTTTGGCCGCTCATATATGCCTGGGCTAGGTTTGGCCGACATATTGACATGGGCGCAGGTACGCAAATCAACCGCTGAAAGCCCTGGCACCCTTCCAAAACGTTTCCAGCGGCGCGTGGCAAAGGGCAGCACAGGAAAACTAAGAAAGGCGGAATCCTCTTCGTTCCACTTGCGTGCCTTTTTAAAACCACACATCCTTAGCGACGCTTACCTATCTAAGATTTCCTCTACACCTGGATTTTCGTTAGAGAGTGCATGCTATGAGCGTCCCCTTTGGAACGGGCGGTGGGTTGCGCCACCAAGCCCTTGTCATTATATTGCCTAACGTCACATATATATATCTTTATTAATGGAAAGGCCTCCGTTTTTCGTTTGCCTACTTTTCTTCCACCACTCTTCCAATCGCCTCTTACTGATCTCTGTCGCGGACATGTTTACTTTCCCCCTGCTCTCGCTGAACCCAAGGGTTTCAAGGAGGCCAGAGGTGCCTAAATCAACCGCTGGGCAGATATCTTCGCATTCTAATAAAACATGCCCCATCATTTCCCTAGCGTTACCGCAGCAAACACATGCTTCTTCTTCTTTGTTTTATCTCGCTTTATAAGTGCATGTTCTAAGGCAGCCTGATCTCGCTTCGAAAAGTAATGAGCTTCCCTTTAAGTTATCATAAATTGTTTCTTGCCTGGTTTCGTTTTTTCCTCTTAAGTTACTCATGGCAGGTTTCTTTTCCATTGCCGCAACCCATGAGATTGTCTCAGCCTCTCTGACTTTCCGCTTGACGTTTTTTGTTCCCGTGTTACCATACAGGTCGCATACTTGCTGATAAGCTTCCTAGTTCTTTTCCTTTACTCTGAGTCAATGTTTTTTCCTGTACAAATACCTCAACACTCTCCCAGCCCACTTACTTTCTTCCACATTCCTCAGTCGTTCTTCATAATCAATTTTACTGTGAGCTTCCCTCACTTCAAAGCTTGTCCAGCCCATATCACCCTTCACAGCTTCATTTGTAGTCTTCTTGTGAGCACCCAATGCGAGGCGTCCCACTGACCTTTGGTTGCCATCGAGGCCTGATTGTACCCCTGATTTCAAGCAAACAACCGCATTTTCAAATGTAAGTCCTGGAACCATTACACCTTTCCACATACACCGGAGCACCTCCTACCTATTGTAACCCCATAGCGCTCCGTGTTTCATTGTGGCTGCATTTCTCTTCCCCTTGTTTTTTCTTGTGTTTCCATATATCTATTGCCTTCATTTATCCATATACCAAGGTATGTATATTATTTTACCCAAGGTATTTCCTGGCCCTGTATTGACTTGACTGTCTGTTCACTGTTTTCATTAAATACGATAACACCCGATTTTCTTTAACGCTAAGTAAAGCCCCTTGATAACTTGAAAGTATCGCCACTCTTTGAACTCTGCCGCCGCCGCGCGACCTTCTAGCCTCCTCCTCGCCTCTTGCGCCCCCCCCCCCCGGGAAGCGGTCTTGCGACCGTTTTTCTGCACGACGATTGGTTTCCCTGCCGTTGCCCTTGGAAACGCGCGGATCTTGCGTTTTCCTTGTATTTTTCTTTTTCGTCCGCGCCATTTTTCTCCTCAGCTCGGCTGGCTCGGTGCTTTAGCTCGGCGTAGCGAACGTTGTACGCTGTGTTTCCTGCTCTCTGAGCTAGCGCTATGCCGTACTGTTCGCATATAAGTGCAGCAAGAAGCCTGAATAGCCTGAATATAGAAGCCTGAACTGCCCTTCCACGCACACATGAGTGGGCGATGATTATTATTTGGTTTTCTCACGGATACAGGCAATGTGCAGGGTGTGTTCACATCATCGCGCACACTTGCTGTTGATATCGACATCTAGGTGGAGGCCGGGAATCTTCGCTTTAATAGCGAATGTTTTAAATCCACCTCTCTGCGGTTTTGTTCTGTGCGGAAACATTTTCCGTTGGTTTAACACGAGTCGAAATCATTGCATCAATGCGCTTTGATTACGAAGATTGAGCAATCAGTCATGACTATGGTCATGATGCCGTAATGCAAGAAATATTCTGCAGGCAATAATGTTTAGCACTGCAACGTATTTCATCCTAATCCATCTTCATCCTCCTCCATCGACTTTAATCCTCCTTAATCCACCATAATCATCCTTCATCCAGCTTAGTCCACTTTAATCCTCTATAATGCACCTTAATCCACCTTCATCGACCTTAATCCACCTTAATTCTCTTTATTCCTCCTTAATACCGCTAAATTCATCTTAATACAATCACTAATCAATAATTAACTTTGTTAATCAGTAATCATCTCTTATACACGGGTGGACATGCTTTGGTTCGCTTCCGGCCTTCAATGGCTCACGTGATATTTCCTGTACCTCAGAACGCGATCTTGAAACAGAGATCTAAGGCTTTCGCTTAATAAGCTACACGCAGAGGGATGTGCCACAAGCAATACTACTTCAGACGCAGAAAGTAACGCATCTCATCATGTGGCAAAAAAAATTGTGTGCAGTATCTAACTCGCCTCAAACTCCTTTCACATCACCATACCCTGTTCATGTGGCTCTAGTAAAAAAAAAAAAACAAAAAAAACAACCTCCTCATAAACGTTGCCTTCAGCTTTATCGATGCGGTTATCAGCATTTCTCAAAATTTTCAACACAACTGGGCCGTGCAACTGGCCCAAAATAACGCGCCTCCATAGAATGCTGCGGCCCGTCCGCGGGAGCCGAGGAGAAAAGGCAAGGAGAATCGAGGAGGAAAGCGCCGCGGGGAGGAGAGTGTCGCTACTTTCAACTTATCAAGGGGTTTTAACGCTAAGTCTACGCAAGCGCACCCTAGCGTTGGGGGGCGCGCAAACCGCCGGGTGTGCAAAAGAACCCCAAGCGAGCAGGAACTAGCGCGAAGGGCCCACAGTGGAGTTTGCGTCCCCCAGCGGTTGGGTGCCGGCTTGCTTCCTCTAACCTAAATACTCTCTATTGACTCCATAGCATTTCAGCTGCCCATCTTGTCAATACCGAAATTGCCGATAGGTTATGAACGCGGCCCCAGTTTGCATTATTACGGACTGCGGCTTTTCCGCCTCTGAGCTCTATACGTCATCATCATCACCCACGGCGCGAGCCGCAAAGGAAGCGGTGCCAGGCCATATGCGCGCTCGTCAAATGCATCCGTTCGCAGATGCTCCGCGCGCCGCCGGTGCTCTTCAGTCGCTACCGAGAGCGCGTGCTTATACAGGCAAGCCCGCTTTCGACATTGTTTTCCCGCCACTGGGGAGGAGCGTCGATTTTCTTTTTAACGCGATAGCGTTAAGGAGCTCGTGTCGCAGAAAAGCCGGTGTCGTCGGCGTCGGTGTCGGCGTCGGCGTCCGCGGCGTTGGCCGTGAGCGATAAATCCCGGCAGGCACTTCATAAATAAAAAGCAACTTCCAAGATGGGCTGGGTGGGAATCGAACCAGGGTCTCCGGAGTGTGAGACGGAGACGTTACCACTGAGCCACGAGTTCGATGCTTCAAAGCGGTACAAAAGCGCCTCTAGTGAACGCGGTGTTGCCTTAGATACGAGCTGTTTCTAAGGCTCAGGCGTGCGTCGCTTGCTCAGGCGCACATTTCGTTGTCGCGCCGAACGCTGCGTTGCTCGACGCTCACCGCGTCCGATGCGAGGCGCGTAGTCGCTGCGCCGTAGCCCATTGTCTTACGCCCCTTGGCGGGTCGACGGGAACGCTGTCGCGTTCCACTCTTGAAGGCGAAGCTTAAGCGTCCTCCAATTTTTTGCGCTGTGTCTGTAGTTGCGCCGCTTTCTTCTAGAGCGCTGCTTTCATTTTTTATTCTTATGTTTATAGGTGAATGAATGCATGACCACGATAAGCAGACGATGTGGCGAAGTTGCGATGGGCGCATATATACGTATATCGTGTGACGAAATGACGCCGTACGGAGACAAAGAAATAGATGTATTTCGCGCCGACAAGGACGAGCGTATATGTGGAAGAGGAGGTCGTTTCGCTCTGGTTGTTTACTGCGCGTTTGCAGCAGTGGATAGAGAAGCGCGGCCCGGCGGGCCAGCCATGCGGCGCGCCGAAGGAGGGTCGATGACCGGAAGCGGGTGAAAACAAGTGCGCGCCGCTCCGAGACTCGGGCCGCCCGGTCAGCTTTGGTCGTCGTCTTGGCCACCGCCCACGTTTCCACATCAGGCGGGGAGGGGGGGCTGCTTACTTGTTGGCGCAGCCAATGTTTGATATGCCGGAGGAAATTTTTTCGTTCATAACGCGTTTACTTGTGTGTTCATGTAACGTATACAAGCTGCACAAATCACGCGGAAAGTGCCGCGCGACTTTTGCGGGCTTTATTTAACGCTTGGAATTATGTAGCGCGTATTGGGCAACAGAAAGATGGATCTGGAATTGTCATGATGGCCTACAATTGTCTGATTGACAATTTTGATCTGACTATAATATTCGAGAATTACTATGTAATTATGTAATTAGGCGAAATTATCTGACTTGCAACATTACGTTGGTTCTGTCCAGCTACATAGCATTCACATATTTTTAAAATTTGGCGCTAGCTACGTGGTGTGTGTGTGTGTATACATCATCATCAGCCTGGTTACGCCCACTGCAGGGCAAAGGCCTCTCCCATACTTATCCAACTACCCCGGTCATGTACTAATTGTGGCCATGTTGTCCCTGCAAACTTCTTAATCTCATCCGCCCACCTAACTTTCTGCCGCCCCCTGCTACGCTTCCCTTCCCTGGGAATCCAGTCCGTAACCCTTAATGACCATCGGTTATCTTCCCTCCTCATTACATGTCCTGCCCATGCGCATTTCTTGTTCTTGGTTTCAACTCAGATGTCATTAACTCGCGTTTGTTCCCTCACCCAATCTGCTCTTTTCTTATCCCTTAACGTTACACCCACCATTCTTCTTTCCATAGCTCGTTGCGTCGTCCTCAATTTAAGTAGAACCCTTTTCGTAAGCCTCCAGCTTTCTGCCCCGTACGTAAGTACTGGTAAGGCACAGCTGTTATACACTTTTCTCTTGAGGGATAATGGCAACCTGCTGTTCATGATCTGAGAATGCCTGCCAAACGCACCCCAGCCCATTCTTATTCTCCTGATTATTTCAGTCTCATGATCCGGATCCGCGGTCACTACCTGTCTTAAGTAGATGTATTCCCTTACCACTTGCAGTGCCTAGCTACCTATCGTAAACTGCTGTTCTCTTCCGAGACTGTTAAACATTGCTTTAGTTTTCTGCATATTAATTTTTAGACCCACTCTTCTGCTTTGCCTCTCCAGGTCAGTGAGCATGCATTGCAATTGATCCCCTGAGTTACTAAGCAAGGCAATATCATCAGCGAATCGCAAGTTACTGAGGTATTCTACATTAACTCTTATCCCCAATTCTTCCCTATCCAGGTCTCTGAATACCTCCTGCAAACACGCTCTGAATAGCATTGGAGAGATCGTATCTCCCTGCCTGACGCCTTGCTTTATTGGGATTTTGTTGCTTTCTTTATGGAGGACTACGGTGGCTGTGGAGCCGCTATAGATATCTTTCAGTATGTTTACATGCGGCTCGTCTACACCCTGATTTCGTCATGCCTCCATGACACAGAGCACACCAGAGCACACATTGCGCGATAGCAATCGTGTCTGCAAAGTATTATATCGCCACGTGCCGCGGAAAGATCTGAAATTTCAATCCGAACGCTGTTTCCATCTTTACTCACGGCCGCTGGGCTCCAAGCCGGACCGTGACAGAATCGTGCCCCTGCGCCTACGTAATCGTGTCCGCAGTGTGACGTCGCTCGTGGTGAACACGTGACTTCGAGAATTATACAAGACATCTGTTATCTGTGCGATCTGTTGCTTGAATTGACGAATTGGAAGTTTAGAGAAATAATAAAACACAAAAACGGAATGTCTACGTGTTGTTTGCTTTACTTCGCACCGAAGCAAGAGAGATGTACTTCCGCTTCGTCTGCTTGTTCCCACGGTCGTGCGGTCACGCGCGCAGGTACCGAAACTATGCCATTTTCTGCCCTGTTCCAGCGCGTGATCACGCTCTGTGATCCGCTTGTTCTGCCTCAGTAATTGTGTAGCACTGAATTATACCGCTAGCCATGTGTCCTTGTGCATAGCGCGCAGAATCGTGCACTGCGCGAAACGGCTCCCGGGCAACGCCGCCAGCGAAAGTGCGCATCGCCGAAAGAAAAAAAAGCGAGGAGACAAAAAAAAAAAAAGTGAAGGCGGGCCCCGTGACGTATGTGTCACGCGATCCTCGAGGTGCGGCATAGGAGAACGCAGGGAAGGAATTTCGCTTGCGGAGGTGAGACGGGGCGAGTGGAGAGGGAGTCGTCCTATGCAGTGGAGCCCGCCTGCTGAAATCATGGGTTTGCGGCAGTGAAATATTTCTATCTCGGCTATTAATTAATGAGCCGACTTGAAACATTTTTGCGGCAGAGCGCTCCCCAGAGGACACGTAATATCTTCCAGAGTATAACCAAATTTTGCTATGGGGCCTGGTGAGGGGCCCCATGAGAAAGAGGGAGAGCCGTCAATCACCGACCGGACTCAATACATATACTACGTGACGTTGGCGTGAGCAAACGCCTGCCTACGATTTTAGCGGGCCTATTTAAGCGGCCCCGCAATGTATCATTTTGTACTGTCTTTTCTTTCCTACTCCGTTACCATGTAATAAACCGTGCAAGATTCGCACTAGAAATCGTCTCGCCCCCGCCTGACCGCGATAACCTCCCGTACGCCTACGCGTCCTGCCGACAACGCCGCGCTACCCAGAAGTAAAACCGGTCGAGGTTCAAGTAACCGGCGTCGCAACAGTGGTCAATGTTCTCCTCGCAGCCGTAGACATTACATGCCAGTCCAATTAGTGCTGGATAAGCTTTTGTGAAGGCAATTCCCAACCACGACCGACACAAGAGACGCTTCGCGTCGGTGTAGTCCGGCCGGAGGTCCGAATTGCAGCGGAGGGTTTTGCAGTCTGGTGCGCTTTGTACGTGCGTGCTAGAATGCGAAGCTGTCTCGCAGCGTCTATCCTTGAGAGAGGAATGGAGACGCAGCGGTCTTCTTGGTTTGACGTCCGAGCTGCCGTATGTGCGTCATAATTTCCAATGGTACCGCAATGGCCATCGCGGTATTATTGAAAAAATATGTCGCGACCTTTTTCTTGGAGGCGACTACAAACAGAAACTTATACGAGTCCCGTGCAACTAAAAACTTTCTACCCCGATATATACGAGAGCGATATGTGCAAGCTATGCAAGTCTGTTAGAGCCACCCTTCAACACATGTTGTGGGGATGTGAAATATACCAAAATAAAATGGCAGTCTCCCCAGAAAATCTACGGGCGCGGTGGTCGGCCGTGCTGCTCAGCTCAGAACTCCAAGACCAACTTTGGGCCGTCCAGCGAGCCAAGGAAGCCGCACGGGAGCAGCAGCTCCCAGTGGCCATCTAGGCGGCCCCAGGCCCGGGCCTCCCAATCGCCGGATTCCAAATAAAGTTATCACACACACACACACCTTTTTCTCTCAAGTGATGGATAAGTTGGATAAGTTCCATGATTTCGCACGTCAGTTCATCGTGAGGTCTGTGTCGAAGAAACAATAAACAACTGTATACATTGTGAGGCCGGCCTTGAATTGCAGAAGACTTCCTATTGGGACCAATTGACATATCGATCCCCTTAGTGACAATTCCAATACAAGTTCCAATACAAATGTGCATGACCTTATAGTCTGCTACGACAACTTACAAGGTCAGGAAGCTTTATCTGTAGCAGTCCTAGTTCACGGTGAGCGTAATAGATATTTTTATTAATCTATCGGCAAGCACCATCACATTGTATAGGCACTAGTACAAATTACATATAGACTAATACGTGCACAATGCAAGTTTATATTGGGCTGATAGGAAACTAATAAAGAATTGCACTAGATTGACTGATGTAAAATCTTATCAGGCTAATGAATTTAGAGTATTTAGAGGGAAGGCTAAGAGGGCGCTCTAACAAATATTTCGTATATCATATACAAGAATCTCATAGGCTGATACGACTGTATATTGGAATTTTGGCTATACGTGAAACGGGTCGATTCAGAAGTTGGACTGACCGTTCCGTTCCCGTGCACATTTCGGAACAGGTTGGGCGAGTTGACCGACCCCTCGCAGATGGTTTGACCCAGTGTCATGTAAACGTCATGCCATATATGATGCCTGTCACGCCCTACTCGAACCGACTTTACTGAGTTGGTGTAACTACACTCCTCACGCCTGCCCGTGTTCATCTCCGGACAGACTGGCTTCCACTACGTACAGGAGCAAGGGAAATCGGAGCGGCGTCGTGATGTATAGCGCGGCGACTAAATTCAGTCGCCTCCGCGTCTGCACTTTTGGTCTTGGCAATCAACGTTGAGCGCATACGTAATTAGAATTGACATGAATGTACGCGACATTACATACAAGGCCTGCGGTTGTTATTATCCGCCTAATAGTGGTCCTTTTAATAGATCGAACGTAAATTTCTTGACGGCCCGTACTGCGCGTCTTTCAAGCCGGAAACTAGAGCGATTGTTTCCCTTCCTTCGCAGGCGGGAGGATTCATGGCCGTCCATGATGAACAATGAGCAGCCCAACCAGGAGCTCGTCAAGTGTGTCGTCGTGGGCGACACGGCGGTGGGCAAGACGCGGCTCATCTGTGCCCGTGCCTGCGACACGCGCGTCACGCTGTCCCAGCTGCTCACCACCCACATCCCGACTGTGTGGGCCATCGACCAGTACCGCATCTACAAGGAGGTACGTTTTCTCGTGTCAGGATGGTAATGCTCGACTCGCGTGTTCTTGACAGGGTTTTAGAATATAGGGGCCCCAATAGTTTGGGGCCCCAAAAAGCTTTGCGGGTGTTAGCGTTGGAGCATGCAGGAGTGAAGAGTTTTAGAATAGGGCTCTGCGTTTGCGGATAGCGTTTTGCGCTGACAGCGCCGCTACGGCGTCAAAGAAAAACTATTCGAAATAAGTAAACAAAATATACCATTTTATGATAGGAATAGTAATTTTGACTTGCTTGTATTCGCGTTTAATTACAGTTTGGAGGTTATTCTGTAAGCAGCAAACAATTAGTTGCGCTTAGTTTTGAGTAAACCAATTTTACCTGCCTTCACCAGCCAAGCTTAGCTGTCTTAGGCCTTCGAGCCATAAAATCCACAATTGAATTCGGAATCAGCGGCGTCTAATGAATCAATATTCATAACCTACGCTAGTTGAGAGAAAGCGATAACCACTGTCACTTCTCCTAGCTTGCGAACTGCACGCGTTACCACGAATCGAACCCAGTTTGGTGCTAGGTTAGAGCCGTCGCTTCGGTGGGTGCCGCCATGTTTGCTGACGCAAAGCTTTTGGGGCCGCTATTTGGGCTCCCGTTAAATCGGTGAGATAGCGTTCCCAATGCAAAACCCAAACGCAGTTCGCGTCTCGCGCATGCGCAGTGGCTTCGACGCTATTTCTTTGGGGCCCCGAAACGTTTGGGGCCCCTATTCTAAAACTCTCTAATTATACTGGGATATTACGCTACCGTGCGAACGCGTTCGTGCCACTGCTCCCGCATTCGTCGACGTCATTAATTAAGAAGCACAAAGACGTAACCAATTTTACAGCCAATTACAGTGAAGCTGTTCAGGGATAGTACCCCTAGGATCGTGTTCGTGTGTAGACACAAAACTCCCCATACGTGGGGCGATACCGAAGATAGTGCTATGCCGGGGCAACCCACGGCGAAGGTGAAGCAGGCGTTAAAGAGCCCTCCTCACCAGGCCCCATAGCAAATTTTGGTTATACGCTAGAAGTTGTTACGTGTTCTCTAGGGAGCGTTCTGCCGCAAATTGTTTTTCAAATCGGCTCCATTAATAGCCGAGGTAGAAATAGTTCAGTGCCCATGATTATCCACGATTTCAGGAGGCGAGTTTCACCGCAAACATAGACGCTCTCTCCACTTGCCCCGTCTCACCTCCGCAAACGAAATTCCTTCCCTGCGTTCTCCCATACTGGACCTCGAGGATCGCGTGACGCATACGTCACGGGCCCCGCCTTCGTTTTTTTTTTCTCCTCGCTTTCTTTCGGCGCCGCGCACTTTCGCTGACGCCGTCGTGCGCGAGCTCGTTTCGCGCAGAGCACGATTTTGCGCGCTGTGCACGAGGACAGCTGACCAGCGGCATAAGTCTGCTACGCGAATCTGAGGCAGACACAAGCGGATCACAGAGCATGATCCCGCGCAAAACACTGTAGAAAATGACATAGTTTTAGTGTCTGCGCGTGCGACTGGCACGACGTGGGAACAAGCAGACGAAACGGAAGCACATCTCTCTTGCTGCAGTGCGTAGTAAAAAAAAAGAAGCATGCAGACATTCGGTTTGTGTGTTTTATTATTTCTCTAAGCTTTAATTCGTCTATTCAAGCAACAATACTACACAAATAACAGATGTTGCCTTGAATAATTCTAGAAGTCACGGGTCACCACGAGTTACGTCACAGCGCAAACACGTGTACGTAGGCGCGCTATAGTAGGATACAACTTAAGAAAGCGCTATAGTAGGATACAACTTGAAAAAACAGCAGTTGGCAACCAAGGCACACGGACTGCGCGGGGTTGTGTTACTCGACTAGCCAATCACAGAAGCAAACGAAGTCATCGTCATACCGCGTTTTCAAAATGGCCTCTGCTGTTTTTGAAGAGTCTTGTCATCGGCGGAAGCGGTGAGGTGTGCAACAGACAAGGACAAAGTGTATGGAGTCTGAGCATTTCACTCTTCAAAAGTCCACGGAACAAGTCATTTCGCTGCTGAGTCCCCTTTACTCATGAAACTTCAATGCCAACTGAAGTGAAACTTGACAGTAAATAGTTGCAGCGAAACAAGCGTTTTATTCAAGTTCAATAAAAAGAAAACTTGGAGGACGCTTAAGCTTCGCCTTCAAGAGTGGAACGCGATAGCGTTATCCCACCCCGTTCGCACCGCCAACTCATTCGCTCGGCATGCTCTTGAATCCCACAAAAACGAAACGTGCGCCTGAGCAAGCGGAACGAACCAGAGAACTCGGTGTCTCGGAGCGAGAAACGATCTACGCGAGCCAAACATCGTGATCGGCACGGACAGCCGGGCCGCGACTCGCCATGAAGGCGGATGTGATCATGGGGCTGACGCCTCGATGGGATCGTCCTCTATCTCGCTTGGGAGCACCACGCAGACGCATGACTCCTCGCCAGCAGCACGGCACACATCGCAGGGAACGCTTTCCCACCAGACGCGCTACGGCGCAGCGATCACGTCAGAAGGCTGTTTCACATGGCGCGATTGGGGCGAAAGAAATCGTTCTGCCGCGCACGTCGCAGAGCGATTTTCGCTGACAGCTTTCGCATGCGTTTGCGGCAGCGCGATATTCGTCACAGCGATGCGCAAGGTTGCCTCCTGCTCACGAAGTATCCATGCCTGCATGGTTAGATAAAAACATGGAAACTAGTCAAATATTCGAATTTTCCTATTTTTATTCGATAATAGAATAAGTACACCATTTTTAACGTTTAAAAGCATTGAGACTTTACGACAGCTTGCAGATACGGTGAGTGAGGCGCTGCACAACACCGCAAGTATGAGCGTGCGGCGTCGGTGGGGTGGTTCCGTTTAGTACACTGTATAGTTTCGTTGTTGATATGGAAGCCGCAACTTTTTTCCTGGATGAGTATTTGCTTTTGCAGAAGAACAAACTACTGTTGAGTGTGCATGTATATAAGCAGCTGACGCAATTTCTAGCGATGAAGTGGTTGACGACGGCGGCGATCAAGTGGGTACGTGCCTTATGTTGAAGCGGCGTCCTTCTCCCGACCTGGATAGCGTGCAGCTTCTCCTTTCAAACGAATTGCGTAAGCGGAAGAAAAGAAAAATGTTCATGAAGCTCCTAAGCCGCAAACGCTGGTGGGTACGCCCTAAACATAGCTAGAACTGACGCGCGACATTGCTCCACAGCGCTACCAACGCGCGGTAAAACACACATTGCCCCTCCCACATCCCGCCGATCGCTGCGACTGAGCAACGGCGCGACCAACTTGTTGGAATCCAGTCACGGAGAGCCTACGACGTCGCGGCGGTCGCTGAGCTACGGAATTCGCTGTGTCGCTGACTGAAAATCGCGCCATGTGAAACAGCCTAGAGGCGTCCCGCATTAGACGCTGCACCTAGGAATCGCGCTGTGAGCGGAAAGAGGAGCCGCGTCGCCGCGTCGCCTAAGCACGAGGGTTCGAGTGACGCACGCTGGAAGTTGGAAGGGGAGAGGAGCGAGAAAACTTATTAAACGCAAGGGTATTGAGACATCCTCGCACCGGTCCCCGCACGGCCCCAATGCGCTCAAACGAGACGAAGGGGAGACGCGGTAAGAAGCGGGCGAGTGGCGCGCCACCTGTCGGAGCAGCGCCGTACATTGCGAGGAGGGGGTTCTCCTGTGTTTGCCGCAAGATGGCTCTGCGGGTGCGCCAAGCGCACAAGAAATGTAGCGGAAACGTACTTCGCTACGCGTTTAACTGCGACTTCTGTAATTTACATGCTCATAATCACCGATATACACC
The DNA here is from genome assembly GCF_050947875.1 of Dermacentor variabilis. Classification (NCBI taxonomy): domain Eukaryota; kingdom Metazoa; phylum Arthropoda; class Arachnida; order Ixodida; family Ixodidae; genus Dermacentor; species Dermacentor variabilis. Next base: position 27,724,137 of record NW_027460280.1, read on the forward strand.
GCAGTATAACTTTCTACGGCACGTTTCTAAGGCAACACCACATTCGCTTAAGGCGCTTTTGTCCCACTTCGAACCATCGAACTCATGGCTGAGTGGTAGCGTCTCCGTCTCACACTCCGGAGACCCTGGTTCGCTTCCCACCGAGCCCATCGTGCAAGTTGTTTTTATTTATGAATTGCCTTCCGCCATTTTTTCGCTCACGGCCAACGCCGCCGACACCGGCTTTTCTGCGACCCGTGCTCCCTAACGCTGTTGCGTTAAAATTAGATTTTCACAATTCCACTTAATAGAGCGAAAACTTATGCAGTTACGCTCTGATAATATTATTTTTGTGGTTACCGCCTTATTTAGGTAACAGGGAAAGTTTGAAGTACAAACTATTTGCAGTCTCGCGGAGGAATAGTGGCTGGCAGTTATGAGGGCGTGGGTGGGGCTTCACTGCAGACTTAAAGGACTGACAACTAATTTTCATGGTACAATTTCTTTTTTAGTGCAATAGAAGGCTAATTGGTCAGATTGTCTAATCATTAAATGCTAACGCGGAAAACGCCGTGGAACATTTTTTTATCAGAATTTTTCGATCTGCAATGAGGATGGAGTCGTTCACTGGAAGCATGCTGAAAACGGTGATAGGTGAGCGCGATAACGATTATACGCCGGCATTAGTGCGAGGCAGACAAGTGTGGCCGTTGCTGTAACAAAGTATACTTTTGTTTATTAAGTCGATGTTCCTGCAGTTCATGTTTTCCGAATTATTAAATTATTTTTGCGATAATGGCTACATGTTTTCGTGGTTTCCTGTCTGACTATACTGGTATCTAACCAGTCTACATGAAACCGATTGGATAGAAAAGGAAACGACGCCTTTACTCGTGATGCGGAGTTCAGCCTGTTGCCGTAGCCACGCGTGTGTTTTGGTTTTCGAAGCATAGAATAATGAGCGAGTGTCTAATAACCAACTGCAATTTTAAATAATAATTATGCTGTACTTAAAGGCAGTCGACTTACGTACAGTAATCTCATAGAATACATCCGAAGTACCATGATTTCACCGCCAGGTCTCGCCACCTACTGGTTTTTTACTTTCTTTGCCAATTTAAGATTATAATTCCTACTTAAATCGCGAACAGCATGCTGGATTCTATCACTATAAATCAGGGTAATTTCATTTCCATTAACGTCTCACAACACATTTTGGCCAGTTGTCAGTCCCTTTAAGTTGTATCCGACTATAGCACGTGTACGTCATCCTCCGGCTTGGAGCGCGGTGGCCGCGAGGAAAATGGAAAACGGCGTTCGGTTTGAAATTTCAGGTCTTTCCGTGGCGCGTAGCGATGTAATACCTTCAGACACGATCGTTATCGCGCAATGCATGCTCTGCGCTTGTCAGCTTAAAATGGCCACACCTGGTGAGGGGCCCTTTAAGCACTCTCCGTACGTGGGCTGATCCCGAAGATGTGCAATGCCGGGCCGGCCCGCAGCGGAGGTGCAGTTCGCCATTAAGGGGCCCACATACACAGCTTCGCTGGCCACCCTTCTTCACACAGTGGAAGGGCACTGAGATTTTTTTTACTAATATGTCCAAAGCACGACCTACTTTATATGCTGGCCTGCCTGTGCCGGTTGTTGTTCCAGACGCCACCGCTTAGGTGGCGCTAGTTACCCCTCTCAAGTGTCGACGGTTGCAAGCCCCTTCAATGCCTTCATTAACTTACGCATTTTTTTGACAGTGGTAGTAGTATGAATGGGCTTTAGGTCGCTGCACAGCCGCGCACGCCGTACGAGTTCGTCACTATAGCACGACGTGCTTAAATGTAAGCGTACTTTGATTTATTGTAATGTTTGTGATAGTGACAATGTTTATCTGCTCCTCAGCCATTTCAAAGCGTTTACTTAAAAAACAAGCTACTGCCCCAAAACTGCTGCACTATTTGGTTCTTCAACAAATACTTACGTTTGCGCGCGTTTCTTTCTTTTTTTTTTTGTGACCATGCAAGTGAGCAATGGTCTGAAGAGCAATGGTCTGAGCGAACCTTATTATGTGGTCTTCGATCCGTAGAGCCTTCGTACATGTGTATATACTATTTCGAGCGCTCTCTTGGAGGGCAGTTGAAGTGTATGTGTGTGTGTGTTTCTTTTTTTTTCTTTTTTCAGTTGGCAATAGTGCAAATGCTTTAGCGTCTACTTCGTGCATCTAATTAACAGAGGAGAACTCCTGTCTCGGGTACGGCAGCCCGCATTTCCAAGTTATAATGAACCCCGCAGTCGCAGATAGAACGGTAGAGTGTGGAACCACAGAAATATCGCTATATCTTCTGCAGTTCTTACTAGAAAGCCGGCGTTGATGTTTTTTTTTTTTCATGCTGCTAGAATTCTTCGCGACCAATTAAAGGGGTGGAGACATCAACATTTTCGTTCATGAGTTTGTTGATTCAAGCGTTGCGTCATGCTTCAGGGAGCACGATACACACAGCGGGATTCATATATATCCGATAAATAATTTAATAATAGCATTATTATACCGAGCGATTTCGGTTTCGGTTTCTGGGCTCCGGGGGATGCTATGACGTCACAGAGGAGGAAACGCAACACGGCTTGGTCACGTGGGCGACAAAAAATAGTGACGTAAAACTATGCTGCGTCGTCTGCTCGCGCAAACGCGTGCTCTGCCAGCAGAGGTCAACAACTGGCGATTCGAAGTGCATGTCGCGATTATTATAATTATTGCGAAGAGCGACAACAACGGTAAGAAAGTATTGCGGCTTGTGAGAGTCGGTGATTCATTCCGAAGTGCCGTAAGCTTTAGCTTTTAAGTGAACCGGAAAAGGCCTAGCGACGATATCGGCGGCGCCGAACGATCAGAGGCGGTGAAGCTGCCGTCGGTGCCAGAGTGACCACTCCTCGGTCGCTGATTGGCCGCTTCGCCGTACGGCTGCCGCACAAATGGGTCCCGGGCCCGTCCTCTCTACGGCAAGGAAATCTCGCCGTTCGCGAGCGAAACCGCCGTCGCAAGGGGGGCCCGCGAACGGCAAACGGCGTGCGGCGAGTTTCCGTGCCGGTAACGTGGACGGGCTCTCACACTGAGAAAGGCCAAGCGAACGAGAGACCGCTCCGAGCTGCCGAACTATGCGGCTATGCGAGGAGAGAAGCGGACAACACGAACACCGCATATCCTGGTCCCTTTCGGAGTCGGCGAGCTAGTGTTACACTCAAACGTGTAAAGGCCCGTCCGCACGGCAACTCGCCGCATGCAGTTTGCCGTTCGCGGGCCGCCGTGCGGCGTTCGTGTTGTCGACTTCTATCCTCTCGTGTCCGTGTCTGCACGCCTTACCCCTTCTTAGCATTAAGAAAGGATTTCTATATGCCTGTAGCTCGGTCATAGTGGAGGCTATGCTCGGTCGCTCGGCTCAGCATTTCATCGCTACTCATGATACGTCACGTTGTTGTGCTAGTGTGCTATGACGTGGGTATTTTCGTTCCTCCTCTGTGACGTAGTAACTGCCGCGCTAGCGATGGGTCTCGACTACGAGAAGGAGTTTTTAATGACTTTTTGGAGCTGAATTAAAATTATTTTGAAATGTTTGCAGCGTCCAATACCTCGTTCTGGGTGTCCTTGCATACGGAAGCAGCCTACAATATGCTTTTTATAGCCTCAAAATTTGGTGTCCCAACCCCTTTAACAATTATTTTGGGTCGCGAAGAGTGTCCAAAATGCGTTGTACTGTTTAAGGAAGTGTACAACAAAATTTCGAAGGCCCAGCTTGCAAGTCTGGGCACTATCGCATTCGCAATTTTCAAAACTCTCATTGAAGGTAGTGGCGAGTCTGCTTGTACCGATCGATGACTTGTCGCTCTGTGACAGGCTGTGTAACACAGGTAATGTTTACGACCGATCGAGGATTTATTTACCGCATAAAAATTCGACTGCATAACGCACGTGCTTGCACCTCGTCCCACTTTCTTTTTGTTGATTACGTGCGACCCGCTTCTGGTACGGCATGCGCCGCACGTGTACCTAGGGTACAGTGGATAGACGTATTGAAAGCCGTGTATATCTTGCCCTTCAGTTCTTAATTTGAAGTTCTGGCCTAAAGTAATCTTAAGTGAAGTAAAGCCTATGGGGCTCCTGCATTGCCCAGGGGGCGCTGCGAAAATGGTGCTAAAAAGCGCCCTCTGTCCTGAACTGGGTAGTACCAAGCTGGGTCGTCTGCTTCGGAAAGCACGTTTACAATATGGACCCGCCACTGTCGGTTTTGTTGTACCACGGCTTGCAGCGAATATCGGGCGCCGAAGATTTTTTCAGGGGTGGCACGGCTGCGTAAAGGCAAGAAATTATGCAACGCCGAATACGTGTACGCCGTTCAAGAAATAGGCGGCGAAATTTTAGCGCGGTGTCAATAGCATGTGAAGCGAGTCGCGTACGAAGTTGAACTTCAGATAAGGTTTGCACGCTGCTAGATTCAGGCCCACAAACGCGAGGAAATGCTTGCTATAAATGAATTCACAGCAGCGATAAGCAGACATCATGTGTACGGAACTGCTCGAGCGCACGACGGTACGCGCGGCGACGGCAGCAGTCTTTCAGCATGCCGCGATGTACGAACTGCTACCCCCTGCGCAGTAAAGAGCTGTGGGACGATGCCCTCCGCGACGGACCTCCCGAGGTCCTCCGAGCTGTGGTACAATGGGCGCGAAACATCGCCGGAATCATCTTAGGGACCCTGGACTGAGGGTTCCTCCCACACTGCTCTCGCCATTCAAATATTATTAATAAAGATGTTTTACTCTCTCTCTCTCTCTCTCAAGCGCACCATCGTACGCGCCGCGACGACAGCGGTCTTTCGACATGCCGCGAAACGGCGGGCCTCCTGCAATCTTTGTTGACTGCATGCCGCTAGACAAGTAGTAATGCCTGCGTTGTAGTAGCGGCCATTTCTCCCTTTAGCAACTGATAAATAACTGATGCAATGCATATGAGCTCGCAGTAACGTACGAGCGAATCGCGCTGCAGCGCGAGCTCGTGCGCTGCTCGCTTGATGTAGCTTTTAATGACAGCGCTCGAACATCGATGTGCTGCAATCAGTACTACCTTGCTGCGCTGCCTCAACGTGCTGGCTTGAGGTCAAGGATAAGCACGTTTAACTCTCTAACCTGTGCTGCTCGTAGTGGGGTAGTGAACTGTCACCGAATCAGCCCGACCATTTGTGGTTGTTTGAACACACCTGGTCACTTCACCACTTCGCACCGGCCGAATTGTTAATTGTCGCTGTGGCCGGGCCTCAAATCCTGAATCACCAGCCATGCCTGCTGCTATGTCGGTCTGCCGTCGGGACTGTAGGTGCAAAAGACCGAATTTTAGAACGCAAATAATCAAGCAAGCTTCAAGACAGGCGAAGCAGTCAGCATGGCGCGAAGTTTCGCTTACCCAGCGCGGCGAGCTGCAGCTATCCAGCGCGCCCGACGCTCCGCTTCGTGAGGCCTTGAAGGAAAACGGTAGAATCTGATGTTGGGATTCAGGGCTTCTTGTTCGTGGCAGCCCACGACGCAGAAGTAACGACGGTGACGCTTTTTCGAGGCTGAGCTAGATCTCTCCGGATCGGCGTCGCCGATTCCTTCTGCTTCCAGCATTGCGTCCCACGGAGAGTCCGTTTTGTTAAACTATAGGCTGCGGCTAGCTCGCAGCGTGGTCGACGTGGTCTTTGAGAAGTGAAGAGCCTTTCCACACTCGCAACAGGGCAGCAAAAAGTGCGAATCGACGCAAAACTCGGGCTAGAAACGTGCTTCGTCACAGCCAGGGCTCCATACTACCCAAGCTGGTACTACCCAGATAACGTTTCGCGCGCCGCCACCAGGCGCCGCTACTGTACCTCAAACTGGGTCGTACCTCAAACTGGGTAGGTCGCCTCGCATTTGGCGCTCATGGGAATACTACAAATGAAGCTGTGCAGGGTGATGTGGGCTGGACTAGTTTTGAAGTGAGGAAAGCTCGCAGTAAAATTGAGTATGAAGAACGGCTGAGGAATATGGAACAAAGTAAATGGGCTGGGAGAGTGTTCCCCAGGTATCTGTACAGGAAAAACATTGATTCACAGTGGAGGAAAAGAACTAGGAAGCTTACCAGCAAGTATGCGGCCTGTAGGGTGGGCAACACAGTAACAAAGAAGGTCAAGCGGAAAATCGGAGAGGCTGAACTAATCTCATGGGTGGCGGCAATGGAAAAGAAATCTGCCATGAGTAAGTACTTAAGAGGAAAAAATGAAATCAGGAAAGAAACAATTTATGATAACCCAAAGGGAAGCTCATTGCTTTTCGAAGCGAGATCGGGATGCCTTAGAACACGCACCTATAAAGCGAGATATAAGACGGAAGAAGAAGCATGTGCTTGCTGCGGTAAAGCTAGGGAGACTATGGAGCATGTTTTATTAGAATGTGAAGACGTCTACCCAGCGGTCGATTTAGGCGCCACTGGCCTCCTTGAAGCACTTGGGTTCAGTGAGAGCAGTGGAAAAGTAAACAGGTCCGCAATAGGCATTAGTAAGAGGCGATTAGAGGATTGGCGGAAGAAAAGTAGGGAAACGACAAAAAACGGAGACGTACAAAAGCACAGTCCGAAATAGGGGATCAGAAAATTTGGGTGGGGTAGTTCATAGTGTGTTTTTCTTCCTCTTTTTTATTGTTTTAACCTATGTAAGACATTAGGCAGTATAATAGCAAGAGCTTGGTAGCGCAACCCACCGCCCCGTTCCAAAGGGGACGCTCATAACATCCATCCATCCATTCTCCAGCGCAAGACGCCCATACTTCCAATCTGAACTTGATTGTCGGAATGTCAGGCCGTTAATTGTAAGTGACGAATAAATGAAGACGTACGCGATAAACCGTCAACGGTAATAAAGCATTTTTTGTTGTTGTACAGCTTATTTGCGCGAATGTTTGTTACAAAAATATTTTATGCTACCCTTTGCTCGCGTCTCCTCGTGTCTTGTCGGGATTTATACGACGGCACACTGCAGTGCGGCGTTATTGTTAAGTTTGCTCAATCAAAGTACTTTTGGTCATTTTCTTTGTTGTACAGAGTGCGCATGCCCATGCAAGCATCACGGCTTGGCGTGAGCGGGCAGACTCGAAAGTGCGCAACAAAAAGTGCGGTCGTGAGTGCGGCGCAGGTGTGGAATAATTTAGGCAAGGCAGTATAGTAGACTAGGTCGTGGTCTAGAGCCTGTCGACTTAATAGTCCGCTCAGGGGCGCTGTTAGAGCGCGAGCATTTGGCGAACTTGCTCGTTGGGCCTAGGGACGTAGGCCTAGCGATGAAATCGAAGAACGTGAAGGCCGCGGGGGACGGGGAGCAAGTGCAGTGCGACGAGTGCCTGCGATGCTGCTTCCTCGACGAGTCTAAATTGCAGAATTTAGCAGATGCGGAAGCGTCTAGCCTCACGTGCAGGTCGTGCGAGGGTGTCAGGGAAGCCGTCCAAAAACTGGAAGGGAATTGGGCGGCTAAGTTCGAAGAGCATAAGGCAGACCTGAGGGAGGAGCAGGAGAAGCGGGTAGCACTGCAGGCGAAAGTTGACAATTTCGTCAAGGTGGAGGCGGCTCGGGCCGCGCAGTTAGTAAGGACCGTGGCCGACCTTGAGGAAGAGAAAGAAAGGAGCGCCGATCTGGAAAGGCGGCTCAATGCGCTTGAGACGCGGGCAGCGGAGAATGTCGGGTCAGGACATCAAAGCGGTGGCAAAAACTCGGAAAGTAGGGTAGACCCTACAGGCGAAGTGAGAGGCAGGGAGCTAGAGCAAGCAGTCGTCAGCTCGCCGCCGGTGAATCGGCGTATTTATAGCGAAGCAGCGCAACACGCCCCGAGTGATCGCGACGCTGCAGCCTGGTGATAGGGGACTCCAACGTGGGGAGGGCTGAACAAGGCGTGATGGCGAGAGTGAAGGCGGACGGGCGAGTACAGGTGGAGGCGCAAGCGGGCAAGGGCATGGCGGAAGCAATGACCAAGGCGCGGGAAGTGGTAGAGGACAGCACGGAGAGCGACAGCTTGGTCATTATGCATGCTGGGCTCAATGACGTGCTTAAGGGGAGGAGCCAGGACCTTGAGAGGCACATAGAGACTGGGCTGAGTAAGCTTAGAGAGGCCTCCGGGAGGGTGCATGTGACCATATGCACTATCCCAGAGGTCCAGGGCCAGTCTTACCAGGTAGAAAGGAGGGTGGTTGATGCCAATCGGGTCATTAGGAGTCTGAGCGGACGACTTGGGTACAGCGTGATGGAGGTCAACGGGGACGTGTACGGAGCCGGCTTCCGGCCTTTTGTGCAGGATGGCATTCACTACAGTGGTGCCACTGGCAAAAGGATAGGGGGCAGGATGGGTCGCCAGGCAACAGCTTTTTTAGGGGGACCCAGAGCCCTGAAGGAACCAGTGTAGGCGTGGACGATTCGAGGCAGGAGCCACAAACAAGCAAGCATCGGTACTGTAGAGAGGCAACAGAAGTAAGCACCAGAGTCAAATTAAGTCAAACATAGGGTTCATTAACATGCAAGGTGGCAGAAATAGGCTAAAATGGGAGGAAATCGAAGAGCAACTAAGGCAGGAGAACTTAATGGTTTATGGGTTTGTAGAGACACATCTTAGGGACAAGGGAGCAACCACCCTGTAACCCTGATTTTGCATGGGAATACTGCAACAGAGTGCAGGGTAGCAGAAAGGGCCGGGGGAATTGGAGCACTCATTCATAAAAATACAAATTGGCAAAGGGTCAAACAGGAATGCAAGGAGCATTTATAGCTAAAAGGAAAAGTAGCAGGGGCGAAAACAATTCTCGGCTTTGTATACCTTTGGACAGGATCAAATGCTAAAGAGAAAAAAAAAATGTTGGACTGTATAGCAGCGGACATCATTGAGCTAGGAAAAGGATGTGAGATAATTGTATTAGGAAATGCATGAACGCGCATGTTGAAGATATGGATGGGTACACAGACTCCACAGGTAACATGCTGCTGGATATGTGTGAGAGGCATAACTTAGTTGTCTGTAACTCTACCGAAAAGTGTGACGGGATCATAACATGGGAGGTAGAGAGTTGACACTCAACAATAGATTATGTTAATGTCACATAGGATGTACGATAGATTAGGAGCCACGATTATAGATGAACAGGGCTCCAGAAGTATAGGTAGCGACTGCAAACGTATCAAGTTGAGTTTTAAGAGGGAAACTAAAGCACGAACGACGCGCGAGGAAACGCCAGATGTGATTTTTTTTACTCAGAAGACGAAGTGAAAATAGCGGCCAAACAAATTAAAGAGTAAATATCAGAGGGTACTGAAACTGATTGAAATTACACAAAGTTAATGAGACTATTTGAGCATGAACTAGGTAAGGCGCGAGTCAGGAAAACAAGGCAAGGGATACGATACAAAACTCAAGAGCTGGTTGGATGAAGAGGTTAAGTAGGCCATGAAGAAACGTCAGGAAGCCTCCAGGGAACACAGGTATTCCAAAAGTAAGGGAGAACCTGAAGCAGAAGTAGAGAGGAAATGGGTAAGCTACATAAAATGCAGAAGGGAAGCATCCTATTTGATCAACGAGAAAATCATGACAAAAGGGTCCCAATGGCTGTCAGAAATAAGCAATAAAAAAGATAAACAGGCAGCTAGGAAATTCTGGCAACATCTGAACTCCTTGGGTAATAGGACAAGCCTAGAGCAGAGGTATATAGTAACAGCTCAAGGTACTCGGTTAGAAGGAGAGGAGGCAATGGAGCATATAGGACCATGATGAGGGGAAAATTTACAGAACAGAGAAATGGTACATGCAGTATGTCGGAGAGGGATAGCCCGGTCAATCCACTGCTTTCGCTTGGACAAAGAGAGTGGGAAAGGGCCGAGAAGAGGGTACCAAGTAGCACATCGGCAGGCCCCGATGGTATCCCAATTATGTTAATAAAGAAATTGGGCCCGAAATCTAAGAAAGCATTAAGGGAGGTAGTGAGCAAAATGCTAATGGATGGTAAAGTACCTGACGAATGGAGGCTAAGTAGGATGAGAATGATATATAGGGGAAAGGGGGACAAAGCTGACATTAATAACTACCGGCCTATAACAGTGACGTCAGTGGTTTACAGGGTGGTTATGCAGATTATAAAGGACAGGCTGCAGGCATGGGTAGAGAACGAGGGGGTGTTTGGAGAGCTAAAAAATGGGTTCCGGAAGCATAGGAGGCTAGAAGACAATCTGTTCTCACTAACACAGTGCATTGAAATAGCTGAAAAGGAACACAGACCCCTATGGCTGGATTTTTTGGATATCAAGGGAGCCTATGACAGTGTACTTTAAGAGGGCTTGTGGGGCATTCTGGAAACTTTAGGAGTGCTAGATGGAGTAACCAATTTCTTAAAAGATATCTATAAATGTAACCGGGTGATTATACAATGGGAAAAGCAGTTTTCGGAGCCTGTAATGATTCGGCGGGGGCTTAGGCAGGGGTGCCCATTGTCACCTCTGATATTTATGCTGTACCTACAAGGTTTAGAGGCCAAAATACAGCAGAGCGGACTCGGCTTCAACCTATCATTTTTAAAACAAGTAAAATTGATTGGACAGTCATTACCAGGACTGATGTACGCGGATGATATTGTATTAATTGCTGACAATACAAAAGATCTGCAGGGATTGATGGACATATGTGGTACAGAAGGATAAAGATTAGGCTTGAAGTTTAGCAAAGAAAAATCAGCAGTCATGATTTTTTAATGATAACATTGTCGGCGAGCATAAGATACAGGCGACCATGCTGGAGATAGTCGATAAATACAAGTACCTTGGGGTGTGGATAAATAATGGCATTGAGTATTTGACCGAGTACGAAAAATATGTAACGACTAAAGGTAACAGAAGTGCGGCGATTATGAAGAGTAGGGCACTGTGGAACTACAATAGGTATACGAGGTAGTACGAGGGATATGGAAGGGGTTATAATGGTTCCAGGCCTGACTTTTGCCAATGCAGTTCTATGTATGAGAGCAGAGACCCGGCAACAGTTGGAAACTAGGCAACGTGGTGTGGGTAGGCTCGCTCTGGGAGCACATATGGCAAGACACCAAATCTTGGGTTGCAGGGGGATCTGGGATAGTCTTCTTTCGAGGGCAGAGAGGCTATAGTATAGCGAGGTAGCATTTGAGGAGCGATTGAGAAAAATGGGGGAAACGCGGTGCGCTAGGAAGATTTTCAGTTACTTATACAGGAGGAATGTTGACACAAGGTGGAGGAAGCGAACTAGAAAATTGACAAGCAAATACTTGGGCAGCAGTGGGGGGACAGGTAAGGAATCATCCGTCAAGAAAAAGGTTAAGGAGACAGAGAGAGGTATGTGGAAAACAGAGATGCAAACCAAATCAGCATTAGAGATATACAGGACGTGTAAGCAAGAAATAGCCAAAGAAAATATTTACGATAACAATAAGGGAAGCTCATTGTTGTTTGAGGCCAGGACAGGTGTACTGCGGACTAAAACGTACCGAGCCAGATACCAGGAGATAGATTTGTTGTGCGGGGCGTGTGGAGAGGAGGAGGAAACGGCTGAACACCTGCTACTTGCTTGTAAACAACTGCACCCTGCAGTTGAATATAACGGGGAACTATTCAAAGCTTTGGGTTTTAAAGACAGTGAAAGTAAAATAGACTTTGAACAGGTAGGAATAACTAAACGGAGGCTATCTGATTGGTGGATAATATCAACGCAAAAGTAAAGGAGTAAACGCATGCATACAGTACCATTCAAGGCTAGGTGGCGCGCTCCGCCGCCGCCCGATTCAAAGGGTTGAGCCTCAATCATCCTTCCATCCATCCACGATGAAAGAGCTCTTGCAAGAAAGCATGCGCTGTTACATTCAGTGCGTCAAAGTTTTCTTTTTTTTTTTTGCGCTATATGTCTAGTGTGTGTGCTACTGCCTGCGCCACATATATAGTAAATGCCGAACGTACTCACGTGCATTTCTGACAGCCCCCAACGGGAGTGCGTTCCTGTTGGCGCTGTTGTTTCGCTGCCTTTTAACGGGTGCTAGGCCTCAACTGTATGTACGTAAAAGGGCGCTAGGAGGCGCTCCAGAGGAAGCACGATTTTTTTTTTTTTTTAACGTAGGTAGGACATTAAGCAGTATAATAGCAAGAGCTTGGTGGCGCAACCCACCGCCCCGTTCCAAAGGGGACGCTCATAACATCCATCCATCCATCCGTTGTGCGAAACTGAGCTCTCTACATTGTGCCTAGAGATCTTACTCATTTTAGCACAGCATTGCGTATAGGAAAAGCACATGCGCAGCAGGTAACGACACTAAGTGACTGTGGGCGTTCTATGACGCTGTAGCCACGTGATTCGCTCTTTGCAGGGCTACAGCAGGCCGCGCTACAGTGAACTGTAGCGCGGCACTGCTCGGCAGGCCGCGACAGTTGTTCGCTTCACAACACGAAACTCTTTCGAACCGTACAGTCGAATGCGTATTTTTGTGACGGTTAGTTATAGCGCGTGGTTAAGCGAATATGGGTCATAAGGTAATCAGTTAAAAACTTAAGTAGTGAATTTTCGTTAAATAGTCGATTATGCATTTCAGTTTTTTGTGCGAGTAGTGTCCACCGCTTCCAGTAGACCACATCATGAACTAGAATTTGGCTATCTGAAAAGACGAACACGATGACGTCCGCGTCCTGGTTCACTGCACCGCGTTTACTGCGAGTGCGACCGTTTGGTGCGGCTTCATTCACCCTTATTGTCTACTTTCCTACGCACTGCAGGTCCTCGAGCGTTCCCTGGAGGTGGTTGACAGCGTGAATGTGTCCCTGAGGCTGTGGGACACCTTCGGCGACCACGACAAGGACCGCCGGTTCGCCTACGGAAGGCAAGCGCGCGCTTAGAAAAAAAAAAAAAAAGACATATCGTGCTCATTAAGTATTACTCATGTGCCGGAAAGAAAAGAAGAAAAAAACGCTTCTTGCTGATCGCATTCGTTCTTTTTTTCCTTGTCTCAGTGCAGTGCGCTGAAACGAGGCAAAAAAAAAAAAAGAAAGAAATCACGGGCACGCTTATTTCCTGATTACCTTCCGTTTTTTTCTTTTCTCTTTATCGCTTTTTTTACAGATTACGCGATGCCGGAGTAGCATTTTTGTTTTCAGTTTGGTGTTGAATTTCATCGCAACTTTGTTTCTAAATAAGCACCATGCGTTAGTGGTAGCTGCAGATGTGCGCGTGATATTTCCGCAGTTTAGTGTCGTGATATGATCCATCGGAGAGCACTTCCAGTGCATCTTTTCTGTGCGAACGTTGGCATGTGCTCTTAACTAATGATGCATGTACGTGTGCGAAAGAAAAGTATGTTACTGCTAAAGGAAGTAGCCGCGCATGGTCTGCTGCTTGTTTATATAGGCAGTCTTCACGGAAAGCGAACTTCGCCGCGTAATGATCCCCTGTGTGGCAAAGCTCGCTTTACTAACGAGGTGCACAGAAAAAGCTTTCTTCTCACGGGCGACCTGACCCTCTTAACCTTCAACGCCTGCGTACCGCGTTCACATTATTAAAGTGCGAGCATGTATAAAGCAGCAGAAACATCGTGCGGCGGGCCATCCGATAAGGCGACATGTGATTTGTAGCTCCCTGTCAAAACCTGTCAATGTTGGAACATTGAGTCACGCGGTTGCTATTCTTGACGCTCAATTCCACCATATCGTCAAATTCGCCATCTTATCCGCTCGTATCAGCAGGTTTCTACGCTATTTGCCAATGCACGGAGGCACCCTATAAATATTTTTGGGGGGGGGGGAGGGGGGGCGCGGTAGCGGAGCGAGCACACACATTGCCGGGGACGGGAAGGGGTAGGGCGGAGGCGATGGGGATGGGGATTGGGCAGGCCTCATAGTGTGGGAGTGACCGACTCTGCGTGCGGCTAGGGCTGAGGACGAGCTCCGGATCCAGCCCCACAAAGTCGTTCCGTGGTACTCCCCAACCCGTAGCGCGGGAATCCCAGCTACGTCGGGTTCGAACGAATAAGGCAACCACCGGCGTCAACTGCAACAACGTTTATTGCTACAAGCATTAAAGAACACTTGCAGATGGAAGTCCTCTCTGTAATCTGTAATAAATAGGTTTGCCTCGTTGCCCGGGATAGTCAGGCAAACAAGGTCACTCACGGGTTGCGGCAGGTACTCCAGTCCGGCAGGTTAGGGGTCCGGCGTCAGAGAGAGAGGGTCCCTTAGTGGCGCTGTTTTATACCTTTTTACCTTTGCGAGGGGAATGCCCTCCTCGCCCGTCAGATGCCTTCCCGCGAGTCCGGGAGGAAGGGTGCGCGCGTCGCCAGAGCGAGGGTAACCGGGAGAGGGCGTAGTGCACCGTTCCCGTGTCTACGCTGGCTCTCGACGCGACCGCGACGACGCGGGGGAAGATGGGCGCGTGTGCTCCCCACAATACTAACACAGAATCTTCGCGCAGGGGGGGGGGGGGATCACGTGCCTGGTGTGTCACCCCATGGCTATGCCACTGCCTCCATGTGCTCGCTCCCTAGTGTAGCAACCTGCTTTCCAAATCTCCACTCCAGATGGGGACTCCGAAAACATTCGAAAACAGTGTTTTCGGATGTGGCTGTTAAATAAGACCGTGTGCCAGGTCATAACGCTAAATCGTATGGTGTCTGTTCTACTTATAGGAGCCATGACACCATATTTTTGCACTGCAACACAAGTCATGGTGTTCTTTCTAATCAAATGACCACTACGTGAAATATAAGTAAATTTTTTAGTTGAGATATATAATCTTCAATAAACTTTTTCATTTACTTGTGAATGTTTTGAAAGTTTGGCAATGCTTGGGCATCCTCAGCTGGTGACGTACTCCTTAATTGCATCACCTACTGTAGTGGCTGATGATGCTTGTTTACCTGCATTGAAGTGGCCATCACTTTTTATTACTAGATGTGAAACGTAAAGAGGGCTTCCTTAAAAATAAATAACCTGCCACTGCAGATCTACTGAAATGCTTCACTCATGCCCCCATTAAACCACAAATATTGCCTGGGAATCTGTGGCATGTTTCTCCTGGACATTGCGAATATTTGTAAGACATCCATATAAATCCACATTACAAATAATAGATATACCCACAACTATAAAAAGCTCCATCGTGTTATGTTGCTGGTACATTGCACAAGGAAGCTGATTTGACATATAATAAATAGATATCACTATTCAGTAAAAATGGGCTATATTGGCAGAGCATACAATGCACTTAAAATTTCAGTAACCTTGTTGAGAAAAACATATGCTGCACGCATGCACACGCCCATGACGAACTGGACCTCCCACCTGGCACAAGTAGCGTATTAAATAATGAAAGCTTTAAAAGTAAACTGTATCAGAAAATCGGCAGAGTAGCTGTACAAATATGAGAAGTAGACATTATAGTTTCGAACTATAACTTGAACAAATGAGAAAACATTCTGTCATAGGGAAGCTTGAAGAACAAATGCCTATGGGAAGACAACTATTCAAGTGTTGTCTGAAAAATGTCTTATTTCAGCAGTGCGGCAACATAGCCACGTGCTACTACATTTCTGAATCAAAATTGAAATTTTTGACAAGCCTTCACTGTCTAGTTTGAGTCTATGGCTCTGCATTTTATTTCTCCGATATTTGAGTACCACATTCAATGTGACTCGCATTTTTAGTGCAATAAAGCTCAAGGAATTTAGCATTTTCAAAGATCTAGTCAAATGCAGAGCTTCCAGGCCAATGGCAAATCAACTGCGCCAACTTTCTGGCGATATGTCCAGTCCTTGGATAGACAGAACCAGTCTTCTGTGCAGATAGCAGATGCAACAAGCCAGCCCTTCACGGACCTCAAGGAATGCATAACTTGCCATCTTGAGAGGCTCCACAGGTGAACTGCAGCCGAGTCTGTGTGCTGTTACGATCGGCCAGCAGGGGGTAATGACCTTCTAGCCTCCTGCCCCGCTGCGACGAATCACTTTGTGAAGCCAACAATGCGTCCCCTTCGCACAGGCGTGTGGCACCAGTAAGGCAAGACACGTTTGGCAGACCGAGTATTGTTTGTTGGTGCACTGTCGCCTTCATGGACCAATGGGAGCAAGAAAACTCCTGGAAAAGGGTGTTCTAGGCTTTTCCTCACGGACTTCGGTAACCGCCATGGTCGTTTGACAAACGCTCCAGCTAACTGTGGGGTCATCCCAGGAGCCAAGACGTGCCAGCCTCGTAGACAGAATCCCTGTCTACGAGGCTCCCCTCCTTTCTGCGTGTCCAGTGAACAAAGGTGCGGGAGTGAGGTTGTGAGCCCTCACCCTCAATTCGAGTCCTTCGACGGCTTTGGGCACACCGACGGGACGGAGGTTGGATGGCAGTTTCCCTGGCCTAGGGATCAAGGGAGGACAGAGGGCGTTTAAGCAGACGTTTTTGGCTCCTCTGTGTGTGTTTCACTTCAGTCATGCTAGACTGATAAGATGTAACGTTCTCCACTCTTAATGTAGATATTGTAAATATACCCAATGCTCCTCGTTCTCAATGAGAACATGTTCCTCCTTACAACAACGTCCTTAGCGTGGATGAGTCGGACAACAGCATGGGCCAGCTGCCTCTTTTTACATGCCTGACCCCATCTCTTACAATGCACAATGATGAAATCAGAACCCGTTGACCAAGACAGGGGTAGCTTGGGACCCAGGTTATAGTTTACGTTTCGTGCCATTGATTGTGCAATATTGTGCATCTGCACACAAACAGCGTCTAGTCCTGACGGCATCTTGGCCCATGACGTGAAATGCCTTGATCCCAACTCAAGAGAACAGCTGGCGATCTATTCATAGGAATCCTTGCTGGAATGGCGATACCTACTGAGTGGCACCTGGGCAGAGTGTCCCTCATATTGAAATGCAGGGGGCGCAGAAAAGCTCAGAGACTGCCAACCCATAATGGTAACAAGTGTATAGGTTTTGAAAGTATAGACTGGAGGCTGGGCAGAATCTGAGCGTCGTCTTTCCGGAGTTGCAGAACGGCTTCAGACGAGGACAGCACTTAGAGGACAGCATCTTTGTCATCGCCTAATGCACCAAAATAGCAACAAAGTAGGACCGGTTCTCAATTTGCTGCACTCTGGACCGAGAGAAGGCGTACGACGGTGTGCGATACGCTGCCCTCTTTGAGCGCCTACCTGTTTTGCATCTCCTAGTGAAATTGCTATACACCGTGCTATACACTGTACGTTTGTACTCCAAGAACATGGTGGCCGCCAGATTTGGCACAATAGAAACTTGGGAGCATCAGGGTGCACAGAGGACTGCGTCAGGGTGCACAGAGGACTACGTCAGGGTTTTTTGCTGCTCTGTACTAATTGTACGTGCCGGGTGTTCAGAGAGCTCTCCCGCAATCTGGCCTGGGCTTTGGTCTGAGGTACACAACAAGTGGTATTGATGAGAACCAGTGGATTCCAGGCTTGGCATACGCAGATGACCTCCTGTTCATGGCACAGATTCCTCATGACTTGCAGAGCCTACTGGTCATATGTGCAGCTGAGATGAAGCAGCTCGGCCTTCAATTCAACACTCGGAAAACCACAGTGGTCCATTTAGCAGGTAATTTAGCACAAGGCACTATCATACGATTGGTGGAAGAGGTCCTATAAAATGCCTCATCAGTCAAGTAACTTGTGCTGTAGAGAGGACCTGCATAGCTTCACAAAGGGAAACTGGGGCAAACTGCTCTTAGAGCCCAGTGCATATTGTGACACAGATGCCTATGGGACTGTAACCACTTCGTAATGATCAGAGATCTGTGGAAAATAGTGCATGTTCCTGCTCTGACATTTGCATATGCGGTGGCATGCCTCTCTGCGAAAGGCTCTGATGTGCGAAGTCGGCCGAATTGCAGTCAGATGCCATGGAACTGTGGCTAACGAAGCCGTCCAAGACGATTTAGGTTTGTCTAGCTTTGCTCCACAGAAAACCTTAACCAAGCTGGCCTTCTGCAAGCACTTGTTACATATGCATTGCGACAGGTGAGTGAAGAAAGTCTCCGACTACTTGTTGGCAACCTCTCTTCGCATGCAGTGGACTTGGCATGTTCATCACTTGGAGCAAAAATACAGCCTCATACAAGACCCTATACTGGCAAAATTAGTCAGAGCCTACGCCAAAGTGTTGCAACAAAGAGTTCGGGACATGGAGGATGCAGCACATCAACAGGCACTAGCCCATAAAGAGGCTGTGTCTCTCTACCACCAACACCATAGCTCCATCAAGGCCGTCTGCCTGTACGACAATAGCGTTGAGAGCTCCCTGCTTTTTGTGGCTAGAGAAAGGGCGGTGCACACTCTGACGCGACAGTGTGTGTTCGACAAAACAGTGGCGTGTGTGTTTTGCCATTCTTGTAGGAACTCGGCAAAGCAATTGAACGTCTTGAGCTTCAATGTGGCAAGCTTTGTGAGTGTGGTTCTGAGACAACGCTAACAGTAGCGCTCGGCTTCGAAGACTCTGAGGGTGATGTGCAGGTGCGGCAGTATCCTCAACTATGTGATGCTTTGAACAGTGGAGGGCAGCAACGGCAGCTAGAGTGTACTAGATTTGTCTGGATTCTAGATTAACATAGTAATCTAGATTAATCTATATTCCATCTCACAAGTTGTTTGCAGCACTGCTGAAGGTACCAGGCACACGCAACAAGATGTAACATTCTCCACTCTTAATGTAGATACAGTATTGTAAATTTTCCCAGTGCTCCTCGTTCTCGATGAGAACACGTTCCTCCTTACAACAACATCCTTAGCGTGGATGAGTCGGACAACAGCATGGGCCAGCTGCCCCTTTTTACATGCCCGACCCTATCTCTTACAATGCACAATCATGAAATCGGAACCCGTTGACCAAGACAGGGATAGCTAGGGACCCAGGTGATAGTTTGCGTTTCGTGCCATTGATTGTGCAGAGGAATCCTTGCACAGAGGATTACAGTTCTGGGCGTAACTGCCAATCTGATTTATGGCAGGATTAGAGAGTTTCATTTTCGCTTGGTATGTGATGCATTACAGTGATGCGTGACATGTTAGGACTTTTGCGCATGCACGTCATATACCACGAATTCAGCAGGTGGCAACACTGCAAAGCAGGCAGTTGCCAATACCGTCAGTGGAAAATCGCAGGTGAAGTGTCTGTGGCAATGTGTATGTGCATAGAGGGCACGAAGTCGGCCGCTCCTTTTTGAACACACCTTTGCAGTTTGTGTTTTATTCACTGTGATTTCTGTTTCTTTTTCTATATTTCTTTTTAATTGATTTTATTGCCCGGTTGTTATAGTATTTCAAAGGGAAAGGCGCCACTTCATCATTGTCGTAACATAAGCAAAAAAATCAGCATGTATGCTGCTGAAGTGTCGGAGTTTGTACGTTTGAGCTTCAGAACCTCGTTTTGGTTGTTTTGGATGAACAACAATAAAGTTCAAGTTGGTTTATTTTAAGCACAATTAAAGGTCGGTTGTACAAGTGCTGGAATCTAGGCAGCGATCTTGTTTATTGCGAAGTTTTCACTCGGTGACCAATATCCTGGACACTAGTCCGAGGGGGGTAATTGGCAGACTGTTTTTGATGGCATTATTGGCAAGCCGGTTGAACTACAATTGGTCATGCCTAATTGTATGGTGGCACTACTGTTCCACGGCAATCCATGCCACCTGTGGTCAAGTTTGGTGCATTCTGGTTATTAGGCCCTTCCAGACTATCACAATGACAAGAAATTTGGCATGGGCTTCAAAATGACCATCTAAAGCATATGGGTATCAGCCGCACACTGATTCAACCCACGAAGAAGAAAAAAAAAGAAGAGAAACGGCCAATGCACTGTGCCTTGTCTATATTAGATTTCACTGAAACAAATGCAGCGCAGATGAATAGCAGAGACTTGCTTGAATGTAATCACTGTATTATTATTATTACTTTATTGTTATTACTTTATTATTATTATTATTATTATTATTATTATTATTATTATTATTATTATTATTATTATTATTATTATTATTGTAGACGGACATAATGCAGGGAACGAAGTGTCTTTATTCACTTTATTCACTGACAAAGCCCTGCTTAAATAAGGGCTGACACAAAACAGGACATGTGCACGAGGGGCCTCAGATGTGCGCGTGAACATGACAATGCACATAGTTACATTTACCATTATTATTATTATTATTATTATTATTATTATTATTAGTAGTAGTAGTAGTAGTAGTAGTAGTAGTAGTAGTAGTAGTACAGCGAAGCTGTATGTAGCTAGGGTTTTGTGCATTTTTTTTCTCCATGAACAAAACTATCATCATCAATGGCTCATACCCCCGTAAGCATTCATACTCCCGTAAGCAAGCAAAAAATGCAATGGTTCCTAGCCCCATAAGGCAGAGGCTACAAGCACTCAGCAAAGTGAAGCAAACAGTGCTTAAATTCTTTTTAATCATGCACACAACATACAGAACAGCGTGTCAAAAACTGTCATCATCCGTGGCTCATACCCCCATGAGCAATGGCTCTTGGGGGTATGTAAGCTAGCAAAAAATGCAATGACTCATAGCCCTCAAAATAAAGTTCTTTCACTCGCTCACTCATAGTCCTGTAAGGTTCGTAGCTACTCACTTTGCATGAATTAGCAGCGATGACTCTTCCCCTGTCGTCGTTGTCGGTGATTTCAATGTGGATGTGTTGGCACCGAAAAGGGAGCGGTTTACGCGTTCCGTGTTGCAGACATATCCCTTGTGATGCCACACCGATCCAGCCCAACCGACCACCCAGCAGCGTACGTGCATTGATTTGACATTATCAAAGAATGTGATTGCAGTTGCGAGTGAACTAATGACCACCGATCAAGACAGTAAATGAGTGTGCGTACCTTTCATCACGATGACCACCCATCAAGACAGTAAATGAGTTTGTACCTTTGTTCAAAATTATGTGTCACCTCCGTGTCGTGTGCTAAACAGCTTCGCTGGTTAACTACTTTCACATAGTGGAATGGCTCTCTGTAACCTCTCTGTATCCTCTACAAAGTGGCAATTATTATTATTATTATTATTATTATTATTATTATTATTATTATTATTATTATTATTATTATTATTATTATTATTATTATTATTGCAGTATTTATTATATGCACACGCCAGGTAAATTTTTGTCGTTGCCCTAATGTTCCATAAAGTCCAAGTGCGATAAGATCCTATCACGCCCCACGCACCGTATTCTGTGGGCGCCAAGAAAGCTTGTGAGGGTGAGCTGAGAAGGATGATGGCTTGATGTGCACCATCTTCTCAGGCGCCCAGTGTTGGAGATTACATGATCAAGCGCGCACTAAGGCAGGAGAGCGCGCGTCTCCTTCTCTACCAAGCTGTGGCTGAGCATGGCTGTTAGTGCAGCTGAGTGCATACATGGTTGCGTGCCGCACTATATTAGAGGTAATTGGCAATGGATGCAAAGGCGAAGAGCAAGCTGCAATGGCTTGTGGCTTCATGCATGCTGTGTCCGCATACTAGTGTTGGAAATCAGATAATCTCAAGCTTTGGAGACGCGCTGGAGTGGGAGGCAGCACAATTGCTCCCTTCTCTGCTGAAGGTGTACCCGCCGTGGTTGCTCAGTGGCTATGGTGTTAGGCTGCTGAGCACGAGTTCGCGGGATCGAATCCCGGCCACGGCGGCCGCATTTTGATGGGGGCGAAATGCGAAAACACCCGTGTACTTAGACTTAGGTGCACGTTAAAGAACCCCAGGTGGTCGAAATTTCCGGAGTCCTCCACTACGGCGTGCCTCATAATCAGAAAGTGGTTTTGGCACGTAAAATCCCATAATTTTTTTTTTCTGCTGACGGTGCTTTTATCATGCCAGCATTGTGTCAGAAAGTGTTCGCTGTCCTCCAGTAAGAGCTGTTCATCAGTGCCCATGTGATGCCATGCTTCTTAATTTATAATTCATAAGCGAATCATTACTGCGGTACAGCATTGGGTTGCTGTGCCAAGAGAACAGGGTTTGAAACAAACCGTCAGACCAACTTGGATCATTGGGTATGTAGTACTGGGTATGAGCCACACTTCAGTGAACATCTTTCACACCAACTTGAGTAACTGGGTATGTGCCACTCTTCAGTGAAGCTCTTTTATGCCAACTTGGGTCATTGGGTATGTGCCACTTGAGAGAGAGATACATGCTTTAATGATATGCTGAAGACGTTGGTCTGGCTAATTGCCTGGCATGCTACTCCAGGTGCTGGGGGATAATTATGGTATGCACAGTGATCACATAAACACACAAACAGCACATTCAGTCACGCACAGATACACAATAGAGATACAGTAGAACCTCATTCATACGTTTTGGGAAAAAAACCAGAGAAAAACGTACTAACCAGAAAAATGTATGATCCGGACTAACTAAAGAAACTTGACAGACTCAATATTGTTGACATCTACATAATGCGAAGCGTTGCGCGGATTGTTGCGGCGCGAGACGCCAACATGCGTCGAACTGGTGGTGCTCCGGTGGCCAGAGACTCGTTTTGTTGTTTTCCTATTGCATGGTGTTTTAAGAGGGCAACAGGAAACCGAAATGAAATCGAGCTGGTGGGTGACGCCGGATGCCGCCTGCAGCAGAAAACAACGGCACGTTTGGATTATCGCCTACTAAATGCGTGCAGTATGCTACCAATGGCACAACGCACTACGCACCGCGCACTGTAAAACAGATAGGTGAAGATGCTTATTGCAGTAGCTTTGGCAGCAATAGCTGTGAATGCGGCGTGCGACGACCCAGCCAGAGATTTTTTGGCGACGACCCGGCTGGGTCATTTTTTGGTGCTGGGAAAATGTACCTAATGGGAACGTATCAACGAGGTTCTAGTGTATTTACAAAGTTTCGTTAAGGCTTGTGGACCTCAGGAACATAAGCAGTGCTTCTGTGGTGTGAAACACACAGGTGGTGCTTTGCCACGGGACAAGAACGTGCTGCAGTTCTAAGCTCGAGTCCCATTGCAAGTGTAGTGCTGCCTTCAACGACTCTCTCTGTCGAGTAGCGGCAGGAGTCACACAGAATATGTTGCAGGTCTTCAGGAGCATTACACACAGAGCACACTGGCGAGTCTGTCAGTTGAACTTTGCACTTGAAGTAGTTTGTGTAGGCCATGTTCAGTCTGATACAGTGGAGGCACGTTTGGTCTTGCCCATTGAGGGCTCAGTTGCACGTAAAAGTCACAAGATAGATTGATTTTATTCATGGGTCTGCACTGATGGCTTGCATCACTCCAGAGGGATCGCTGCAAATGCCAAGCGTATGCGGATACCAATGCGACCAGATCTTTTCTCGAGGCAGGTGTCTGGATCTTTTGTGTCAAAGTGTCATGTGCAGCTCTGGCAGCACAGTCAGCCTGGCTGGAGCCTGGCCTTGAAAACACTAGAATATTCGGCCGTACGATTGGGTCAGCTTGTTGCAGCTACCGTTGCCGGACATATAATCCTTGGCTCATGAAATGACTAGTGACTGGTGACTGGTGTCGCCCGCACGGCTTTAGGCGAGTGGGCATGTGCCACTTTTCAAGGACAAAAAAAGATCCTTTAAGATTTCTCCTGTGCTGGGCAAAATCAAACGTACGAGTAGAATGTATACATATTGAGACAATCTAGTCTGAATATATATTCACACAGAAGCCACGTGCGGATTTCTTGCCGCAGCCGCTAGATGGTATAGCTTTGTCAGTGAGAAGCGTGAGAGAGGAACCCAGCTGCATACACTCATGACATGTTTCAGTGGGGGTAATACAGTGTGTCACTACATTCCTTCAATGCTAATTGCCTTAGTGTCACCATTCACTGTGAGATTATGTTGTGCTGCAATATTATTATCATTACTACTACTACTACTACTACTACTACTGTTATAGTTGTAGACTTTTAGAAAAGGAGGCAAAATGCATTGTGCAGATAGAATGTACAACATAGCAGATAGTGCAATTATGCCACAACACCACCACTTTGTGTGTTGCCATATGTGTCATGCAGATTGTTTTGTAGCAGCTGTCAAAGCACTCGGTGCAGAAATGTAAGATTACATATTAAGGAATAATTTTTCGGGTAGGAAAGCTGTGGATATGTAGCAATTTTTCATATGCTAGCTCGTGGCATCATCATATAAGTAGACATGGAAATTGACCATCGCTGACAGCCAATTCTTATATATTTATATCATGTTGAAACACACCTTGGTGTGTGAATGTAGTCAAACTTAGGCACAGTACATTGATATGGCTCTTACTTTTTACTGCAAACCAATATTAAAAACCCCACTAAAGAACGACAAACGTTTGTGTAATACACCTAAATTTGCGATTTCACTGACACAAAGAAAGTAATTTGAGACACTGTGTATGCTAGTGGCAAAAGGAAAGATTGTAGACATTGTAGTTAGCCTAGTAAACAGGGTGCACAAAGCGTAGCCTCTTTGGCTTGCTTAAAGACTGCTTGTTAGTGCACATTTATGTACTTTAGTTTATTTTCATAGACTGGTACAGGTTATGGAGAAAGATGATGGGGAAAGCTGTTCGTGGCAGCTTGACAGGCCCTAATTTCTAACAGGCAAATCAATTCCCTCTTAAGACAAACACCTCACAAGTATAAATGGAGAAACAGCAGTTCTGACAATGTGCTGCCACCTGTCATTGCAGTACACCTTCTACAGAAATAAAAGCTGCCTGCATTTGAAATCTTCCTGACTGCACTTTTTGAGCTTTTGTGGCGTTCTGTAGTCAAAGGTGCACAGTTGTGATTTCTTATTCTTTGCGAGAAAGTCGTCTTTTACCCATGACATCCTATACAAACTACTATGTGGCAGCATGTTGATCCCATCCGATTTACGCCGCTATCGTCAACAAGTGACATCATGTGTTCACGTTGAAGGTGCAGCGCACAAAGCCTATTACAGCGACACTCTGTACCACATACTTGGTCGATAATTGGTGTCAGCACATCTTTTTCGAACCAGTGTCACACTCATCGAAACTGAGTGTAATCATACAAGACACTTGAACTTGGCAGCTCCTGGAAACTGGCATGCCACAGTTGTTCATGTCACACACTGCATATCAACATGACGGTCACTGCTGGTGGGATGAGCTTCGAACTCATAATTTCAGTAGCCAATTTTGAATGAATTGCTTCCGGTTAGAGAATTAAATAGAGCCCGCATAGCTCTGACATTTCTGAATTAGGGAAATGGGCATCTTAATTTTTTGCTTCACTGTAAAACTCCCTTATGTTGCTGACCATGTCATGGCCCCTTTAAGGGAACATCTATTTCGTGTCCCCTGTCTGTGTGACTTATGTGTGTATTGTGGAGCAAAAGTAAGTTCTCATGTACCTCACTACCATGCACATTCACACCCAGTTTTTGGCACTAGAAACTTCTGATGAAGTAATTATTCATCTTGCGAAATCATTTAACTGAAGCGACACAGACTATGGCAAAATGCTATAAGTTTTCATCAAAGGTAAAGCATAAGAAGTAGCTTGAGAACTTATATTTACAGTTTGCATGTGGTCAGCTAAGCTTGTGCGATTCTTCACATTTTGTTTCTCCCTTCTTTCATATGTATGGTTGTCTTACAGGCTCTGTTGCCCAGTCATGCCCCATGACCAAGAAATAAGCATAGCATGTGTTTTCAGGTCAGATGTGGTGCTGCTGTGCTTCTCAATTGCGAATCCAGTGTCTCTGCGCAACTGCAAGGTGGTCTGGTACCCAGAGATTCGTCAGTACTGCCCTAACACACCCATCATTCTGGTTGGCTGCAAGAATGACCTTCGCTACATGTACCGTGATGAGGCCTATCTGTCCCTCTGCCGTGACCGCAGTCCTTTCTTCAGGTGTGTCAGATTGATACAACCTTTCAGCAGCCATTGTGTGTAGTATTGCATGGTTATCTCAATCTGTATAGTATTACCAGCTTTTTGTTTGTGCAGTGTATAGTAATCTAAAAATAATGTTATTTCTTTATTGCACTTAAAAGGCCTAATAGCCTTCAGGCAGTTTAGGGCCTGCTGCTTTTATCTCTAGCTCTTTTATTATTTATTCATTATTTAATTAAGAATACTGCCAGCCATAAGGCTGTTACATCGTGAATGCGAACAATACAATGGAACAACAATTAATGAATTAATATTAATATTATTATTATTATTGTGCATCATGCAACAGCTGAATGAAAAGATGTGAAACTTAGCAGTGCTTTAGGTGTTGGCCGAACTTAAAATATTTTTTCCATCTCAGTAGTGCATAGGGCAGAGGAGGAGATTGTGTGCTTTGTATCTGCCTGTCTGTTGGTACAGCACGGTTTGTGATATTTACAATAATTGTGTGTATTCTGCATGGTGGGGAAAAAAAACTATATATGGCATCTTTTTACTTCACTCAACTACCTCTAGGGCTAGTACAGCTGCACGTAATCACGGTTTCACCGGTAGTGGGTATACTTCATTCTGGCTTTTATTTGTGTTGTCAATACTAGGCCCCGATCAAGTGCCTATTTGCCATGCTTAAGCTGGAGCTCGTGCAATTTCATCACAGGACTCGCGAAGCAAATGGGCTTGCCCGTGGTCTTCATGATAGGGAGGCATGCAGGCGCATGTTTTCTTGAAAACCATTTCTTGCCTAAGGTGCCTACATTACCAGAAGCTTACCTCTGCGCGTGCTTACTTGGCAAAGAAAGCTTGGCTGTCCTTTCTAGTTTGTGAAGCACTTTGACAGAAGTGATGCAGCCATGTAGAGCACCTTTACTTTCAATGTTGAGGTACTATCCTAGCAGCAGGTTGACATTTTCTGTTCCCTGCCAGTGGATTCATTAACAGTGTGCTGAAATGCATCCATGTAGCAGAAACTTAGCAGACTTCGCATGAATGTCATTGGCAGTTACTTCCACCAGTACCACAATACAACTCTAAGGCTGCAATGTGCGGCTACTTTCCTGTTTGCACTTGCATCCTGCATGATGACAGTAATCCTGTATACTTGGACAATAACATTTCCAGCCCATATTATTTGCTAGTTGTTTTGATATTGGCTACAACAATGACTGTGTTTAATGGCATCCAGTCCTTCAGTTCATGATAGCGTCCTTTGTATTCTGTTCACTGGAAGCCCATCGTAGATACTGAATGGACCTCGTTTATTATCTGACAGATTTCCGTGGCACAAACTGTGCAGGGCATGATGTGAATCATTAAACAAAATGGAAAACAAAAAAGTAAAAACAGTGTGCTCGTTCCAATCATTAATAAGTGTGAACTATGTAGGAAAGTTTGACAGCCAATTTACATGCATGATTGTCTAATAAAGATGTTATTCTGAAACATGGTATCCAAATCCGGTATAGCTTTTGGAAGTGCAAATGGGCAAAGAGGCAAGCCTACTGCTGTTTCCATTGTGTAACTGCTGTATGATCAGGCTTGTCAAACATTATCATTCTGACAAATTCCACTTCTTGTGGCAGCTTTTCTAGACATTGACTTCGATTTTATGCACAACTTAGTTGTGCTGTGTATGTCGCCATTCGTGCTTTTACATTTCAGCTTGTGTAGTGCTTTCTATTTTTCTTCCTTTATTCCGTAAATTCATGCAGAAATTTTACGGTGCACTTTGCACACGTCACCTGTTCAGGAAGTCAGCAGCTGCTGTATCTTGTGTCACTTGGTTGTCTTCTTGTTTTCGGTTGGGCAAGATGTGACTTTCTTTCCCCAAATGATTAGCTTCTGGCAACTGCACTCAGAGTATTAGTATTAAGTGACTACTTTGCACATTCTGTGTGCATATATTATTGGTAATCAGTCCATTTTTCTGATTTACCTGCCACTGAAGATTTCTACATTCATATGTGACATGAGTGAAGTCATAGGGCAGGTCCTTCTGGGGTCATTCCACACCAACTGTTCCTACCTTAGTACTCACCCATCTGCAATTTATTTAAGAAAATTTGAGGCCTTTCAAAATAACACAAAAGTCTTCTTCCAAAATACTTCTTGCAAAAAAAAAAAAACAAGGTGTTTCACTAGCATGAGCACCATCTGAACTTTGTCAAATGCACAGAACTATGCGTTATAAAAGACATTGCCAAAAAACAAAGCAAAAACATTTGTGTTTCTTTTTAGAGAATGGTTCATAGGCCTCACACCTAAAACAGATTTCATCAATCATTAGCCACTCCTGCACTTTTGATGCCCTCAAAAAGGCAAAATAATACAATTTGATGAATAAACATTGATAAGGCTTGCATTGAAAGCTTTAATATTAACTTTAGTGTACAGCAGTTGTACTGTGCATGAAAATTGTTTTGAAATGAATATTGCACACAGCAGTGTGAACAGTGATTTAGCAAAAAATTCAGTTGTATATTTAGCCACTGAATAAACACCGAGGTGCTCCTAGTAAAGATATGCCACGTAAAAAAAAAAAAAATACTTTTACAGGTTTTACGTGCCAAAACCACTTTTTCATTATGAGGCAAGCCGTAGTGGGAACTCCGGAAATTTCTACCACCTGGGGTTCTTTAATGTGCGCCTAAATCTAAATACACGGGTGTTTTTGCATTTTGCCCCCATCGAAATGCGGCCGCCGTGGCCGGGATTCAATCCCGCGACCTCGTGCTTAGCAGCCCAACACCATAGCCACTAAGCAACCATGGCGGGTTGATATGCCACGTTGTGCATTTTATAGCACATTGCATTGCTTCTAAATGCAGGATCTTTCTGCCTGTCTCAAAATTTGCTTTGTGATTTGTATTCGCCACACAGCCTACTGGCAGACAAAACTACTGAAGGAGACTTGCAAGTGGTAAAACATTTCTTTCACATAATGTTTTTTTGTGAAAAGAGTGTGCTATTCTGAAAGTCTGAAATTTTTCAATGAAATTGCAGATGGTCAAGTTTCAAGGTGGAATGAAATGACTCTCTCTAAAAGTTCAGCTTAGTTAATGAAAGCAGGGCTTAAGATAAATTCATCAAAGTGCAGTTTACATGGTTCATAGTGTTGTGAGATACACTAAGTTAAATATACTTTAAGTGTGTGTGAATGTGTTTAAGATAAACCAGCATAAATAAATATGTGAGAAAACCACAGCTAAAATATTTCAATTCAATTAGAAACCATAAATTGAAGCCAGTAGTGATTAATTTGTGAAAACGAACTAGATTGCTTTGCTTTATTTCTTGTGACAGATCAGTAAGATATCAGCATCCTGTGCAATATTTGGGTCTTAGATGCTCACAGTATCAATATCAATTGAACAAAGGTGCAAATGCTTTAATGCAGGTCTGCTTATGCCTTTTTTGTCCACACCTGCAGCTAACAGCATTTGGTGGTGTCACCATTGGCTTTATGTTTCTTGTTTATTTGTTTGTTTTTACTTGGCACCAATCATAAATTGCTTTGCACATCCCTTGCTGCACGTTAATGCTTGTACATGCACATGCCACATTTAGACAAAAAACAAGAATATGAAGCTGCATTTTGGCAGCTTTATGACAAGACTGCTTTTGTCAAAGGGGTGCTAAAGTAAATTACGTGTGAAGTTAGCCTATATATAGACTATACACTTCTAAAAATGGAAACGTGGTCAGTCTTATAGCAAGCAGAGGGTTTAATTGAAAGCTAGGAAAAATGCAACGACAGAAGACAAGGTTATGATGCAACCTTGACGTACCTGCGTCAGCTGCCTGTAATGTTGTATAGACCTTGGCAGCATCAGCTCACAGGTGGCTAGTTATCTACAAATGAAAAAAACAAGCATTACATTGCACTTGAAGGTAAGTGAAGACTAAAAACATCCGGCAGATTTCATGAACTTTTCATGAACATGTATCTGTGCATGAAGGGCCCAGATACATGAAGTTGTTGTGAAATCAGTAACATCCAACTTATGCAACATATGCTGCAGCTAGAGTGTGAAAATGAAAAATAAAGGCTTTGACCTGGCTTCTTCTTTTAAAGGGCCCCTCACCAGGTTTGAGCAGTGCGAAGAGACAAGCACAGGTTGTAGATCACATGGTGGCAATTGTCAGCTAGGTATCAAACAGCTGCACAATGCAAAAACAGCTGAAATTTCTAACAGAAGCCCACGCACCTTTCCTCTTGAGGGAACCCCACTTTCAGTTAGAGAGTCAAGGTTACATGCACAAATGCCTATATGTGAAATGCAGTTCCTGAAATGTCACTGATTATGGCACCTGACCTCAGTAAATCGTTCAGTGCAGAATGCACAATGCCACCACTGGGAATGTGCCATGCAACAAAACAAGTCAAAGAAGAGAAAAAAAAAAGATAGGCAGGGCTTGCAACCTAAATGCCACATGGTCCCTCGGCTCTAGTATGGGAGAAGGCAGGGAAGAAATGTCACTTGAGGACACCAGTTGAGGCAGAAGGGGAGAGTGTCTATGTTGGCATTGACGCTCACCTGCTGGCAGCATGGCAATGTTACAGTTTTATTTCTCTGATCTCCTGTAATAACGAACCAATCTGAAGTTTTTCTGCAATAGGCCCTACAAGTTGTAGTGTATAACCGAAATTTGCAATTGGGCCTAGTGAGGGGCCCTTCAATAAACGGCACTTTTCCATCAATGAAACACATACAGTGTCTTAAAAGATTTTTTTTTTACCAGTCAAGCTGTTCCATTGTTTCTCTTTACTCCTTCTAATTCTAAACACCTTATTTTATACACTTCATATTCACACACATGGGGATAGCTCGGCTGATTTCACTTCCATCAATATGTGTAAGCCTTTGCCTGGGACTTCAAGTGAAATCCTGCAACATGCTGTTCAAGCTTCTTGAAATGTACCATACAGCTGGCTTTCAAAGGAAATGTTGATATACATAGAGCCTTCTATAGGTCCTTGAATTTGATAGCATGCCACAATAGCATTGTCAGTTGTACAGACATATATCATTGACGAATATTAAATACAGTGAAAATTGAAGTTGCTTGGACTTAGTCCAGTCTGCCCAAATCACACCCATCACATGTTATACATGAAAAAAAAATTTTTTTTTTCGCACATTAATTTCGCTTGGCACAGATCAGCAGTGTCTTAGGTAGGAGTATTATCACAGGAGCATTGTAAATATAAAATCAAGCAATAATATATTTTTAAAGCATTTCTGTTAATCTCAGCCGTTCAGTGCATGGGGTATCATTGCCAGTTCAATTCATCTGTCTGTGTGGAAACGCAGGATAATGGGGGGTGAAAAAGTGGCGCTTGGTTCAACAAGATAGCCAAGCAGATGAAATATTCATTTTTGAAGTTTACATGGCAATATGTCATTTAGTACATGAGTTTTATTTGTCCATCGAAAAGCCAAAGCTGTCCAGAATAAAGCTTTCAAAGCTAGCTGCATAGAGAAAAGCATGTGCACTCACTCAAAGTTTAACCTTGAGTAATAAAATTTCTTTAAGCACTCAAATATTTCTCAATGTTAGAAGAAAACAAAAACAAGCAGAACTCTTTCATAACAGTCTTCTCCCTATTCACTGAAGGTGCTGAATGTACACTTGTACATGCCAAGGTATAGAATTACTAATAAAAATAATGACGTCTAAAATCAGTTGCATACAGTTCTAATATATTTCTGATTTCATCTATGCTGCAACATTGATTATTATGCAAGCAATGTGTTATGAGAATGAGTTGGAACATAGATATCTGGGCATTTGTTCATAATACTAGCTCTATATGGTCTTGTCACGAGTTTTCTTCATATATTATTTCGGACAGTAATGATTTCCATCCACCAAATTTATCAAGTAGCAGGACACTGCACATGAAATAGTAGATTATGTTTCTGTACTTGGAAGTATTTCTGGTAGTAAAGGCAACCAAATTTGTCGATGCAACAAAAGTCATTGAAAAATTCAAATATTTAATCTTTTCTGCTGCTGTATTTGTTTTAATGATTACGAAGATGTGCACACATTGTGTTACAACTAAATTTTCAACGGACAAAATTTTATTAGTGTTTGAAAAGGACATAGGTGATGGCAGCTTGGCTGGTATGAGCAGAACACATTTATTTCAAGGTGGCTACACGTTTGGAACTGCCTGCAGCAGAGTTGTGCCTCATTCGTCACTTGTCTCAGGTCACATGTGTACACCTTGTTCACTATGTACCAAGCTAGCGTAACTGTGGTTGTTTGTCTGTGCTCGTGTTTTTGCAGGGGGCACCATCCCTGCGTGTCTTGCAGGTTTCCAGAGTTTGGAAGGTACCTGAGCTAGTCTCTACTTCTCAGTCACCATACTCACTCTAAATGAGAGCCCTCCTGGGCATGTGCTTCTCTGGTTGTGGGCGTCACACCTTGTCCTTGCTGCATGTGCCAACAGCCTGTCATTGTGCATCGCATGTTAGTGGATGTTTATTGCACATTATTTTTGTTTGCTTGCTTTCAGGTTCTGCTGCACCAGCATAACAGCTATGTTTCTTGTAAATGCTTCCTTTACATATCTCATTCACTATGTTAACCCATCCTGAATGCACAGACTGCCTTCTTAACACTTATGTGTACAGCTAGTCTCAAAAGTGCCCTGAATGTGAAAGTCAAAAAAGTTTGGGCATTACTTGGGCATGCAGCCTCAAAATTGGGGCTTCCAGGGTAGATCATAGAGCGCAAAGTGTGAACCTGGTGTTCCAGACTGAATACCTAAGCTGCAAGGATATATCTTTTTCGTGGCTTCCATGTTCAAAGAACTTCGGTTGGACCACCTAGGGTTCTTTTATGTTTACCTAAATCTGAGGATACGGGTGTTTTCGTAGTTTTGCCCCCATTGAGATGTGGCCGCCGTTGCCAGGATCCAGAACTTCTGTTGTCAATGGTACAAGCTTCTCTGCTTGTTGGGCTTTATCCAAACAAGACAGAAAGTGATCGAACAAGCAACATTCCTTATTTGACCATTATTGGGTTTTATCTCTGAGATCTACAACTGATCCACAAAAGTAGTCATCATAAAACGATTCCAGATTAATTTCCACTACCTCAATTTTTTAAGCACTCGCTGGAGTCTCCTTGTATTTTTTTTTCTGTTCTTATTTTACACACATTTTCCTCTAAGCAGAAAAAATTCACTTGTGAATACAATTTCAGACAGTTCTGCTCTGTGCCTAACACGTTAAGTCCTTTTTCTTTCCCATCTGGTTTTCTTTATTGAAAGTTAGGTGTGCTTGAAGTTCTGATTCATTTGTTAGCAAAGATGTAAAACATGCCGGTAAAGATTCTCACTCACTTGGCCAGGTCCGAAGGAATTGTTCAGTGCATTCATAAGCCTGTGATCGCAATATATGCCAAGACCCCACAATGGAAGCATCCATTTCATTATATTGTTACGAAAATGGCTGTTGTTGAACAGCTAGTTATGGCCACTTTTTGGGGAATGTTAAGCATGGTTCACTTCTAGTGCAACATGCTGGATAATCACCCCAGTTGTATTGATAGTGCCAGAAGGTGCTGTCAATTTCAGCTGTGACACTGTAGTATCTTATTTGATTACCCTCTATATTGTGCTGATGACAAAAGTGGGTCAAATAATGGTTTCCTATTTTTGTTGAAGAAAGTCAAGAATGTACGGCAGCACTTCTGCAACTCTCTTGTGGATAGGAAGCCTCAGTCACTTGCATCCTCATCATTAATGCTTATTATTTCAATTTGCTTTTGCTTGTAGCCTGTGGAAGACTACAATAATTTTAGAAGAAATCTGTGATGTAACCGTGCAAGCTTGTTGAGAACTGCCTAAAACAGGATCTATCAATCCTGAATTATAGGTGTGGCTATGGTGCAGGGACAAGCTAGTATTCATTTTCTTTCTTTTTCCTACTGGCACTGAAACTTTTCAGTAGTGGCATCTAGTGTGCATACATTGAGCTCAAATGTTAGACAGTTATTTGGCCAGAAAGAAGTTTGGCACACTAGTTATATTTAGGGGGCTTCATTTTTGGGTAAAACCCAATAATTCCCACTTCTTGCACCCCGAACAAGCTTTATAAAAATCGGGTTAAACCTGATTTCTTTCCAAAGTTTGCCCTCTCGTAAAGGATAATAATAAATGCAGGTGTTACAAAATAATAAATGCCGTCCACTTTGTGTGAGCATGTGGTCATGATATATCATTATTAATTCATGCATATATACAGTATGAACATTGTGCTATATGCCTCCTTTTTGCTTCACACTCAAGCAAAAACTGGTATATATAATATATTCGTCACCTGCTGGCCTTGAGGGAATGAAAGCTTGTTGCTTTTTTAATAGCCACATTTACACGAATGCAACAATGGTGCATTTCATTGCATTTCCCATACATCGCATACATGTAAATGGCGGTAACATGCTAGGAAGTGAACACAGTGGTGACGTTACTCTGCATTGCGAACAATAGCTGTGACATGTTCAAAGAACTATGGCTGATTCGGTTTGTTGGTATTTCATTAATTTGTGACTAGAGCACAATGTGGGAATTGGTAAAATAGGACAACAACAGACAAGGACAAAAGGCCCAACAGGTGTAAGGACACAGAAATGATCAAAAATGCATATGATAATGTATGTCAACAAGGGTCCTTAAGACAGGGAAAAGCATTATGCCTTTTGCGAAGAATGCCCATGTGCACTACTACTAGTACTTCTTTTTTTCGTTTGTCAAAAAAAGTGCAAAGAACAATGTAAACAAGGGATTGCAAAACTCATCTCTTGTTTTTGTTCATGTAGTTTCTTTTAAAATATTAATGTTAACAATACTTACATGCCGATGAGGATTTGTACAGATGAGTTCGTCACATGATTGGCAAACAGCTCTCCTTTCATTCCATGGGTGATCTCGCTTACTTAGGTAGAATGTTTTGTGTCCAAAAGAAGTCCATTGCTTGTGTTAATCGTTTGTAAAAGTTAGCACAAACTTCAGGCTGCCAGACAACAAAAACGCCGATTTCTCCAGGTTTTCCTCTTTAAAAATAACAGGCAATTTCTACCCCCCAAGTTTCAAGAAATACAAAACACAAACACATAGGACCCTATATATATATTGCATCTCTTCAACTATCTATTACACATATTTTGTTTTCTGTTTAATTTTGAAGGCACAGAAATGTGTGTATGCATATATATATATATACTTTTATTTTGCTCAATGGTTACTTGTTTGCACTGTTACATATGCATGCTATTTTTGAACCATTTGTTAGTTTGTCATGTGCTTAAACTCGGAGCTTTGATTTCACATAGGGCAACTAGCAACATCAGTCTAATGCAAGTAAAAGTTCTTTGGGTGCCTGCCATCTTGCTTTACTTTCTGGGGAGACACCTATTTTTACTTATCATGCAGTGGCATTTGGAAGATGCAGGTTGTTTTCTGGTGCACCCAAAGCTGTAAAGTTATGTTCTTTCTACTGACAACACCTTTCTTCCTACTTTACAGCAGTGAAGTGCATGCATGTATTGTTTAGACATAGCATTGCATTGTGATTCATGTTGGGTTTAATTGTTTTATGTTTGCACCCTTGTTTCACCATGTTAGCTCCTTTGTTGTGAAGCTAATTTCATATAAAATCTGCATGCAAGATTCTTGGATCATCCTTATTGAATTAATGATTGGCATAGTAGTACAAACATTAAAGGACAGTGTGTGAATGAGACATCTTTCTATAGTTATAAATAACAAAGACTCATTATTTATGGATATAACACAGAAGAGTTTGTAATTGCAATTGCGCCTTTAATTACTTAGAAAAAGTTTTAAATTTGAGAGGAGGCAATGAAAAAATTGCTTATGACGTTTCATGCTAAACATTTTCAGTCAGTTACTTTTTAATGCAACATTTTATTTTCTGTTTATATGTTTCACTTTGAAGAATGCACATTTGTGCATATGCTATGAATTCATCACATGAAGGTATTTTTGAAAGTGAATTTTTTTCTGAGGACAATGCTTAGCTGCCTCAAGAAGCCCAACTTGTGATGTTTGCTGAAGGTGTTGCATTCTTTCTTTTGACAGGCCTCTCAGGGAGAGCGACTTATTGCGACCAGAGCAGGGGCGCCTTCTAGCCAAAGAGATTGGTGCTGCATATTATGAAACAAGTGTTCTTACCAACTTTGG
This sequence comes from Dermacentor variabilis, assembly GCF_050947875.1. Classification (NCBI taxonomy): domain Eukaryota; kingdom Metazoa; phylum Arthropoda; class Arachnida; order Ixodida; family Ixodidae; genus Dermacentor; species Dermacentor variabilis. The sequence continues at coordinate 27,760,318 of NW_027460280.1, forward strand.
TGTAGCTGAAGTTTTCAGCAACGTTATCAGGGCAGCTCTGCTGGCCAGGAAGCAGCAGCGCTTCTGGATGACCAATCTCAAGCATGTGCAGCACCCAGCAATTCAGGTCCATTGTCTTTGCTTGCCAAAGATTGTTTGTAAATTGCATAAAACTTGTGGCAACAATTCATACTGCATGTGACTCATAGTGCATCTGGGACCACAAAACAGTTACCTAAATGATCGACAAAGCATATTGTACAGTCTATTGTGACAGCGATTTCACAAGTGCATGCACGTGCACACAATCACATGCATAAACTATTAGCAGTGCCATGATAATATACGACTACTGCACTGCTTGTGATCATGTATTTTTACATATTTTTACAAAATAATGCATACAAGCATAGTTTTAAACTGCACACATTGCACCACTCCATCTTTATGCGAAACTTTAGCACTAATGGTCTAGCGGTTTATTTAGTTAGAGAAGTTGTGTACATCTGGTGGTCCTACTTAAAAGAAAAAAATTAAATTATGGGGTTTTACGTGTCAAGACCATGATCTGATTATGAGGCAAGCCATAGTGGGGGACTTTGGAAATTTGGATCACCTGGGCTTCTTTAACGTGCACCTAAATCTAAGTACATGGGTGTTCTCGCATTTTGCCCCCATCAAAATGCCGTGGCCAGAATTAGATTCCATGACCTTGTGCTTAGCAGTCCAACACCATAGCCACTAAATAACCACGGCATGGTCCTACTTAGGCAACATTCAGTGTGTATGTGGCAACTTAAGAGTTGTGGGCACTGCCTTGGTGTTGAAGCATGTGCTGTATTGTTCTGTTGCTGAGCCAGGGGTGCATCCTCCTGCACAGGTGCCCTTCTGCCCGCCCAAGCCTGTGGCACCTGTAGTGTCAGTGCCAGCCAGCCAATTTCTGGAACACATGCAAGCACTGTTCCAGGGTCAGGTATACACAGATGTGCTCTTCTTCGTGGGTAAGGAAAGTCTACCTGGCCATCGCTGGTTTTTGGCAGCAGCCTGCCAAGCCTTCCGTGAGCTCTTCTCTGCTATTGATCCAAACAGCGAGTGTAGCCCTCTTGCTGGCCGCAGTTCCAGCGACACCAGCATGGTGAGTTTCATTAATTTTGCCCAAAACAGAGTGCTACCAGACACTTGAGGTTTTACTAATTCGACCACAAAGGGTACACAACCAGATCTGCATTAACAGCAGTGGAAGCACCCACACTGCATGACAGCAATAGATTTCAAAACAAGATGATCACCGCACTGCTAGGCTATTCCAGGCAGCACTTATAGACTCTGGCTTGTTTTCATGGGATATACACACCTTAATCATGACAAAAATCATACATATATTGCAGATTTTGAACCTAGAAACACAATGTTAATCTAAACTTCCTGAAAAAATGTATATATTTCTTTCCCATTTAAAAAATGGGGAAACATATAGCCACTGATGTATTACTTGAGTGAATTTTGCAGTATCCCAGCTTTGAGAATTTATTGTGTGAAATGTAATATTCATTCTTTGAGCATAGTATTCTTTCAATGAAAAAGTGAGGTGAAGTATACCACACTCCTTAATTTTTATGTGCAAACATAACTGACCAGCACTTCAAATCGGCGGTGTTTGTCTGAGGCAGCCAAGCCAAGTGAATGAGGAGGCATCTGGGAGTGAAAAAAATTGTGTGCCTGAGATAGTACGAAGGTGTGCTCAGAGCACGGCAAAGTATCGCCACCTAGAGGAACGTGTAGGTAACGTTGAGTGAAGTGGAAATGGAGAAACGAGGCCAAGCGTCGCGGAGGAGGAAGGCAGGCTGATGCGCACTGGGTTGGCCTCCTCTGGCAGTTGCTACTGGTTTTCTTTGTGATGCATACATAATGGGTTTGTCTCGCGGTAACGTCATCCTCGCATGCCATATGCTGTGTGTGCGAGTGAAAGCATGCGACAGTGAGCTGACGATGGCGGCTCAATCGTGCTTGTGCAAGGGGACGAAGCATGTCACATTCCATTGCGCACATTGTACCATGGCACCGGGGGAGGGAATGGAGCAAGGGCATTGTACTTTGGCCACGCGCGTCGTGTGTGCTTTATCTTGCAAGCGATCTGGTTTGGGGGCACAGTCTAGGTGGGCCGTTGGTTTGTAGCTTTGCGTGCACCGTGCTCCCACCGCTGAGTTTGCATTGAAGCGATAGACAGCACGAACATCACTTCACTCGCTGCTGCTGCCGCGATTCCTCATGCCAGCGTTTTGACAGCGAAAGCCTGTGGTCATCGAGTGCGGACACTTGCTGTTTGCCTGTGCACGCTGACACCATGCTAGGTAATTTAAATAGTAAGCAAATGTTTACAGCAGGGCATTCTACTCCGGTGGCTGCTGCTTGTGGCACAGCCACACGAGCCCTGTCTTCAATATGTTCTGTTATGCGGACAGTGTAGGCGTCAAGGTGCACCGAGGGCTGATAGCGCGTGTACACTATAGCACCCATAAGCTTACACGTCACCCGTGTTCACAAAGTGAAACGTCTTTGTAACATCTTTTTTCTAATGCTGGAATATAGAACAAAAATCAGCTTTGCCATGCTGAATTACTTTACTGCAGTACATTCTGGTCGATTTGTAATTTTTGTGTTTGTGACAGATGCACTTCTGTTTTAAAATTTCACTCGTACCTATGCTGTCAGGAGACTTTTTTATGCTGATATAACTGCCCTGATCCTTGGCAGCAGTGATTCTTGGCAACTAGAAACATAAAAAGCCGCTAGTCAAGACCCCAAGAAACTTTAGAACCCATGATACAAGCACCCAAAATCTGCTAGAACCTCTCTAAATGCAGAGAACAATCACAATCATGTTTGAATTATGTTTTATTGTGTTTATGTAAAACACAGTTAAAAACATTACACCAGATAGAACAGTCTGTTTCTTTTCGTCCATAAGAATAAAACACCTAAATGATCAGTTATCATAAGTGCTTTTTGTGCAACTGTGAAGTCTGGAAATGTATTGCGAAACGCAACTAAAAAAATATAGCTCTATGAACTGCAATCGCTGGCCTAAAAGCAGGTTGACCTACTAGGTAATGATTAAAATTATCGCATAATGTCCTCGGTTTCTGCTTGGTATGGTTGCGCGTCCTCTGTGTGTATTTTATTGCTGGTGTGAATGGGTCTAGAGTCGCTGCTATCGTTGATCCCATAGGCTTTCACCATGCCAATCTTGCAAACAATGTGCTCGGGCCACATGTACCTGAAGCAGTATTTTATCATTTCTTTGGACACAATGCGGCGGTCAGGCTCGGCCTACCAGTCCCCACATGGGAGTGGCCCACAGCTCTGCCCTAGGGCAAAGTTTCTCAGGACCTTGTAAATAAAGTTCTTTGTCTGTCTGTTTGGAGACGTACCAGCTCACATAGTAAGGAAGACATTGGTCATCTAAGTGGACATTGTTTCTTAACTTAGATTGAATTACATTCAGCTGGCTGAAAATATGCTCAGTTCCCTCTTACTTACAATGAAGCCTGCGTAAACTACATGTTTATGACACTTAAAGCACGAATTATTGTGAAAAAAAAATGTAAGTTTGTGTACCACCAAAAAAAGAAGCTAACATTACATGAGAACTGCTAAAAAACTCGCCGCCAACAGGAGGACAAATTTTCCCACTAGGCAGCTAAATAAACTGCTAAATTTGGCAGGAAAACTGCTTGGCAGGGTGCAAGAACACTGGGGTTGCAATTGTGGCATACTCCTTGAGGAAGTGGCCAAGTTTCTTCCTTAACATGCTCTGCAAGAACAGATGCGATAATGTTTAAAACAAAAGCATTAATGCTGACCATGTCGAGAGGGCTGTGTAGCACTGGAAGTGCTCCTCTTGTGCTACACTGAATGTGGCAGTCTACGTGTAGTGATAAATTTACATCAATGTATAAATTATTATAAACTATAAAAAATGTTGCTTAGTGGCAAGGTTTTAGCCATCAGAGGTTTTATAGGGGCTTGTGGGGCTTTTCTTTATTGATAAAACAAAGAAACCTTATTTTAATAAAATTTGGAATTAAATGAAGCTTTGCCTGGAAGTACAACTTTGTCATATTGAGGTTTGACCACACAGGTCATTACAGTCCACAAGTTCAGACCTTGTGCACTTCATTGAAAATGGCCAGCAGTGGCTGCATGCAGCTTGTTTGTTCATAGGTATAAATTTTCTTTCTGAAACATAATTTCCTTTAGAATCATGCTTCTGTTTTCAATGTGCACAACATATATAATTTTCATTATAGTTAATAATGTTGACCATCATATAGTTAATATATAGACATATAGTTAATAATGTTGACATCTATTTCAACCTATCTGAAAACACTTGCATCTTTCTTGGGCACAGTGTAAACAATTGTGACATGTATCAGTACAAATGGCCTAATATTGATATTTACTTTCGTTGCCATTAAATGGTGACCTCTTTGTTGTCTTTCAGGTCAGTGCCGTGGAGGTGTCCCAAGGAAGTGCCAACACAGACACAGAGCAGGTGCCAGGTGCAGACACAGAGGTGGCAGGCAGTCACTCATCGCTGAGTGCCTCACTCCAGACGACGTCTCAAAGCAGCGAGACAACAGAGAGCTCTGGACTCATTCATCACCGCACAAGTTGTGAGGTCAACTCTGAGGCCAGCACAAGTGGCGTAGACACATGGCTTGGTTCGCGACCCAGTGTGCACCTCCCAGCTTTCTCAGCTGTTGGTGTGGAGCAGGACGAAGTGCTGGACCATCGAGGGCGGCTTTCACCATCTGCACAAGCTGTAGTAGATGTTTCCAAGGCTATCACTCCAGCTGCCATGCTGCAGTGCATCAGGTGATGATGCTATAGACTTGGACAAGGCAGCTTTAGCTGAATTGTTTTCCATTTTGTTGATTGCCTAATTTTTACCCACATCGCGTGCAATCTCAGTGGTTATTGAGTACTGTTGATATTGAATTTGTTGAGGTCTATACACATTGGAAACAGTTGCAGCAACGTTCAGACCCGACATTATTGTCATTGAGCTGCTCCTTGGGCAGATAATCCTTTATATTCAACAGTCTGACTTTTCATCTTCACAAATTGGCTCCAGAACTTTAATGGCATTAGCTTTAATGATAATAGTGACATACAGATCAATATTTATTTCTCTTCTTGGTACTGTGTTCCAGTATCACGAAGAGCAGATACTGAGCAAGAAGCTTCTTTCTGCAGCTTGAAAACTGCCCTGTGCCTGTGGGTCACACTTAATTTGGACAGTACATGCAAATGACAGATCATCAACACTTAACATTGTTAGAAAACAATGTTTGAGGTTCGGTGAATCAGGCTTGCTTTCATCAGTCTAAAACAAGTGCCTTACAAACAAAAATAAAACAATGATCTTACGCCAACACTTCTAAGGTAACATACTGGCTTAAGTATACCGATAATGCAAGCATTCAAATAAATGATGGCATAACATTTATAACATTGATTTAGCAAAACAGGTTACAATACTAATTTTGCTATGTAGCATCTTGTGCCACATTAGTACAGTTGTGCTTCAATTTAGCAAATTGAGATCTAACAATTCTTTACTATTTTTTTTTCTTAGATGCTTCAGTTCAAGGCAGTGCATTATTTTTTTATTGATGTTGTTCAGCGGCATCTTATCTTTCTGCCCTTACTTTCTGGTGAAAATTTTTGCCTAGAGAAGGGGAGGGAAGCTCTGCTGTCTAAATTTTAAAAGACAGCATTTTCTGAGGCCTAATAAATCCTTTTGGTAATACTGGACTTGATCTTTGTTGTTAAGGAATGTACTGGACTTGCAGGTAATATAAAGATAACATTGAAGATTATCTTTTAGTCATTAAAGTACTCTACTTGGATACTCCCTGAAATGGATTAATTACTACTCTATCCAATACACCATTTCTAAAAAAAGAGGCTGCACATGCACGAGAAAGGCTATTCATCAGCAAAAAACTTTCATTCACACACTAGCAGAATTTTCCCCATTCAACTGCCTTGCCTTTACCACCACTGAATCCCCTTGCACATCCCTCTACTCTGTGGAGGTTCAGCAGTGTTAAAGAACATTTAATGGGAACAATACATTCCCTCTCGGTGGGAGGGGGAGAACATGTGTGTGGGATTATGACAGCATGGCATTTCTTATAAATTCTTATAAAACCTTTGTGCTCCTGCTCCTTTCTTTGTGGGGGGAGGACTGCACTTCAAGGGAGAAATGTGGCTTGTGAATGAGTTTTAGGTTGAGAAAAAAAGTCTTGCAGGTGGCCAAGTTGCAGTATTTTTGCAAATAGTCCATTACCTTATTGCCTGCTAATCACCAACTTAAGTAATTTAATTACATTCTTTTAGTAACTCGCACATTTATGTGGTTTGTAGCGATTCTTTTATGTGAAGGAAAACCTGTGAAAGATTGGCTGTATTGATTTTTGTTAGTGCTTACGGAACGAGTGTTCAGCAGAGTGGTTTTTTTTGTGTGTTCTTTTATCATTTATACCATGTGTCCGAGGTAAATTTTGCCAAAACTTAAAAATATGCAAGTGCCACATGTACCTGGACAGAATCAAGGTAATGTTGTTTGGCGTCACTTAGAGCAAGTCAAACTATTTTTTGTATTTAGCCTGAATACATAATTAGTTATTGTTAATTGAACATCTCAAGTATTATATTCAGAGTAAAAGTGTCAATGAAAAAATTGTAGGCCATCCTGAAATATTTTCGTTCCAGCGGTCTGTTGCTCAATACGTGCTACAAAAATGTTTTTTCCAAGCCTGAAAGAAAACCCGCGAAATATGGAAAAGCGCCACAATGGTCTACAATTTTCTCATTGATGCTTTTGCTCTGAATATAACATTTGAGCAGATGATTAATTAAATAATAACTAATTATGTTATTAGGTGAAATATAAAAAATATTCTGACTTGCTCCAAGCAATGGCAAACAAGATTACTTTGGTTCCATTCAACTACGTGACACTCGCATATTGTAAGACTTTGCGTGGAGTATAAACGACCGATTGCAGCTGACACACAATTTAGTTTTGTAACTTCATCAATACACATACCACAGCAAATGAGTGAGAGTTAATGTACAATATTTAGTCACTTTGGAGGAAAATTACCAACTATTGTGCATAGTCTTAATTATGTCCACCATTTGCATCTATACGTCTGTGTACTGTAGCTTTTTGGAACATTATTATTATTACATAATCCTGGAAGATGTGGTGAAATGAAAGTATAAGACTCAGTACATGTGGATTTTGTACCATGCCTATTGAAGGGACTGGACTGATGATCTTTTTGTTTTGAACAGGTATTTGTATACAGGAGAAATTGACACCACGAACTGTCCAATTTCGGAAATTCAGGATGCTGCAGATTTAATTTCTGTTTCAGATTTGCAGGTGAGTTACAGTTCTGCATTGGCCAGGTAGAATTATATGCAAACATACACCACCTTTAGGCTAGGTATGATTATAGGGTAATGCTATGCACACACTTACCTCCTTACCTCTGTTCATGGTTTTCTTGTGAACAAGTAAAGACACCTCTAGCAGTGCTTTGTGTTGTCAGTACTGCTGTCTTCAGGAGGCAGCTGTGTTAGGTCCTTGGAACACAAGTTGCCTAACCAAGTGGCATCATTCTAATTAAACTAGGTAATCAAATTGTCTGCATTGCTGTCTTGCATACACTGTATTCAACATTCTTTATGCCATGTAGTGTAGATAGGTGATACAGACAACACACATCACTATATCCTTCAGTTTGTGAGACATATGGTGAATATACATACATACATGCAATGCACTGAAATATGAAGGTGGTATGCTGTGTGCCTGATAAATTACAAAATCTACAAAGATTAACCAGGCCATCTCTCTCTGTCCATAACGTGTTGTAAAGCCCATAGGAGCCAGTTTGATGACTGTACACAGCACAACTTCTGTTGCTTATTCCTATCACGTGGTTCATACAGTGTTGGTCAAACAGGGCATGTGAACAATCTCCTCAGCATTGCAATAAAATTTAGTAGAACGGTAGTTTTTGCAGATTTGCACGTGACGGTCTTAGCAAAATCTGTTGCTGCATTTAAGAGTGCCTGCTAATCCATTAGATTGAAGCTGCAAAGAGGCAAAATTGGGTGAGCTTTAAGTTTCAAAACCCGCAAGCACACTACCAGAAAAGCATCTTGGCCTCTTCTGAGCATGATGCATGTTCACTGCAATTGTGCTGTTGCTTGCGTGACACAAGCATACGTGAATAAAAAAATAAGATATTTAAAATAAGATATTTAATATATAAATAAGATATAACCCTTCCTTTTATGTCCTCGCCTATCCTGTGCATTGCTATTAGAGTGCAGTATATATAGATATATAAATATATAAGAATGCAGTACACTAGAACCCCTCTTATACATTTTTCACAGGACTGCACTAATAGAATGTGATAACTGTGAAGTGTATTATGCAAACATGCATGGTTACACCACTGGGTCTAGGCTTCAGTGAAATTATAGCCATGAAATTGTGTCAGCAAGGAACATAATAAGTCAAACCTCAATATAATGAAGTAGTACCTACAGCGAAAAACTTTGTTAAATCGCAAATTTTGTTAATTCAAGGTTTTGAAGTTTCATCATTGAAAAAAACTTCACAAATTCCTAGAGCATTCGGACTGGATAATACCTTCTTAGTGAGCATTTATAAACAAATTGCAAGAAAGTCAGGCCATAATAGTACGGTTATGAGCTCCAGCGCATGCGCGGTGCATATCGCACTAAGAGCAATGCATCAACGTGGCTCACGGTGTCCAAGATTTGTGTGTGTTGTGTTGCGCGGCGCTGTAAACCTTGGACACCATAGCTGACCACGCTTAGTGCTTGCAGCCGGTGCCTACAAATTAAAAACAAAAGTGTAGAAAGATGCAGATATTAGTCCTGAGCCCCCCCCCCCCCCCCCCCCCAAAAGTCAGTTTCGCCAGAAAGGTGGAGCATTGATGGCGATAGTAAAGCGACTACACAAAGTCAGGTTCATAATTTTATCAATGTCACGTGCGCTCAGGCAGACATTAGCAGGTCTCACTCAATGACCACGAACTTGCAGTCACAACGTGAGTGAGCGCTTCGTAGCATATCTCGGAAACTTGAGATCAACAAAATGCGCATGAAGGCTTTGGCTTGCTGCGGACAGAGAGATTACCTCCAAGATCGATATGGTGCATGGCTAGCGTATGGACGCACACGCTGAAAAGGCAGATAGGCACGCATTCCTGCCCCTCCCCCAGCACATGCTTGATCGTGTTACCGCGGCGCGTTCATCCCCTTGCCATCCCTTTTGCGCAGAAGAAATTGTCAGCTCTCGTGTTCCTCCGAGTTGCTTATCAACACGACATACGGCACAGCGGTGTTTCCTGCCTACTGCGTCCTGGCACATGCGTTTTGACAGTAGTGTTGCTGCTCAAACTTTTCTTGCAGGATGACACTAGAAATAACTTTTGTCTTGACCGACACTTTTTTTTGCTAGATTTACTAGCCATACGGGCTCCAAGTACATGATTGAAATGGCTGAAAACTTCGTTAAATCGAAACTGTGTCGCGAAGTTACTTCGTTGCAAAAAATGAATATGCGGTTTAAAATGCAACTAAAATTGGGATATGAAAATGGTTCATTACATAGCGAATTTGATTAAATTGAGGTTCATTATATCAAGGTTTGACTGTAGCAAGGTTCTGTTGTGTCAACACACTGTGTAGCTACTTCTGTAGCTTAGCCAAGTGTTATATTTGGTGAAAATAGCATATTTATCATCTAGTATTGGTTTTATTGCTCAATTCCTGTCTGAATTCTTTCTTCATTGTTTTGCGAGTGCCAGTGAAACTGACAGACAAATACAGAGAATGAATTATTGCAACTTCTCATGCTATGTAATGGTAACTATTTTTTAGGTATACCTCACCACCATTCAGAAGCTAGACTCTTTGAAAAACCCTTCAGTGGACATGAAATTTTTGGATAAGTTGAAGCTGCAGTTAAAAGAAGTTTGCTTGGATAAAAGTCTGTATGCAGGTAAGGACTTTTGCTTTTCTGTGCCATTCACCTGCTTTAATTCTAACCGTATTAAAATTATTAAATTAATAAGCTTTCCAACACAATTTGTCAAACCTAGTGGGTGCTTCAGAAATGGTAAGACACCACTTAAGAAATTTCTTGTGCAGTTCTTTACAGTGTTTCAATCATGAATGGAGTCATAAGTAATGTTTCCTTCCCTCTTCGGCTAGCATCTCTATGCAATATTAAAGCAATGTATGACCCACAAGATGGCTTCTAATTGTTAATAGAGAGTTTTAGAATATGGGCCCCAATAGTTTGGGGCCCCAAAGAGCTTTGCGGGCGTTAGCGTTGGGGCACGCAAGAGTGAAAAGTTTTAGAATAGGGCTTTGCATTTGCAGATAGCGTCTTGCGCTGACAGCGCCACTACAGCATCACAGAAAAGCTATTAGAAATAATTAAATAAAATATACCATTTTATGATAAGAATAGTAATTTTGACTTTCGTGTATTCGCATTTATTTAAATTTAGAGGTTATTCTGTAAGCAGCAAACAATTAGTTGCGCTTAATTTTGAGTAACCAACTTCATATGCCTTCACCAGCCAAGCTAAGCCGTGTTAGGCCTACGAGCCATAAAATCCACAATCGAATTCGGAATCAGTGGCGTCTAATGAATCAATCTTCATAACACATACTAGTTGAGAGAAAGCGATAGCCGCAGTCACTTCTCCTAGTTTGAGAACTTCATGCGTTACCACGAATCGGACCTAGTTTGGTGCTAGGTTAGAGCCGTCACTTCGATGGGTGCCGCCATGTTTGCTGACGCAAATCTTTTGGGGCAACTTTTGGGGCTCCCGCTAAATCAGTGAAATAGCGTGCCCGACGCAAAACCCAAACGCAGTGGCTCCAACGCTATTTCTTTGGGGCCCCAAAGCATTTGGCACCCCTATTCTAAAACTCTTTATTTACTTTACCCATTACCTCTTGCACTTAGTTCACACATGTTGCATGCACTTCCTATATCTTGCCCTTACCTAACTTAACAAGACAAGTGTTGGGCAAGTTGGTTCATTATACTCAAGAAATAAAAAAGAAAATCTAAAAAAAATGCAGACAAGACAGACAACAGCGCTTTTGTCTATCTTGTCCATGTTTTCTTGTGTTCTTAGTTTCTTAAGCAAGCATTGCTAGCACATTACTGGATCCGGTCAACTGGACTCTGCACCAGTACCGATGACCCAGCTGAGCTCTGACAGCAATGGCTCAGATGAGGAATTGCCTGAAAATTCTTAGTTGTGTTATGATCTTACAGGAGGCAGTTGATGATGTTCCCTGATGCCAGATGGTGCTTCACAATGTGGTGGCTGAGTGAGCAAGATAATAAGGATGAAAAAGAAAGGAAGGGTGGGTGGGGTCATGACAAAAAACATTGCATGGTCACTCCAACATGGCAGAATGCCACTGAGCAAAGTTGCTTGTGGGTCGATGGAAATGGGAGAGAGCCTCTGCTGCTCAGAGGTAGCTTTCTTCCTCACAGTTGCCCCTGTCTCGGCTACTACTAAACCTTTCTTCGAAATTTGTGCTGGAGAATGCTCTCTATATGGCCCTTAACAACTTCTAGCATATAACAGAAATTTCTGACAGAGCTTGTTGAGGGGCCCTTTAAATTATCAGGATAGGACTTTCATATTTCCAGAGTTCTTTAAAAATATGCTGCACTGCACTGCCCGCAAGATAGAAAAATTAAAACAGTGTGTTCATAATCGCACTGCTCTTCATTTTGGGGTATTTATGCATCACAAAGTTTAGAGGACAAAACTGTTGACTTTTGTCTAGACACTGTTACAGATTTATAGCTTTCATTTCCGTTATTTTTTCTAATAGAATTAATTACAAACAAAAAGTAGTCATCTTTTTCCAGACTAAGTGCACTTCATTTGCACAAACAGGTTTCAAATGGTTGGAACAAGTAAGTGTTTTTCGACTCGCATTACATTTTTTTTTTTTCTAGCTGCACACAATGGCATTTCAAGTTACAACCTTATGTGACCGTGCTAGGTTTGTTGAGCGTTTCCATTATGCAAAAAAGAAGTGAGGTGTGCAGACAGGACACTTGCATTAACACAGAATGACACTGGCGTGTACACAAGCAGCTGTTTGGGAGGATGTGCAGTCACATTGTTTTCCCAAACCAGTCTTCAAGTGGCATTCACTTCCATCACATATAGTAGCGTTGAACAGCGATTCTTTTGTTGCCTTTGTCACTGAGCTATAACCACTTATATTAACACCTGTTTAACTTTTGTGCTTCTCAACTACTAGCTAGGTAAGGAAGAAAAGTGCACATTAATTGCACTTTAATTTTACATTTTGTTGTTTCTTGACTGAAATGTATGCATAGGTGTATGTTGGTGAGTTTGCAATTTTTGTTTGAGCTCATGCTTTGGGTGATGTTCTACGCTGTCTATTTCTGCATTAGTCTTCCTTTTGATCATGTTCCCATTGTCCAGCCCTGCTGTGACGTTTTGTTGCTGCAAAGATGACTGTAAATGAACAAAATCATGATTTTTAGAGCCATGCTTTCCTTCTGGGGGGCAGCATGGTATTCAGAACGGTATTATTGTTCTGCGGGCTAGCATAGAACAATTAGGCATCACATTAACTAAAATTGTTTAACTATTTTATTACTGACTCTAAGGACCATGTTGCAATGACATGATTGCAGGTGGAAACACGGCAGACTAGAGTAAGTTATGCGATTTTAAAAGTGCCAGTTGTGATATTTGTCTAAAATTGTTCACGCTTATTATTCTAGAAGTGGGCACACTTACCCACGTGGAATTTGGCACTGTTGCAATGCTAAGCAGCTCACTGCATTGGCCTGCCATGCTGAGGAATGCCATCTGTCATCGTGTGCTTGTACTCCAAGCCACGCTCTGTCACAAACAGATGTACATTGCAAGATAAGACACATACACAGAAAGTGAACCCAGTGGCTAAAAGAAAACAAACGAGACATGAAGCATCACCAGTGAAACCACTTCCAGTGCTCTTGCGCACCCATTTTCAGAATAACAGCAGAGAAAGGTAAACAATTGCTGACAAATATCTTGGCCATGACCGACTCTTCTAAAATTTCGTAAATTAGTTTAGCCGCCTCCTGTAGTGAGTCTTTGCAAGATTGTCATTGAAACATAGGCCGTAAAGCCAGTAATTAAAATGTTAACTGTTGTTGATTAAATATCAGACTTCAGTGGTGGAACAGCTGCAGCAATTGCTCCAAATTGCACCTAGAGCGTACCTTTGCGCACTCCTGCTCCAAAACAGCATTTTAGTGGAAAATTGCACCAAGCCTGTGCCAAGGAAGCGCAAGAGCTGCCTCGCTAGTAAAACTGTAGCCAAAACCTAGAGTGTGCTATCATAATCATCATGGACGTGAACCGAGTGGCCATTGCCACTGATATAGTATATGCCATCAGCCCTTGCGAACTATTTTTGCTCTTTTGTGGCATTTCTCTCTGGTAGAGGTTCCAGTGTTCTCCCGTTATGCGGTCTTTTCATTTGTGCTGTTTCTGGTGCAGTTCTTTATTCCTTGTACTACTGTGGCACAGAGACTGCCAAATTAAAAAAGAAGCTTGGGATAATGTTCGGTCATTCATTGTTTAGCATAGTTGTTAATGGTGTCACCTTAGAAATACCTTGTAATATGTGTATGTGTACTCAACAGCTGGCAGGAGGAGGAGGAAAAAAGTGAGGAGAAGACAGGGGCATTAGCAATTGCTGGCTGATAATTTGCTAGTAGTAGGGACATTCCTTGTAACTTTACACAATTGGGAGGGCAGGTCCCATGGTTATAAATTAAAACAGATTTCACATGACCCAATGCACAGCTAGGCAGGAGACAGTTTGCACATTAGAAGTAAAGAAACCTCTGGACATTTTCACTGCAACCTCAATTTAGTCGTGCACACCCTATACATGTAGTGTGCGCCGACGGATGCACCACTCGTGACGCTCTTGCGAAGTGCGCTCGGAAAGGAGGCAGTCGTCCGCTGTAGTTTTCAGCATCTTTGCTCGTGCTTCTCAGTTTTATTCACGTTTTTTTGAGCAAAATAAGCAACACCCTTCGCATGTGTGTGGTGTTCAAAGCTTGAAGGCATGTCCTAGAAGAATAGTTGCCCGGTGTAGTGCTCGAGTGCCTGCAAAAAACTTGCCAGAGACACGGTTCTAATCATTTCCTGCTAGGCCACATGAGCGGCAGCAATCAACATTGGCAGCAATGGCAGAAATGTTTGGCAGGGAGTTTGTTTATTCTCATGCTTTCTTATGTCATCTCGGTGTCTTTTGTCATTGATAATGTTTGCACGGGTGAGCGAAGAAGTTAATCCAATTTACTCATGTTTTGTTTGGTTTCTCCACAGTGCAGCATGCAGGTTAAAGGAATTTCACTTAGGTTCTGAATGCCACTTGCTGCTTCTACTGTTTGCGGCTTCTTTACCATTGCACTAGCTAGGGCACACGACTGCCCAAGTGCATTGTGTTGTATGATAAAGCTGCAGAAGCTTGCAAGGACTGATTTTGTTGGTTTTATGAGGCCTACCTGTTAAATTGCCACACCAACTGTCCCAGAGTTCATGTTTTTGGATCTATTTAATGCATGACTTCATGCATGTTGGACTGTTGTTGGTTGCTTCATGCAGCACTGTTCATTTTTTTAACCTCACTTTGATTTTTACCTCGTCTGGTTTGTAAGGGGCTTAAGTCAGGTTGTGTTTTATTGGAGTGATTAAAGGCAAGGGCTTTTTTAACAGCTTTATTCTTCTCACCTGAAGGCATCTTCAATATTACGTTCTCTTGGGAAATGTGTTGGAAAAGAGGTAGCTCGGGGCAAGGATTACTGTTCAATTTTCGCTGAAAAGTTTGCATCAATAATAATAATAATATTTGGGGTTTTACGTGCCAAAACCACTTTCTGATTATGAGGCACAAAGTTTGCATCAAGTTTGGGAAGTTGTTGCACCTTGATGCTGCCTGAGCAGGCTTACCACACAAAGCAATTTGCTTGTATCACAGCCTAGTCCCTTTTTGTGTGTGTATTTTGTACTCAATTGAATTCTTCCTTATTATCTCTTGCGGCGTAGGAGTGCAATGCCTACGCCGCAAGACACTAAACCTGGCCTTGCCGCCAGTGCTCATGCACCTTGGCCGGCACCTTTAGATATATCGTGCAGCATATCTCTTCCATAACATTCGGAAAAACATAGTGAAAGGTTGTTAAAACTTTAGCTTCATATATTCCCAACCACGTCACTAAGGAAACTGCAAGTTGAGAAAACTGCAACAGGAAAGGCAGTTAATGTATGCAGCAGAATTGCATCGAGCATCGATGGTACAGTGCTAACTTGGCTGTTTTTGGCGGCTTCATTGACTGGTGTACGCATTTCCATTAACAAATTCGCAGTTACTCTTTTTTGAGAGGACTTTGATGGCACTTCTTCAGAGATGTCACATGTATTCATCGGCAGAAATATCACCACAACTTGTGCAGGCATCGTGCCGTGTGGAGCCATTTGAGATATAAGTCTGCACCAACGACGTGTGCCAATTATTGAGGTACAGAAACAGTATTACGGCAAGGGTAGAATTAAAAACGACGAATGATCGAGACGTCTCTTTAGCCAACAAAACCAAGGGACTACTTAACATGAGCTCGTCTTCATATACCTGGGCTTCATTGCGCTGCTCTGCGGGATGCACCTGGCACATATGCAGACTGGGTTGTCCCAAACTCCAGTAACATTGTGTGCATGTCCACTCTCATAGAGGCCCGCGCCTTTCCCGCAGCTGTCGCCATAGAAGAAGCTGTCTAGCGCATGAATAAAGGAGAAATCACAGCCGTGAACATCGGCCATCCTTGCTGCAAAGGGTTGTCATCTGCTACTTCTCCCGAGTGTACTTTCGAAAGTGGCCACTAGGTGACCATCAGTGGCGCCTCTATAGGCCACGCACTATGCATATAGGGCATGGTCTTTCTTACATGTCCTTTATCTTTTTTTTTCTTTTTTTCCTCACTTGAAGTGTGGCAAACACACATATGCCGGTTGCAAGTCGATATGGTACAAGTGGCTTTATATTGTGATACACACAGAGGGAAATGAGAAGAAAAGAGATTAACCGAGGGGCCCGATTTTTATTAGTCATATCATAAGAAGCCAACAAACACTGACACCAAGGACAACATAGGGGAAATAACTTGTGCTTAATAAATGAAATAAAAAAAAGATAAATTAAGGGTAATGAAAGTGGATGAATAAACAACTTGCCACAGGTGGGGAACGAGCCAACAACCTTCGCATTACGCGTGCGATGCTCTACCAATTGAGCTACCGCGGCACCGTTTCCCCATCCACTTTCTTGAGTATATTTATGTTTCCTAGTAGAATCCTGGGAGTATTAGCCAGTGCCACCACTCACGAACCTTGGCGGCGGATGTGGAACATCCTTTCTGCCACAGGCGTCATGATAACGTGATCTTTTTTGGGTGCAAGCAACCGGTCAATAAACCCACACATGCTACCTGAAGGCATCAATGTTGCTGGATTTGAGACCCTCGTTACATAATGAACGAGAAGAAAGGGGCTTAACCGACGGGCCCAATTTTTATTAGTCATGTCATAAGAAGCCAACAAACACTGACACCAAG
This sequence comes from Dermacentor variabilis, assembly GCF_050947875.1. Taxonomy (NCBI): domain Eukaryota; kingdom Metazoa; phylum Arthropoda; class Arachnida; order Ixodida; family Ixodidae; genus Dermacentor; species Dermacentor variabilis. The sequence continues at coordinate 27,777,113 of NW_027460280.1, forward strand.
TACAATATAGGGGAAATTACTTGTGCTTAATTAATGAAATATAGAAACAATAAATTAACAGAAATGAAAGTGGATGAAAAAACAACTTGCCGCTGCTGGGGAACGATCTCACTAACACTCCCAGGGTTCACACTCCCAGGGTTCTAATAGGAAACGTATATACCCAAGAAAGTGGATAGGAAAACGGCATCGCAGTATCTAAATTGGTAGAGCATCGCACGCATAATGCGAAGGTTGTGGGATCGTTCCCCACCTGTGGCAAGTTGTTTTTTCATCCACTTTCATTTCCGTTAATTTATCATTTCTTTATTTTCATTTATTAAGCACAAGTAATTTCCCCTATGCTGTCCTTGGTGTCATTGTTTCTTGGCTTCTTATGACATGACACAAAGGGAAAGGCATTCTATTAAAAATAATGAAACTAGTCTGGTAATTTTTATCCCAAATGCCGCATTGATTAGCATGAAGCTGCCAACTCTGCTGTATTCGGTGCCTATTTCATTGTATATGTTTACATTGTACAGTGCACCAAAAGTGCTTATCGCTGTGCTGAATCAGCTTTTTGCCTGTGCCCAGATCTGCACCAAAAGGTCAAATGGCTGTTCCACCACTGAGAACCTGACAGCTACCCATCCGTGTATTGTTTACCAAACTGAGTGCACATACAGTAAAGAAAGAATTCTCATAGCATTTCAGATTTTTAAATAAATCCATTCTCCCACTGTCAAGAAAAAAATACAACCTGGTATATAATGTGTCCACATAAGTACTATGATGGCTAATATTTATTTCATCTGTAATGTACTACAAATTTGTCTCATTGTACTGATTTATTACAGATTATGGTCTGCTTCACATTGTTTCTAAATCAGTTACAAATGTTTTTTTGAGTGCTAAAACAGTTTTTATGACCAATTAGACAACAAATAGTGTCATATTTGATAATATTTGTCACCTAAAGGGTACTGTCTTGACTTGCTTATGCAGATGTACTCTTTCGGCTGGATGATGGCTTCTGCTCAGCCCATCGGCCGTTACTGATGGCACGGTGTGAAATGATGGCAGCCATGTTCAGTGGAGACTTCCGGGAAAGTTCTGCCAAAGTGGTAAAAAAACATTATTTTGTTTAAACAATAGTGACTTGCCTTCCTGCTTTGAACATATGTAAAGGTTTGTCAATGAAATATCCTTGGATTTGAAGCCAGGGGTGGTAGAAACTACTGCACTTTCTTAAAAGGTGTGCCAAATGGCAGCCATGAAAATAAACACTCAAAATGGGATTGGTTCAGGTGAATTCGAAAATGACAATACAGTTGGCTTCTGTTAATTCAACTTTGATTTATGAAGATTTATTTTATGAAGATTTTACTTTAAGACCGCATTATTTGTGTAGCCATATTCACGTTTTAGACGAAGCCTTTTACAACACCATCCAACACAAGCCTCGCAGACACATATACCGTCATTCCCATGACGGCACAGCGCCCCTTAGGAAACTCCCATAGACAGTGGCGCCAGATTTCCCTCTAGGTGTTATAGTGAGAAACTCTATGCTGGCAACCATGGATGGTGACCAAAAGGAAAGGGGGGGGGGGGCTATTTTCTTTACGTAGATTTCGTGCAGGCTCATGCAGATGAGTGCAGTCTCAGGCATAGGTTATGATGTAGCGTGCTGCACTTGGCTAATTGGGCTGTAGCCAATCAGAGCAGACTGTGCGTTGTCTTCTGCACAAGCAGACGAAAAGCGTTTGACTTTGCACTTACTGGCTGCATATATGCCTTTGCCTGAAACTAAAAGCCAGTTTACGAGCCTTCTTTGAGCAACAAATCTAGACAAATTGCAGCTAAATAAATCGCAAATGCGCAGTGCATAAAGACAACATCTCTATGCATATAATACAGCGTGGCGTCTGAAACAGCTTGCAAAATCTGTGAGCAAAATAATTTTGTCTTCGTGGAGGATGAGCTCATCTTTTCTGTGACCATTTGTGACACATGGTCATGCCAGCATTTTGCTGCACATTCCTGCAGCAAACCTTCATTATCGTCATCCTGTCAGTGCTGACAGTCACAGACAAAATGTCGCCACATGTTTGCAATGCCAGCCTGTTTGTTTGTCTGCTACCTACACTCATCGAAACAACGGTGTAAAAAGTGTAGTTTTAATGCTATGCTGCTGCTGTAAAAAAATGGCTTCGTGTAGGTGGGCAGAGCTACACTTTTTCTACACCATCAAAAAAATAATGGTGACTTCCTACACTACCTACACTTGTGTAGCCAGTGTAGGTAAAAAAAGAGCCCTAACATCTTGCATAGCATGATAACACCCCACTTTAAGACTGATTATGAAAGCACGTTCAAGCGATAAGTTGTTTTATGTTAGGCTATCAGCAGCGAGTTGTGTCACGTGGTCTTGGCATTACGGAAAATTGTGTGTGTCACAGGACAAACTAACAAAGTGGTTGTCTAGGCATAGGGCGCCATCTTGTTTGTGATTGTTGCAGACCTGTTAGATAACTGCAGAATATCAAATGTGCTGTGGACCATACAGAGGACAACACATTATCGTTCTTCATAGGCAGTGATGAACTACCATCTGAGAGTGATGAGGGTGGACATTTAGCGAATAAATTGCCACTCCGTGAAGGTAAAGTTCGCTAGTTTCATCTTTTCCTTATTGCCACACTTTCTACTTTGTTTAAGAGCTCTAATGTCATTTTTATGTTATTTTTCTGCTTTGAGCCTGTTAAAATTAGGTACAGCTCACATTTGATTCAAGGATGCTTTGGTAGTGGGAAAAATGCTGCCAAATGAATCAACAATGCGTTTTGCTATTTTTTCTGCCTCTTGTTTTATCCAACCTATTTTGTTAGTCCAGCCAGAATCGAATTAATGGATGTCAGCTGTATTTGCTGTGTAGCATGGGCAAGTGCATTAAATGTTTATTACATACCACAGTCCAAAGACCAACCAGAAAGGAAAAAAAGAAGTAGCAGTCATGGCTACAAAAATAAGTACAGTGAAACCTCGTTAAACCGTAGTTGGCCGGATCTTGGAATAAGTACGTACTAAACGGTCGTACTGTTTAACCGAATTAGCATGACATCGTCCACTTACCTGTCGAAAACGGAACTCAGAGAGAGTGCGATGAAAGGGGAAAAAAACATGCAGTATTTATTCACTTCGGGCGACAAAAGTGTTATTTTCGTTTGGTGCCATGGTGGCCTAGCACGACAACAGCGGCCTCAAACTTACTGAAGCTGCGTGCCAGCTTTTCAGCCAGCCCCCTCTTCTCGGCAAACACTGGCATGGCAGATTCTTCGTTGGCGTTGCATATTCACCGTGCACGCGTGCAGTAGTGCTGCAGAAGTCCTGGGGTGCCTTTTTCCTTGCCAGGTGCTGTTCTCGTCGCGACATTTGCATTCATGAGGCTGACGTAACGCACAGCTTCTGCCACTGTCGGGCCTAAATTGCCCGTGCTGTCGCTTTCCGTGCCGTCCTCATCACTGTCGCTAGTCGACACTTCGGCAACAACAGAGGCAACGATGGTGAAAAGTCAAACCTTGTAGCCGACATCTCTTCACAGTCGCAGCAGAGCTGCCGAGCAACTTCTTCGCATTCCAAATGCCACACACTGTAGTCAACAGCAGATCCCTGTCGCGTGCCAGCGCCGACTTCTCCGTGTCACGTTCGATAGCACAGACGATGTCTAATTTTTATTCTATGCTGAGCACGTGGCCTCATTTTTTTTATCCGAGCTTCGGCATGATGCGAGTCCTCGCTTGCACGACGCCACAACACTATCTGGCATCTCTCTAGCACAGCGCCGAAATGATGTTGATGTTGATGTGGCTTCACGCACAAATGCGCAGGGTGCTTGGAGGCCGTTGTTCCAATCTCTGAGGCTTGTTGTTCTGCCGGGCCGCTCGATGGAGATGACGCACCGCCGTGTTTGCGCAACGAAAAGTGGAAACGCTACGTTTTAGCCGATGCGTACGCAATAAGCTGGTACAGTTTATGCGGATGCAAAATACATTATGTTCAATGGCCGCTGAGTTGGGGATTTGACTTTACTACTTTTAAAACGAAACTACTGTTTAAGCGGGTACGTGGTCAGACTTGTGGTCAGAAGTGGTCAGACTTGCCACACATCGTCGTCATAGGGACTGAATGGTAAGAGTACATCACATTCGACTACATTGAGTGATACAGATGGAATCCATATGCTTGAGTGGATAGAAAAAAATGGTTCACAACAAGCACCACAAATTTAAGACAAAAAGTAAAAAAAAAACATCCTCCCACGACAACAGTTGTGCAATGATAAAAATGGAGGAACCACTGCAGCAGTATGTGGAACTGTCACCTAGAACAATTTTGGCAAGCAAGGGAGTTGCAAACTTCAATCACTGGATGAAATGCGACATGAAATCTCTCAAGTGGAACCAGCAGATTTTACCGCAGATGAAACACAAAAGATGAGGTCAGTGCCGATCTCAAACGTTCGTGTTTTTACTAACCTGAACAATGAATTTGATCTGTGCATGGCGTGCCGAGCACGCAATTAACCTCACCTATGAGAAACCAATGCGTATGCAACCATATATGACAAGTGATGTGAGCAGAATGTTCATTAGCCAAGGAACTGAGAACTGGCTGAAAAAGGGCATCATCCACAAGTTGAAATCCATGTATGTCTCACCTGTGATCATTGTGGACCAACCACTACATGAACCAACACCAAAGAGAATGAGCATCTACTGCCATTTCCTCAATGCCAAGACGATCAAATGGGCATACCCAATGCCAAAAATTGACGCACTACTCCTCAAAGTGCCACGGTCGTGACTTTTCTCAAAACTTCAGATGAAGAAAGCATTCCTCGCCATCCCAATACACAAGGACGACATCCAGAAGGCAGCATTCATTATTGAAGACACACTGTGAGCTGACACATATGATTTTCGGTTTGTGCACAGTACAATCAACCATGCAAAGCATCATAGATAAAGGGCTGCAACCGCTCATCGACAGCAGACATGTCATTGTGTATATGGACAACATATGCATCTCCACGAATGATGTTGAGCAGGACATCCAAACCGTGAACGATGTTCTGAAGTGACTGAGACCTCAGCCTACAAGTGGACTTTAGGAAGTGCACTTTCGCGGCCGACTCTATCTACTTTTTATGGTAGTACATAATTTGAAGAGACAGAGCTGCCATAGACTCATGGTGGACAAGTGCCTTAAAGAACTATGGATAACCGTTCAGGCTATTTGCTGACATTGACAATCATTGTCGGTGGTTTCTGCGTAATTTTTGTTGAAGAGTTGCTTGTAATATTTTGTACCTCAGTTGTTCTTAATTTATCTGCTTTTGGCTGGTTTTTGTTTAAAAAGGAACTGGTAGAACTTACCTTTATTTTTTAAATGCAACAAATTTCCTTCAAATCGTTTTAGAGGTAGTCTAATAAAAGCATTTTACCATTTCATGTCGTGTCATGTCTATAGAAAAAATATAGAAAAATTGGAGTTGGCCTCTAAGAGAAAAGTTCTTAATATTTCTTCTTTGCCTTTACTCACCACAATGAGAACAGTGTACCCAACCAGACTGGTGTGCTGCTAAGGTTTTATTCATTGCTCTTGCATGTGGTTGCGTAAGTTGTACAGCTGGCACTTTGTAAAATGCATAGCTGCCTGAATCAAGCACAAATCAAATTTTGGTTCTCAGCTTAGTAGACAAACAAGCTTTAGGTGTCCCCAAGCCACTAGTAGGGAGCTTTATCAAAGCATATGTGCAAAAAAGGGGCAAGGATAGGTTAATAGAGAATGGTCCTGTGGGTTCCTTAATTATTTACATGAACATAGAAATGAATGGCAGTGTACATTTGTGTAGCTTTTGCAACACCGAACCAAGCCCATGGTTAACTTAGGAGGACCCATTTAAACTGCAACATTTATCATTTCCAACATTCATTTTCATTTGAGATGACATGCATGTGCCACACAATGCTAGGTGGTGGCAAAAACTAGAAAACTAAGCATTCAAAAAATACTTTTTTTTTTTTAATCACAAGTGTTATATGTAATATTGACATTGCTCTTTTGACTTGATCGCGCAGATCAGCGGGTATCATATGCGCTGTAGGCGTGCTCTGTTCTCTAGATCGCGCAGTTCTGTGGGTATTTAAGTAAGTAGTTCTTCAAAAATAAAACCAGTTGTTAGAAAGCGCTCGTCCTTGTGTTGCCCCTATTCTTCGTCCCTGTTTGTTTGCGCACAAAAAGTATAAATATGAACTTTTCTTTTATTGCACATCTGGATGGCAATTTTTTTTTTTTTTGCAGATTTGAAAATAACATTGGGGGGGGGGTAGTAAATTCACAACTTGTTTGCGAAAATACGAACTAACAAGAAGCATGTTTACTAGAAATTTCAGGGTTGATAGGAGTTCAGTTCTGCCACAAGTGCTCGATGCTACAGGTACATTTAGGGCAAACATTTGTTGAAAGGCTTGCAAAAGCAGAAAGACATAGTACTTGAAGTGTGGCTATGGAGGATTAGTGTGACAGATTTCAAAATACAATGCTTGCAGAATGTTCCATCCATCTAACTTTGTCCACTGCCATGCTGTATCAAAACTATTGTCATATTCGGCGACATCAGAGTCACTGCCTGTGTTTATAGCACTAAGAACACTGCCATCACTGTCAATGCTTTCGCATAAAAGCAAATCATGTCAATCAAATGCACACTTTTATGATGGGCTCGGGAACACGCAAGTGGCAGCCACTATTTTTTAAATTTCTGCCAGTCGAATGGAGTCTATCGGCCTCCTAGCAGGGGGCCAAAGAGAGTACTTGCCAGAACGTCAAAATGGATTGGATGAGCACAGCCCATTGCCAGTGGTTGAAAAGAGCACCCAAACACATGAATGAGACAGACTTGTCCTTGACACTTTTTTGCAAAAAAGAAAAAAGATGTAACCGAGTAAGACTTGTCCACTGCACTTAAAGGGTTAACTCATTGGATTCTAACACTGGCAGCAGTCAGGCTAGCCATTGTGATTCCCATGGCTCAATCAAAGTGGTCATGCATGAGCAGGGAACATGCCAAATATTTTAAGGCCAGAAGTGGGAGCATTGTCATGCAATTCACACATTTCTGCTTGGAATTTGCTTTACAGTCACTGATCTTGTGCATTGTCAATGCTCCATGTGTGGCACACACACAGGGCCTGCTCGGATGACATCACTGCTCTAAAGTGTAGTAGTTACTTGAAAATAGTGTTGGTGCTTTACATTGGTTGTAGTCTAGTGTATGACGAAAACTCGTCAGGCGAAGATGGCACATAGTTAAAATAAAGATAAAATGAATTGCAAATAGATAAAATTACTGCTGCACTCTTCTCCCGCATATTCCGCATCTGCTCCGATCCTGGACAGCACAAACAAGAGTTAGCTGTGGCAAAACAGGACCTGTCCAACAATTGCTGCCCTTCCCAGCTACTGAAGATGTGCAAGAACTGCATTCTTCAGTTGCTAACTGTGAAATGGTACAGGAAAAACAGAAGCAGAGGCGTGCAGCCATCCCCTATGCTCAAGGAATCAGCGAGGCACTTGCAAGAATCTTTTGCACACACGGTGTAAAAATCGCCCACGTGCCAAGACAATTAAAACAACACATTGTATCTCAAGGTTTCCCGGGGTAATCTACAAAATACCGTGCAAGAATTGTAGCTCGTTCTACATCGGTGAAAGTGGAAGATTTAAAAGAAGTATTCAGCAGTGCCAGAACAATGTCGGGAAAGGCAACATAAGCTCGCATGCCTTGGTGGACCATCGCATGTCTACTAACTACATCATTGATTGGGATTCTGCTGGTGTATTCACAACAAGGAAGTGTCTATCTTTACATCTGCTCTTGAACTTTTATGTACTCAATTGACAACATGTGTGGCAAACTGAATGCAGAGTAGTCTGCCTGAGACATACATGCGCACCCTGTGCCACTGAATGCATAAATAGTCGTACCCTCTGATGCTTCTCGTTGCTGTGAACAGTGAACCTGTAGCAGCCCCAAAACTACCAATTATATTTATATTTTTTTTCAACCTTAGGCTAGTGATCATTTTATTTTGACCATACACTTTGTTGACATTGAAGTGACTTTTCTATATTGTATGTCTGGAGTCTCCACTTATAGCATAAACATTAAGGTACACATGTTTTTCTTCCCCAAAACAGGTGCACTTTCCAGGTGTCAGCTGTAAGTGCTTCCGACATCTGTTGACATACCTGTACCAGGACTCGCTGTGCAATGAAGTGAACGCCAGCAACTGTCTCGAGCTTGTCAAGCTTGCTGACCAGCTTTGTTTGCCACGGCTGGTGGCACTCATTGAAGAAAGAGTTGTCCAAGAGCTCAATGATACCGACCGACATGCTAGTGCCAAGGAGGAACCTACATTACAGAAAAATTCCAGCAATGTCTACAAAAAGGCTAGTGAGTCCTTGGAGAGCAATGGAGAAGCACAGTCAAAGAAGCCACTTGGCTCTTCTGAAAGGCTGACCAACTCCCCAGAGAAAGCTGGTGATGACTCCCAGAAGGTGGCTGGTGTCTCCAAGGATGTTATGGATGTCTCAGAGGTGGCCTTGCAGCTCCTGGAACCTTGCCAGGTAAGCACAAGAACAATGCGAAAGAACAGGATGAGCATTTCACTAGCATCTGAACTTTAATTACAAATGGTTAGAAAATGTACATAAACATGGAATGCCCAAGTTTGGACTTTGCATGAACTAGGAAAAAGTTAAGAGCATCCTTGAATAAATGTGCTCCATCTCACCATAATTTGGCAAACTGCGAAATCTATGTGGGCAGAAAGAAAGAGAGCCAGTAAAATAATGTTAAGCCACATGACTACTAATCACAAGCTCCATGCCAGGGTGAAGCAAAAGGTGTCCATTAAAAGTGACCTGGGATCTGCACACGCATCCGCACTTTGCACTGCACTGGACACAAGGCTCAGACAGCAGTGTTTATGAAGCATTTCATAGCTTTTATTTTTGAAGAAACTAGCTAGATATTCTCCATGTCTTCCATGGCTTAACATGCCGTTTATTGTATTCTATGGGTTGCTTTATTCTTTTTGGCAATACAGACTTCATAATTTTTATAAGAAGGCTATAAGTGCAGCAAACATTACATTTTTGGAGTCTAATTAGTAGGCTAGGCGGACATACTTTGCTGCTAATAATGTGAGCTTCAGAGGGCTAATTAACAAAAAGTATTCCTTAACTTTTTATTATTGCCTTAATGGCAGTTGAAGTGGCAAATTTGAATGAAGGCAGTGACATTTTAATACACCCTCATTTCTTAAAAATCTTGAAAGTCGCACCTAATTTGAAATATTCATAATCGAATTTCTATGATAAATCCAGGCAATATGAAAACAGAGCGCCGCGAGAGTGTAGAAAAGGCAGCCCCGCTATGATATCAGACCAAAATGCTTCGTGACAAGTGCGAGCAAGTTGGAAACTGAACGTCTCGGCCAGTTGCGGCAGCTGCTGATGAGGCATGTTTTGCCTGGTAAGCATGTGCGTCTCCGTGTCGTGTCAGGATTTGCCATGGCATGGTATCATTCAAACTTCACCGCACACTTCTTTAAGGGGAATTGCCGTGCAATGCGAAGTGAGTGGGATGTGCTCAGTCTTGATATTGCCTCGATTGACCTTTGGAATTCGATGATGAATATATTGAATTAAGTACAATTTTCAACATATTAAAAAAAAACGGGTGTGCATCAAAATGCGACTGCCTTCAAATTTGCTATTTAGGCAACTGCCCTCGAGGCACTAATAAAAAAACATAATTAATATTTGTTTATTAGCCTTTTGAAGTTGACATTATTATTGGCAAATTACATCCACCTCGTCTAGGAGCTCATCTGGAAAATGCCACATGCTGTGCTCATTACTTTTTTCATAAAAGATCTGTATGGTAAAAAAAAAGAACACCCTGCATTTATACTTGTTCTTCAATCCTGCTTGGGCCCAACCATGGCCTGCAGTATGTATAAAAAAAAAAGGTCTTTCAGAGGCTGCAGCATCGCTGTTTTTGTGTGCACAATAACAATCCCTGGATTTGGTGCTCATTTTCAATGCCTTCTGTTCGAAAATTTCGAAGAAAAATGATGCGTCAGGGAGGCAGTCATTTTCAGTGGAGCTGTTGAGTGAATTATAGTTGCCTATTATCAGCAAATTGCTTTCTTACTAAAGTTATATCCTTTTTACCCAGAGTAACTTGCTTTCAAGAAGGTATAGCCTCATCTTTGTTTTGTGCACTATTTTTAGTAGAACTGTTGAACTATTTATAGGTAATGGTTAAATTTATGATGACCTTCACATTCATAATGAAGCATAAACAAGAGTGGAAGAAAGGAACTTTTCACCATTGGCAGGAGCCAAACCCACAGCGCCGACTTAACACATATGATGACTTCTTAATAGAAATAACAGCAGTAGCTGTTAATCCATTCATTCTATTATTCACACGTGGGGAGTGTTAGCCAATTCCAGTTGTGACAACGGTGGAGGATGTGGAACATCCATTAAATTGCTGCAAAGTATGTGATCTTAAGAGTGGACAACTGGCTTATAAGTACACATTACATCAGGGCACCAAGGCTGCCTGAGTTGAGGCCCCCTTGATATAATATTCGTATTAAGCTAACTGGGAGCTCAGTTTTCAGAAACGACCTGTGAAGCTGACCAACAGCGAAGGTAAGGTAAAGTATAGGGCAAATGAACTATATTTAATTGAACTGTCAAATTATTTACAGGTTAGGTTTAACTTATGATAATACTCAATTATTCATAAAGGGGAAACAAATTAAAGATATAACTTTAGCACAAAATTTCAGTTTGCTCTTGGTTGCAGATGAGCTCATGAGAAAAAAAAAAATGGATTCATGTGATATTTCAGTCTACACTTTTGCCCATACATATGCAGAGTATTGTTTTCATTCTGCACACAATTGGAATATTAAACATACCCATTAATGATATTAGAATTCTTCATTGAAAGTCAGTGTAGCCATGCTAACATTAACTGAACCCCCGATTCACAATCACCCTCACCAAATGAAGGTGGCTTCGAAGCAGTACATTACCTCCCTTGCGCTTTGTAATTATAGACCCTTTTCATGGCAGTCCCCTAGGCACCACCCTGTTTTATCACATCGTGACCAGTCCATTGCCTGCCTCAGTTGCCTCCGTGTTTAAAATGGATGTGCATGACACCACTGTGGCTCAGCAAACCTTTGTTTTGGTGGATATCATATACGGTGACTGGGTGGATGACACGAAGCTTTGGCCATAGCTTCAGAGGACGTGCAAGTGCTTTCAGAGCTCATTACACCTTGTCCAAAGGGTGTGAGCAGCATATATGGTGCTTGCAATAGAAGCGGGGATAGAAATGTATTTGAAGCTGCCTAAACTTTCTGCTTCTGAATTTAATCAGGGGCAGTGTCCTATCACGTTCGTTCTTTATTTGCCAATCACTTTCAAGCAGTGATGGCTTTTCAGGTTTCTGACTCTGTAACTTTCCTTGGTGTGGTCCCTCTCTGACTGTTTATTTTCTGCCTCTTCTCTTGCAGGTATGCTCAGTTGCGATAGATTTGGTCATGCTGAATGCAAGGTTTCAAATGTAGATTTTCTGTAGGTTGTAATAACTTGTAGCGGAAATATATTATTGCTAGTCACTCACTTACTCAGTGGATCTTCACAAAATGCCCAACTTTGAACTTTCGTGTGTTGTCAGTGTAATTGCCATCACCCATGCTTCGGCACATTGATTCAATAGTATGCCCATTCACTTATTCTTGATATGTGGCCTATAGAGTGGCCATAAGTTTAGCATGAAATGGCGTGGATATGTGCTGATAGCATGCGAGAAACTTACTATATGCCAGGAAGCGGTGGTACTTTTTTGTCAGTGTGTAACAAGCGGTACTCACTCTTGCCAATGTTCTGGGGTTGAAGTCTTTTCTTTGGAGGTTAATGACACAACAGTGGTGGATGAATGAACTTTTTAATCTTTTAATCCTCGAGGAAAGCCATGCATCATGAAGGGCAGGAAACACAGGCAGTCCTTGCATAGCAGCAGTCTAGGAACTTGACCATTCAGATTCATTCCATTCTTCAATATTCCGGTCACTATTTTTGCAACCAACTACTGCACACATTTTTCCTGTACCATTCCACACTTTGCAGCATGATTGGAATACAGTGCGTTAGCAATCGCTCAGTTGCATTTCCAACAGCTGATCGCACAGTAGCAGGGGTAGTAATGATTTTGCATTCACTTGCTTTCGTCTGAGGCAATGGGCGGTGCACTAAAATAGCGGCATTTCATTCCTCTAGCGTAAGGTACTCTGCGAGAAGGGTCTACAATAAAAGAAAAACACAGCACTGTGCAAACTTAACATTTTTAAACACAACTAAATGTTGCAGCGGTAAAAGAAATGTGAGTACATATTGGGCAATACTCCAGCTTTCTTTCATTATCTATACTGAATGAATCCAAAATCTGCTCAATGTTATCTCACTATGAACGTTCCCGTCACAGGCTAAAATATAGCCAGGTAAATATTATAAAATGCATTGATGATGTAAGTTTGTTACAGTGCAGAAAGAGTTAATAAAGCATCTATTTCATGCAGATTCACAATGCAGACCAGCTGGCTGACTGGTGCCTGTACCGAATTGCCACCACTTACAAGAAGGTATTGCAGAACAACCTGAAGCGGCTGCGTAACCTGCACCCTCAGAACCAGGCCTACTTAAACCGAAACCGCTGGCCTCCAGCATGGCACGTACTACATTTTTTTCCTTCCAGCACTCTCTATCTGTTAGGCACTTACTATTAGGTTTTGCACCTTCGTGAATGCCAGCATTTCATGTTTTTTATTTTAATTGTAGGTACATCAAGGAAGATGAGTTCTACCAGCGAACCATTCGAGAACAGAGCAACAATGAGAGACCAGCCAAGAAGATCTGCTTTGGCCCATTTTCCTTCAAAGGGTCCAAGGTTCCGAAACGCCAGGCCTAGCCTCTGTAAGTCTCTTTTGTATAATTCAGCTGTAACACATACAGTGTGTCCAAACTAGCATTATGTTTAATGAAAGGAAAGACACAAACAGACAAGCAAACAAATAAAAAAGGCTACAGAGGCCTTCTGCGTGGCTGACACCAAACATTTTTAGCAACCATCTGGCAAAGCCGCCAGCAGTTTTCTTCTTTTCTGTTCTTTCTGTTTATTTTTGGTAGGATGTCAATGTCATTTAGCTTCAGTCATTTAGCTCATCATGAAAAAAAGAGATATATATTTTAAAGGGCACTAAAAACAATTCTATAAGTTATTTGCTTCTGAAAAGCTGAATCCACATATCCTGCACAATGTTTAGTTTGCAGGTTTTATGTCCATGTAAGCATGTTTCTCAACAAATATTGGTTGAAAGGAGACCTTTTTTTTTTTTGTTATTTCAGTACACCTGATCATGCACTAAATGCCACTCAAAAGCAGTGCAGTGCCTTTGGCTTGGCTCAACTAGTTACATGGCTTAGCTACTGTTGCCCAAAATGGAGGTGGATTAAAAGATTGAGGCACTTGAGACATTCAGCACATGGTTCTTTTCTTGAACAAAATCTCTCCTGAGTGTGCACAGGTGCCTGGCACCCATTAGGAGATGCAACCTGCTTGTTTTGCATTTTTTGAAGCATCACAGATGTAGATATAGAGTAAAAGCTCATTAATTTGAATTCCGCAGGGATGCTATGAAAATTCAAATTATACAAAATTCTAACTAATGAAAGTCAGAGAAAAAAATCATTCGGTTAAGGCGCGTATGTAATCTAACGTGGTATGAGCATATCGTGGCACACACACGCTACATCACGTTGGCGTGAACAACAATGTCTTTTGAATCACTGGCACAGCCAACGTAACCGGATGCGGCCAACGCGGTCCGACGTGCCCGACGTCGAGATGCCTCTTGCTGCATCCGCATGTTCATCACGCTGACTGGCGTGAAGAAAAAAATGTTGCAGTTTTGCCCGAAAAGTGAAGCATCGATTGTGATAGCCAATTAGTAGATAGTTATACGAAGTAAGGATAGTAGTTTTATCGGCCGTATAAACTTGTAAGCATTCGCTTACAAACTACTTTAACAAGCATGGTGTCACGCGTGCACAGGTAAGCATGAACACATCTCGCTCGATGACTGCGGAAACTCGTTGAAAAATGCTGGAGTGAGGAAACGCGGCAGTAGCAGTGAGCGAATTGACCTGCATACAGTGCGCACTGCGCGCACTCTGCAAGCATTGCAGACCACTTTGAAGATATGGCGCCCGCATAGCTGCGCTGTAAGCAGCAGCCGCCGGAGAAGAACGTTCTCCTTCCCTCACCTCAACCCCATGCCTCGCGTGCAACAGGAGAAGGCATGCTCAGCCCAGCCGTCCTCGCTTGCAAACGCGAGACTGAGCTGCGCTCGCCAGCTCACCCTCGCATGCTTTCATTCGTACACAAAGAACATGGTGCGCGGTGACAGTGTTATCGTCCTTGCTGCTGATGGAAAAAGCAGAGCTGCACGGCCCACATGGCGACGGCCGCGTTGCCGTGCTCCTGCGCACTAGCCCTCTCCCCCATCCACGATGGCGCGGAGTGCTAATTATCGGTGGCAGTGCGTATTTCAGTGTGAATTAGCGAGGTGTGTTGCATATTGCTTTCAATATATTGTTGGATAGACTGCGACAGCTACTTCGAATTATCTGAAATTTCAAATTAACGAGTTGTGAATTAACAAGCCTTACTGCATATGAACATTCTTATATATACAAGGTATTGAGGTAAATAAGGAAAATTTACTATGTGCAGAGAAGAACATGCAAAGTAGAAGAACAAAATCAGTGTATTCATACAAAACAGTGTTGTTAAAAAAAAAAAGAAACTGTTCAATATGACCTCCATCAGCTGCCATGACCATCTCGCGCCTAGACCTGAAATGGCGGCAGACATACAGACCTCCCACCAGGTTCATCATCAGCTACTTTATAGATACCTATTTTGTGTTGACCATTGCCTCAACAACATCCCACATGTAGTAGTTCGGCAGGTTGCAGTCATGGCTGAAGGAGGGCAACAAGTCTTCGGACCAGTGGTATGGCATGTTGTCACGAAGCCACAATTGTGTGTTCCTGGCCTTATGTGCCAGATATGAAGTTAACCATCCTACTGAATGAAGTTGTCATCCGGGAATGTTAGGAAGCCTTGGCTGGTGTCCTTCAGGTTTTTTGGGAGAGCCTGTGTCCTTTTTCTATCAATATTGTTCTTCTCACTTAACACTTGGCGGATTCTTAGTACAAAGGATGTGTAGTGTAGGTGTTCATGCGTTGCCAAGCTGATAGTGGACCTCACTATGCCCATTGCCTTTGCGAGGTTGTTCATGTTGAGTCCAGGGTCTTGGCTGATTGTTTGCTTCAGTCGCTGGCAGAATTCTGTTGTTCTTTTGCTCCTTATTTGCTTTTTATACTGGACTCTGTCTGCAGTGACATCTTCCTTGGCAATCTTGGCAATGTGGTACACTTGCATTTTCTTGTAGCCAGGTGATGAGATAATTTGCTGGGGCGTCTTGGTGCGATGCAACTCAAGTATTGTTGCTCTCCTATAGAATTTACAGTTCATCGTTGAGCAAGTCATGACTTCCTTATATGTTGCGTGTTTGGTGGTTGAATGAAAGCAATACAGGGCAAATGCAGCCGGTTATCTTTGCTGCATTGTTGCCAGGCTGAATGTGAAAAAGCTCCGAATTTATCTTGATGTCCCTCTATAAATGCAAGAAACATAGTTGCTCTGAGTTTCGGTACAAATATGAAGGCATCAACCAACCATGCATGTGTTACTTATTAGCTTGTGGCTTGCAGCAGCTCAGCCAATGGAATCACCAGTAATCTCTTTTCCTTCCACATTTTATAAATAACTTAAAGCTCTGTGCACAGGAAGAAGCTAAATTTACATGAATTCGGCACAAGTTGGGATGAGTCAGCTTGTCGGGGCAAAGTTTGGTAAGGTTTACGTAAATGCTAGAGTTGGGCTAAGGGAGCGCGAAGGTGGGTTACACAGCCCAAGTATGAGGAGTGGGTTGACTCGCTCAACTTGTTCTGCAAAATGCATGTGAATGCAGTCAGGTTGGTCTAGGCCAGCCCAACTTCTGAATTAATCCGTTTGCATTGAGCTCACGAAAGATGCTAGAATGGTGCATTAGTGGTCTGTGCAACATGGTCTGAACATACATCTGACAACGAAATTCACTTGAGTGTCCCTTTAATAGTTCTTTGTACAAAAAGAGGTAAGGTCAAGCTTAATGTGGTGGTGTACTTAAATGAAAAATATAATTTTCCACATCTACCTTGCATTCTTCTTTGGCATCTAATACAAGAATATATATATATGATTAATGAACTAGCACTGTAATTTCAAATTTAGGCATATATTTGCAATACCAAAGCTCTAAAGAGCCCTTAATATGTAGATTGTTTGATGTGTACCGTCTATTGCATATATATTTTTTTCACTCTTCAAAACAAAGCCTTACAGTTTTTTAAAAAGCCCACATGCAGTGAACTTCTATGCAACAGAAGTGCTGTTCAATTGTCGGTCTGCTTTGGTGAAATTCTCTACCATTTTATTTTAGAATGAAACTTCACCAAATTTAGCCATAATTTATATGGCCAAGAATTCCCAAGATTCCACTTTATAGCGATATTGTAGGTTTCCTGCTGCATGTGTAAGAGTAATGTTTGGTCATGGTAATATCAGGATTCTCGCCTTAGAAGATATATGAACAGCAGCAGAGTGATAAAATTTCTGGAATAGGTGACGTTAACACTCTTTAGTATTCCACCTGTGGCAGAGCACATCAAAGTCAAACTACATGTGCACTTGCTGGTGCATGAAAGCTTGTGCCTCCGTGCCTATGCATGCACAGATGGTGCTGGACAGATTGTACGCGTCAAAGCACGGCGCAAGCATGTATTTTTTCTTTAGACAAATATTGGGGTGCTCTGGCTGCCATCTGGCTGCCTCACAAAAATGAGAAAGCAATGCCTACCACGGTGAAAATAGTGAGCCAAGTGGGTGCTATTATATGTATGTATTGTATTGTATGTTCAAATAACTATTCCTTGCAAGGTGTGGCAAACGTAAGGCACGCGGGCGTAAGCTTTCACGTGCCGGCAAGCGCACCTGTAGTGTGGTCTTTAAGAGCAAGCATTACCTTGTGTGTTTCTATCTGAATACAGCAGACTCTGCTTAAACTAAACTCGAATGTACAGAAAAACGTATTCCATTTATCTGAAGTTTCATTTAGGCGAAGGACACAAAAATCACCAAAAATTCTTTCATTCCTAAAGCATTTTAGTGTTTTCATAATACTCTGGTGAAAAGGAAGACTTTACAGTGCTTTGCTTCTAATATTGTCGCTTCTTTCACTCAAGGTTTTGCTTACGCGCACAAAAATTCCCAATAACTCTGTGCAGTCATCACATTCAAAATAGTACTGCAGACTTTCAACTGCATCACTTGCCGTCGGGTTCAAAACAGTAATGCACACTGGAACAGTAATATCTATGCCTTCATCAACTGAATCATAGTCTTCGCCATGAATTTCACCGATTTCAGCTGTCTCTTCAAAGCAGGTAACAAGGGCATCATTTAAGGTCTCTTATTCCTGGTGGTGTGAACGAAGCAGCAGTGCCAGCTTGACTGCAACGTACAACCTATTCTGTAGGGCTCTCTTGCTGCTCGGGGATCATTATAGAGGAGTCCTCATGACAGAAACACCGCTGCAAATTCCGACATCTTTGATTTGCATAACCTTTCACGCAAATCTCTGATAGATTGCATTTTCTTCCTTATTTATAGAATCGCCAATTCACGTTTGGCGGGCGTTCACTGTTCCATATGCTGATGCTGTAGGTGATGGTTCCAGTTGGAATTCTGTTTAACCGCAGCTTGCAACCCATCTTTTTGCAAAGTTTGCCAACATTGAGTGTATGGGCAGCCAGCTAAAGTTATTATTGTTCCGTTTACCCGGCATTTCTGTTTAAGCGAGTTTTGTTTATCTGTAGTCCACAGTACATGTGAACAGAGCAATTGTTTTGTTTGGCATAGACTGAAGCAATTTTGATCGGGTTTGTTGTATATAAAAGAGAAAGTTGAAATCTACCGACTGCTAGGGAGAGAGTTCTAAATTTAGGCTATCAATCTTTCTTTTATTATTTTTACAGAAATTGCCAAAACTGGGAAAATTACAAAAAGAAAAAGCATTAATTTCATAACTTTGTAACTTGACAATAATACATGACATCACAAGTATGTAAACAGCATATATTTTAACATCTAAAGCAGACAAAAATTGTTAAATATAGCAGTAATTTGTGAGTAAGACTTCAGTAGAACTTGCACAAGCAACATAACAATTTCATGCGTGCTGTATATTAATACGTTGCATGCATCATATTTGTCTTGTCTTCCTTATACGATCTAACAGATAGTTTACAGAAGTGTCATATCTGTGGTTGTGTAAAGTTATGGTATTGTAGACTTTCTGCGGGAATTTTTTTTTTGAAGTTTACCTTTTTTTTGGAAGTTCTTATAAAGAGATTAATGTCCCACATTGAAATTCACCTTCCAAAGTCAGTAGAAATCATAAAGGGTTAACAGCACACACAGACGGGGATAAAGTGAAGAACAACAGGAGACAGCGCTAATGACCTGTTGTTCTTCACTCTGTCCCTGTCTGTGTGCGCTGTTGACCCTTAAGATGCTTTACCAACTAGCCCGCCACCAAGCCATCTTGGTAGAAATCAGCTTTCTCTCTTAAATTTAATAAATTTAATTCATATCGGTTTAGTTCTTGTCTAAAGATAGTTTTGCTGCACTTCACATGTATCCGAATAGAGAAATTGGAGTCGGCCCTGAGCTAAATAAACCTTCCTCTTAAAAGGCCCCTCACCAGGCACCTACTAGTTGGAAATGTCTGTTATACTTTGGAAGTTGCACAGCGTTGCACAGGAAGAGTTCTGTCGCACAATTTTTGTCTAGGTAGAAACAAATGGTAGAAACAAATGAATTGTTTCAAGATGATGGTGTGAAAAAGGCAAGGTACTCTTCCCACAGGCTCTCTTCTCTATTAGTGCTTTGGCCAGTGTCTGAATGTACTCCACGACCTCCTCCAATTTTAGAGCTCAAAGCACACGTGATGTCATGAGCCCTGCATCCCTTCTTTTTCCCCTCTGTCTTGTGTTTTGCTACGTGTCACATTCATGGTGGTGACCTTGTACTCTGCATTATCACGTATACACCATGTTGTTCATGCTGTCACTGGCTTTTGGTGCACTGCAGGCAGGATGTGTTACTTGTTGTGTTATGTATTATTTGACATGTTATGATACTCCTGACATCATCTTTGCTACGAGTGAGGCTGGCTGGTCTTAGAATAAGGGTGCACAAACATTTGCTTGAATTTTCTGTTGCCTCTGCGGCGTACGTAGGTGTAACATTTTGCTTACACAATTGTAATCTATGCTTTGGGCTTGTTGGTTTGCATTTCCCAAATCTGGTCAGGGCACCTAAAATATATGCACAGTAGTGCCAGCTATCATGGCAATTACCTATGGTGATTTTTAATAAAGGAAATATCAGTCTAACTGATATTCTACACATAGTGTGGTAAACAAGCACCACTGTGAACACATATGTGCACAGCCACAGTGCCCCAAAACAGCCCTGAGCTCGAAAATTGGTTACACAGTGGCGGATGTGCACTAGTCTACTATGAACATATAGCCACAATAATATTTTGAAATGGTGTAGTAATAACTAAGTTGCAGGTGTTTAATCAGTGAAAGCACAGCTGCCACTGTCTCTAGCTCTTCTTCGCTACCCTCCCCACTCGTGCTCTCTCCCCCTTGTCACATACACTCAACAACTTTACGCAGTGCAGCAAAAGCTACATCTTGCGTCTGCATGCCGGAAAAAAGGTTCCTCTTTTGTCTGCCTCTAATCACCCTCCTTGTGAAGCAATGTGTGGGACCAGGCTAGTTGGTAACCCATTATAAAGATACTCGTGAAGCTGACTGAATGGAAGCTTCATAAAAGGTTCGGTGGTGCACGATGGGCGAGCCTCCCTCCAATCTCGGAACACAGAGTCGGCTCTTGTCATGTTGGCACTGTCGTTCTTTGACGACCAACCAATCGGCAGCTTTTACTCCTGGTGACGTTACCTGGAGCACCCTGTTGACATCACAACATGTGAAGGAGGCACCAGAAAAGGAGAGCAGCAGGGGATTGTTTTTTGAATTTGTGGTGTTCCCAGGGTGCATAGCACTGCTGCGTTCACCAGAGATGATGGTCACGGCATTCTCTATGTCATGAGTGTATTTGTTTTAAATTTGTAAGAACATGCAAGAGGTTGTTTAGGGGCCCTTTAAAGAACGACAGGTTGTGTTTGCAAATAAACAACACAGACATGTGTACCTGACTGCAAGAATCCTTGTTAGCTGCTACAGCAACCCAATTTCGTCTGTGCTGCGGGAATTATATAAGTGACACAGTAATGGCAGAATGAATACATACACAATTCCAACAATTTTCATAACTGTAGATATGATTTCCAGTGTAAATATTAAATTCCTGACCCTTGAACCTTGCACCGCCTAGCCATTGGGGAAGTTCGTTTGCCATGTTTGAAATGCATTGCAGGGCCCCTTTAAATAATGCATATCACTGTTATTTAGGCGTCAAAGGTCTCATGCAGCAAATGTTAAAGCTTCTCTGTGCAAGGGCAGCATAAAACTTTGGTACTATTATTATTATGTATATTATCCTGCTTTTTAAAAATCTGTTATTGTTGTCACTGGTACTTGCAGAGTATGAGTGAAATAAGAAAAACAGCTCACATAATAGTACTAAACGCAACAATGACAAATAGTGTCATGCATGTTATTCATGTTAATGCAGTTTTGGTGCCACATGAATTGTACAGCTGCAATAATAATGATAAATAACACCATTGTTTTGCTGTTCTCGAATATTAACATACCTCTTGGCCTTTCATGCAGGAGAGAAGTGCAGCTCATGCTATGCCACCTGTGAAAAAGAAGCACGCCAATCACCAAAGCACTCAACGCCACTGAAGGTTTTTGCATGGCAGTGCCTGCCTGCAGCCTTTGCGGTAAAGCTGCCAGCTCCCTTTCCCCACAAGCTCCACACTCACTAAGGCAGTGCTGGTCTCACTGCTTCTCACTGGAGCTGTGCAAGGAACCACACTGTGGGGCCCAAGCAATATCCTCACTCCCTGCTAAGGCTCTCAAGAGGTGCCTCACGGCTACATTTCCAAAGCCTGTACATACTGCAGCCATGTGCTTTTTAAATTGTTTATTTTTCCTTCTCTGCTGTTTTTTGAAGCTGTGTTTCAGATGTGTGTGGTTGTTTCATTTCTCACTCATCAAATGTGCTGTGCAGGGTGCCAGCTTATTTAATTCAAGGGAATCATGTTCATCTGCTTGAGTAAACACCAGTGATCTCGAAGAAGCAGTGATCGGTAGCAAGAAAGTAACGGAAGAAAGAAAAACACTTAATGACTGCCATTACATTTGTACATATGATGTAGGTTGGTCAAATTTGACGGTAGCCATCCTGGATGCCCCACACTGCCTCTCATCTGGCAAGGTGCAGATGAATGGAGCAAAACAACTTTGAGTACAGAACTTTGCATAACATCACACATGAATGCTTCATTCTGTGTAGCAATGGCCTGAATATTGTTAAAGGTTACTCTGTTCCAGGCTTTTGGGACTGCAGCCAAGGATAGGCACTTGAATTAAAAACAAAGCAGTTTTCAAGCTCCAGAGTGAAAGTAATTGAGAACAAAATAAGTGAGGTGGGGATAGCACTGACTTCCAAATGTTTTTTTTTTTTTACACATTTGCCATGCGTTTCAGTGAGGACCTTGAATAATTCTTAAAAACAGTGTTGTAGGAATAAACTGGCCATTTCTTCAGTGGCATATGTGTCACATAGGCAGACATCAGAAATTTTACAACAAATCACTTATTAACTGTTTAATAAAATAATGTATATTGAACTGATTAAGTTTTCTTACTTTTAATTTCAACTAATTACTTTCTAAAATATGTTGCAATTGTGAAATTCAAGCTGGTCATTACTTAAGGCAAGTTCGCTTAGTGTATATCCGGAGTTCTGCTGCTCAGCATGAGGCTGAGAGCTCAATTTCTGGCCATGGCAGCCATGCTCTCATGAACGTGGAATAAAAAAAATCAATGCTTGTGTACCAAACATTGGTATGCGTTAACCCATTAGCTATCAAATATGTGCGACACGAGGCCCTCTGCACCAATTATGTTTGCCGCTTACAGCCATTATGCGAACTTTCGCTTGGTACTAAATACTAAAAATATAAGAAATATAACATCTGCTGCCGTAGACAAGTAGTGGCATCTATTCGCAACATTTTTATTATGTATAGCATATATTGCCCACTTATATATAAACTTTTAAACCAACAATGCCTGCAGCCTGGCAAATCGCCGGTTTTGGCAATGTTGGCGCTGTTGCTGGACACGGTGGTTCACCGGCATTGGTAGCCAGTGGGATAGAGGTCAACTTCATCAGCTCTTTTCATCATATCAGAGAAGTGGCTGTTTTAGATTCATTTGTGCCTCCTGTAGGATGGTTGAGTTCTTATAAAATGCAGAATTATTTTAAATAAGCAAGAAACAACCACACTGAAACTAAACTGTACCAGGCAGCCTAGTGAGGTGCTCTTCATGATGTTGGTGGCGATGTTAGAGCAGGAATGTGCCAGGAAGAGGCGCACTACTAGCAACATCTTTGAGACAATAAGTTCAACTACAAAAGTGCTAAATGTTATTTATGCCACATTATTCTTCTTGGCAAAAAAATTATTTTAAAAAGACTGCTTAATCAGGGTCCTGTTACAGCCAAAACATTTATGCCAGCTAACAAGTTTCTCGCAATTTTATCATGGCAATAAGAGTTCTACACACATTAATTAAAGACATGTTCACAAGGTGTCGACAATAGTGCTGCTGCCTCCGTACTAATATCACTACTGGCAAGCATAGAGTGACCATTTGAAGGTAGGGATCAGGAACATGTATAACAGTCTTTCAAGTTATGGAAAAACCACACACCTCTCAGTTGTACCATTTGGGACATGTGACCAAAGTGCCTGGGCATGCATGGTGCCAGCTTTGTTAAAATCTACACACCTGAAATGAATGCCAGAATTGCTCTCTAATGAAACCCTGGTGTTCAAAATTAATCCAGAGGCCTGTGCAGCAGCCACTCTCATAGTCATAGTGTTTCCTTGAAATATAAAGCTCCCTCAGCAATTTTCACAGGATGTCTAGGATAAAACGGACTGCAACACTGAAGCATTCATGGCACATTTTTGGAAATCTCAAAATATCTCTAAACTGATGGTAAATTTAGGATGCTTAAAATGCCTGGAGCACTGACAGGCTGTTATTTTGCAGTTGTAACATGCTAAAAATACAAAGTAATTAAAAAGTAAAACAAAGTAATTAAAAAGTCACTTAAAGAATTTTACTTATTTGAAGAGTTCATGTGTGATTAGCACACAATGTCGAATATCTACCAGCATGAATAATGTAAAAAAAAATCCTTGCAGCATGGTTTGAAAAAAATTATGGAAGCCTTCACTAAAACACTTGGAGTTGCTGGTATAGATTCTTTTACCTGTGGGTAAATTTACCCATGCTTAAAAAGCTTTGTGCAATAGTAACAACCTTTGTGCAAAGCTTTGAGTTAGTGTCACTTTTTTTGCTTGGCAACTTGATGTGCAGCAAATTACTCTTGCTTATGTGAAGTAGCAGTAGTTTTGTTGTATTAGAAAGGAAAAAAAGGAGGTAGGAAATCAAGTGCTGCAGGTATTGTAAAAGTATTTTTTTCTGTTGCTAAGTTTACCTGTAGGTAAGATGCTTCATGAAAGCAGCAGCTAATATGTTGCAAGTGCTGTGACAAAGGAATTGTCCACATAATAGCATTCACATCTGCAACATTTAAGATAATCCCTATATTTTAGTGAGTACAACCAAAGGATATTAACTGGGGCGACCAGGTCAATTAAGGCCAACAAGCATCATTGTCATCATCAGCCTATCTTTATGCCCACTGCAGGATGAAGGCCTCTCCCAACAATCTCCAATTACTCTCCCTGTCTTGCGCTAGCTGATTCCAGCTTGCACCGGCAAATTTCCTAATTTCAGCACGCCACCTAATTTTCTGCCATCTTCAACTGTGCTTCCCTTCCCTTGGCACCCATTCTGCAACTGTAACAATCCATCGGTTATCTACTCAATGCGTTGCATGGCCTGCCCAGCTCCATTTCTTTTTCTCTTAAATATTGGCTATCCCGTTTTCTCTCTGATCCACACTGCTCTCTTCAACAAGCATATAGTCCTCCAAAAACAGGCCGAAACAAACAGCATGGCTTGTGCAAATTAGTCCAGAACAAATGGAACATGCCATTAAAAGAATATCCTTTAAGTATACCAGTTGTGATACAAATAAGAGGTGTGTGTTATCTATTTCAACTTGGTAGATAGCTGAAACGCAGAACATTCAGAAAAAAAAAAATAGTTGCCACACTACATTGCACTGGACAATGTTGGTACCTTTTTGGTTGCTCTTGTTTCTGATGAGAGTTATGGATCTTGATCAATGCTCCAATTCAGGCCACCTAAAAATTTAGCCACACAGTATCTACTGTGAATGTACTTGTCATATTTTCTTTTTGCTTGGGGGGGACGAAAAAAATACCTCCAGTGCCGGCAAGTGACTAATGAACTTTCATGTATGTGTCAAAACAAGAAAGCCAAGTCTGCTTGTAATACGTGGAACTGGTCCCCCTAAGTGCCAATACATAATTTAGCGCAATGTTGCCTCTGCTGTTTCATTTCCCTTCTTCACTGTTCCTTCCTACAATGATGCATTGTCAAAATAGAGGTCTGCAGCCACACTCCTTGCAGTCCCCCAATCTCGTTTTGTTTTCAACTTACTTTTCAGTGCACAAGCATTCTTCTGCATGAAGACATAATTAAAGAGCACACACACACGCGTACGCACAAATGCACACAAAACTGCACGAAAGGAAAAGGTAGACATGGGACAAGCGCTTGTCCTGTGTCTTTCCTTTTCTTTCGTGTCGTGCTTGTCTTTTTTTTTTCTTTCCCCCACGCTCTTTAATCATGTCAAATATACAGCAACTAGACCCTCTGAAAGTCCTTTTAAGTTGTATTTCTGCAAGAAATGAGTTCCTAGGGAAGTCAGTGCTACCTCTTGTCCATCTTAAATCTTTTGTATTTGTTCATCTTTGCTCTGTAGTGTGAAATGTGAGTCCCCAGCTAGCCCAGAGTTGCACCTTGCTATGCAGAGCAAGTGTAGTGAAGGTTTTTGCAGATGGTCATGGGCATGTGTGCTCCTATCTTTGGCTACTGTCCTACAAGCAGCTTGTGTGCTGTCATTCTAGGGCATGACATTTGTATTGACTTGTACACTGACAGTCAAATTAACCAGTGCTCTCATTAAGCATTACCTTGAATATTACAAGTATTCACACCAAAGGCTTTTATATACGGCCTGCAAAATCAAATGAAAAAAAAAAATGCCCAGGGCCATATTTAACATGCACTTGGTTATGTAATGAGCCAATGACGCTGAAATGATAAGTGTGCTTCATTTTAGTGCTAGTCATTTCATGTATTCTTATTCACCTTTGTCAGTCATACATACACATTTTGCCTACAACTTAATACGATATCTGGGTGAGGGTGCTGTCACTTGCGGCCATTAAGGGCATGCATGGCTTTTTGAACAGCAAGTTTTTCCAAAGTATCATTTCAAGATGAACTGTACAATGATGTTCCTGTAGTACTTGAAGGCCTGCATTAAGTACTAAAAGAGAAAAGGTTAAACTGATCCTTGTTGCGCAGGGT